>NW_026596134.1:20823939-21204764 GCF_907164565.1 Psammomys obesus | reverse complement strand
TCTATCTATCTATCTATCTATCTATCTATCTATCTATCTATCTATCTATCTATCTGTATCATCTATATCTATACATTTAAAAATTTTCTTATCTTGGCTGAAAAAAAAAAAAAAAAACAGAAAGAGTTGCTATGGCCATGCTGTCTCTTCATAGCAAGAGAAACCCTAAGACACACAGAGGAAAAATTTCCCACTCATTATATGTATACATGTGCTGATAGTCCTGTTTTAGACCAAATCAGGATATATTGCCAACACAGTGTTCCATAGCGAGCTGTATTTTCTATAGTTTGGAAGCAATGACCACTAACACCATTTTCCTGCAAAAGAAACACAGGCTCAAGTCCCCTTCTATTTTTTCCTGTTTCCTCAGAGCAGTTCTCTGTCAGCAGGGCCCTCTCCCACCAGATCTAGCAGCCTGAGGTTAGTGGCAGCAATAGGGTTAAAGGGCACTCTTCATTGGCCTAACACCTTGCCGTGTGCGAGTTTGTACTATATCGTCAGTCGCTTCTGCACCAACTAGCTTTCCCCACCCTCTCTGCATGTTTCCATTTTCTCCTGTTTTCAGTATCAGGCAGTGTTATTAAATGATAAGGGCTGTGCTTGCGGGTAATATATTGCAGGAGGCTGAGAAACAATGAGCCTTGTGACATATTAGAGGGCATGTTAGCCCTGATTATGGGAGCTCCATATCGAAGGGAGCAGATCATGTGACAGGCCTGCATTTGGGACACTGCCTGCCTTCCCCAGAGAGTTATTAATGGGCCTTCATACCTGCGAGGACAGATTACTATGTCTGGGTGATGTGATAATTAAAGATACGTCACTTATCATAAGCAAGGACCCAGCACCCAGGGTTGGCAGCCGTTTGGAGCATAAAGTAAGCTCCCTGCTTGAAGATGGGAGCAAAGTGGAATTTGTTGCAGTGACCTTACTTTGAAGAAGTCATCTCAAAAATTGTCACCTAATTTGATTGACAAATACGACTGAGGAAGAATGTTCTGGGCCAAAGGAATAAGAGAGCTGAGCTTTCATTCCTAGGTCTGCCACTTGTAGAGCTACATGATATTGACTGAAAATTACCAAGGAACTATATATACAGTACTCAGTTTGAGAGGTTTAAATTTAAATATAAACTGTGTGAAGGCAATGGGGTAACACATTAGCACACATGTGTTTTGAGGCTAAAGGAGCTATAAGGTTGATCTTAGGCAGAAGGAAAGGTCTGTGCAAAGAGGTTGGCTGTGTGTTAGAGGGGGCTTGTTAAACTAAATTTAACAAGCTGGAGCTGAAGATGTCAGGAAAACAACAGCTCAGGGCTTTAGCTTGGTGGCAGGAGTATATATTTGCTTTTACTGGTCTGGTCGTAACTGTTCCCATATTGAATGAGCAGAGCTATTAACGTTCCTCTAGGAAGGCAGTGGGGAGACTCGTGAGGTTCAGGAGCCCCACCAGGTCCCTTCTCCTGGCCAAACATTATGTATGCCATAAAGAATTGCTAGGAAGAGAATAGTTCTCAAAGTGAGCTACCTATAAATCATCCAGGAATGATTCCATAGTACAGATTTGTGTGTGTGTGTGCGTGTGTGTGTGTGTGTGTGTGTGTGTGTGTGTGTGTGAGAGAGAGAGAGAGAGAGAGAGAGAGAGAAAGAGAGAGAGAGAGAGAGAGAGAGAGAGAGAGAGATGTCTCTGCTTCGGGGGGATCTCTGGTAGTGTATCTGCATTCCCATATTCCTAAAAGTGACCTCATCCATGTTGCTATAAATAATCCTTCACTTGGGCACTTGCAAAGTGCACCCCAGGCCAATTGGTTCAGTAAGCTGGACTTTGGACTGCTGTTTCTTTGACTGTTTCTTTGGTCTGCTGGTGCTCTTCTTACAGTGAATAGGCACTTCTCTCCATCCTCCTGGTGGAAGAGATGACTGCAAAGTCTTCCTGAAAGGGATGACAAAATGACCCACATGCTATGGTTCCTAACTTCTCCGCGATTAGACTTCTAAAACAAACTGAAGCGCAAAACGACGACATGGGTATGTTCAGAGACTTGAAAACATAATGGAATCTGAGGCGTGACCTCTTTGAGGAAACTCTGAAGAAAACCAGAAGTTTATCGTTAAAACGGTGTTTGAATCTCATAGTGAGAACTTGGATTTGAACTTTAACTGAAAGGTCAATTTGAAAGTGATATGATCTCTTTTCTTCTGAGGAAAGCCTCAGGCCACTGCTCCACACTTTCCCCCCCACCTATGATTTGAGATGATAAACTATACCTTTTCATTACAAATATTCAAAGTGATCATATGTTTAAGTCCCATGATTCTGTGCTTACCACATGAGAGCTTGCCACCGCAGTCAGAAACTAGATCTGAAAGGAGACAATACAAGCAATATCCAGGGTTATCATGAATACCCAATTTATAAGCAGCACGGTCACGTCTTCCTATGTATGTGCCTAAATTCAACAACCGTCTGTAAACACTTTGCTTTCGGAAGCTTGTCTTACTCTCCAGTGATGTCCACACTCCACGGTTCTCCTGCCTTCCACTAGCTCATGGTTTAATAGAAACACCAAGTGTATGTCACAATTGTTTTGTAATGTGTCCCCTAGGATTCTGAGCTGGTGTCATTGCCACATCAGGCCAGTCTCCTGAGCCTCAAGCCACACCTTTTCTCTTCCTAGCTGAGAGGGAATAAAATATGTGTTTGTTCAGTCTTCAGGGCTACACTGAGATGTTTAGATCTGCAGTGAGGACTGCACACCAACCATCGCTTTCTGCTTATTTTACTCACAGGCTAGTCTAAGAATAAATAGATTGGCTTTTTTAATGTTCTATTTTTCTCAATCCCTTTTGGGATCATTCCTTCATTACATTTTACACAGCTAGCAGACATGTTCCCAGTTGTTGGCATTCATGAAATCAAGGAAGGAAAATTGGTTAGCCTGGGAAGTTAACAGCAATTAGACAAAACATCAAATAGCTAGAATTTCCCTTCTATGTACCTTTGAGATTCAAACTAAATTCACATATTTAACTATAAAATCTCCTTTGAATTGAGGGCACCTTCTTAATAGAAATGATTGTTCTCTGCAAAGTGTCAGCTAAGGCCCAGGTTAGACATCCACACAACTATGTGTGTCTGCTTCTTGCAAATTTACAAACAGCTAAGACCATATTTAAAATCGAAGAGTACTGAGAGCCAAAGCCCATCCATGAGTACCCAATTCCCCTTCCCAGGATTTTCTAATGCACAATCCTCTCCTCAAATCACTGGGCTGCCACAATCCTCTATTCAGTATCATCCTGACCACTAGAGTAGAAGGCGGTAAGACGGAACCAAGAGATTGTGTTATCAGCTTCTCCACTCACGTGCATGAATGGGTCCTATCTTTCTTAACAAAAGAGGAAACTGGGGGCAGTCTCTAGGAGAAGACTGGTGCTTACCTCTGAAATTTTTGAAGCTTATTATCAGGCCAACACAACCTGAACATTTTCCCAAGGATACATTAATGTGCTCGGTAAAGCCATAGCTATATAGCTGTAGCTTTTCTCACATTAAAGAAAGGAGGGGGCGTTGAGATTGCCCAGTGGGTAAGGCAGCTGCTGCCAAGTCTGAGGAAATTCCATAAAATGGAAGGAGAAAATTGACTCCTGTACATTGTCCCCTGATTTTCATATTTGTGCCCTGGTATGTATGCGTGGCTCCAGATATATACATACACATATGCATATACACATACACACTCATGCAAACACATACACACTCATACAAACATACACACATAGTAGGCGGCTGAAAGGAAAAAGAAGGGCATGTAAATCCGCCTTTACATGACAATTAGCATGACACAAAGGAGGGAATATTTTCTGTAGAATATACGGTTTGGGTGACATCATCTAATTTTGTCTTAGAAAAATCAGTAAATTCTTTTAGAGATTATACTTAAACTCTAAAGAAAATTTTATTCAGTCAGACATTGCTTTCATGCAAATTTCGATCATTTTGTTTCATTTAGGGTTATTGATGTTGCTATTTTGGGAGACAATCAGTTGTCTGGCAGACAAAACCCACTGGCAATTACGGATCATAAGAACTGTGACCCAGACCAATAAACATCCTTCTCTGGCTCATGGATGGCTTCCTACAACTTGTTAGTACATGCACTGAACAACGGAGCCTGTATCACACACACACATACACAAAATCACTTATTTCTTTCTGTTGTTAAGTTGACATGGCAAACTCAGAATATGCTTAATTCTCAGGCCTGGAGCCATTTTGTCTTTAACCTCTAATGAGTCAATTAAAATTATAGCCTTCATATTAAAATGAAAGAAATATTTAATCAGCTAGAAAAATAACAATAAAAAATTTTGTTTGTGACTATGTAAAGGGGAAAATTAAATATGTACTAGTAATTTTGGCCAAAGCTATGTGGTATTTTTTGTAATAATTTTGTAAGATATTGAGTACAAATGTTTCATTTTCTATAATATATTTATCAATAAAAACATGTAGAACATTTTATTAATACAATGAATTCTATAGTCTGAGATAATATCTGGTTTTCTATGGCCAGATAGTCACACATTATTTTTGTCACTCACTGGAAATTTCCTGATAGAGTTGATTTCATCACACACCACCAAACACATACATCTCACACTTTTGTTCCAAGGAGCATACTATGACTTTTGGCTAGTAAATACTTAGGCTTTTAAGTGGTGTTCAATGAAGGGATACCAAAGCATGACCAAAGTAAAGGCGAGACAGCTTAGTGTTATAGTGAACTAGATCAAGGGTCACTGCTAGAAGATCAGTAATGGTGACAACACAGGGGCTGGCATGACGAAGATTTTTAAATTCCAGGACTAAACAGCTGATTTACTGGGAAGGAATGTTCAGACAGATCAATAGCGTAAAAAAGATAATTGCTTTTCTTGATGAATTTTAAGAAAGGGCTTGGGCTTTAGGGAAATTGAGAGAGATTTCTTTCTTTTTTTCTCTCTCTCTCCACTAAGGGTAATTAATGAATACAATGGACAATTCACTGAAAAAAAAAATAGAATCTGTAAGCTATACACTCAGAATAGGTCTAGAGATTTACGGAAGGGTTTCAGCCCCAAATGGGGACTACCAAAGTGGACAGGGCTCCAGAGGTGACAAATTTCTTTGAGAGCATCATGCTAAAGTCTGCGACTGGGAAAAACTACATACACAGTTGAGCAAATGAGGTTGCATTCCTAAGTGGCTTTATAGACATGAAAGGGTCTGATATTTAGAAAAATCATAGTGACTGAAATAGTCCCCAATCTAATTTACAAATGAAACCTGAAACATACTACACCAAGGGAAAAATACTCATAGAATTGAATTTATATATTACATATTTTCTCTGAATGTATGAGGAATGTATGCATGTGTACATATCTATATGTACATGTCTATATGTATAAGTCCATATGTGTATATGTACATATATGTTTATATGTGTAGACATATAGACATGTGTGTGGGTATAGATTAGAGATCAATGTTAACCATCCTTCTCCATCACTCTCCCTCTATTTTTTTCTGGCTGGACGAAGGTAGAGCTCATCAGTTTGAGTAGTCTGTCTGGCCAGTGACTCTAGGGATCTGCTTGTCTCCTCTTCCTCAGAACTGGGGTTGTAAGGATTTATCCACATATTCCATTTTCATACATGTGCTAGCAATCCAAACTTAGGTCCTTAAGCAAATGCATCAAGTAACTGGACCATCTCCAAAGCCATGAAAAATGCCCAGGGCTGAGATGCCTCTCTTCTAGCACCAGGAACACATGCTCAGCATGCATAAGGCTTTGAGATAAAGCAAAAAAACCACCCCTAAACCAAACGAAACCAAATCACATTTTAAAAAGGCATTTCCAAATACTAGCAAGTAATGCCTTAGGTGATGAGGACTCAACGTCTCTTGATTTCTTGACATTTCTGGTGGATTTGGGTAGACAGAATGTGCTGGTTTGAATGAAAAAGGTCCCCAAAGTGCTCCTGTGTTTGAATACTTAGTGTCCAGTTGATTGGACTGGTTGAGAAGAATTAAGAGGTATGTTACTTGGGGTTGGGCGATACTGCGATTTCAATAGCCCACACCATTCCTACTTAGCTCTTGCTCGTGGATCAAGATGTGAACTCTCATCTACTGCTGTCTGCACTATGCCTGCCTGCCTGCTGTCATTCAACCCAGCATTATAGTCATGTACTCTAACTGTCTTAATCAGTAAGCCCACAATAAACTATTTCCTTTATAATTTGCATTGGTCAAAGTATCTTTATCACAGTAATAAAAAAGTTAACTACATCAGAGTGTATCATTACAAAGCTTGAAAGTATATCGTAGGTTTTGGCAATGTCTTTGAACCAATTTCTTCCCAAAGATTATATGAATATTTATGCTCTTCGAACAAGTTAGTCATACTAGAGACACTGTCTGTCATGATATGTTTATTTTTCCAATCCTTTACCAGACTATACACTTTCTCTCTTTCTTCCTTCCCCCCCCGTGTGTGTGTGTGTGTGTGTGTGTGTGTGTGTGTGTGTCTGTGCTTATCCATACACAGGGCAGAGATCTATGTCAAGTGTATTTCATCTGTTATTCCCCATCTTTTCATTAAGAGAAGATATCTCATTAAACCTCAAGCTCAGTAACTTGATAAGAGTAGCTAGCTAACAAGCCCCAGAGATTCTCATGTGTTCTGACTTCCTAGTACCTGAATGGTAAATACAAATCACCATCACTGTCTTGTATGGGTGCTGGAGATCCAGACTCAGATCCTTATGTTTGTATGGCAAGTACTAAACTGGTTAAGCCATCTCTCTAGCCCTGCATTAAGGCTTTTTTTTTATAATATTTAGAACTTGCTTATAATATTTAGAACTTGCTTTTTTTGATAATATTTAGAACTTGCTTAAGTATATACTAAAATGTATTCTTGGTGCCCTGCATTTTTTTTTATCTATTTTTCTGAGGTTTGGAAATATTTGAGACAGAGATGGTTTAACTATGCATATAGTTTGTTGCCACAAAACAAACAAAAGTCGTTCTTACCACATCAACAAACTTGTGTTATTATATAAAAAATGAATAATGCCACCTTTCCCCTAATGTACTCTGCTATCTTCATTAACCTCCTGTTTCATCTGAGAAATGGCTACATCAAGGGGTCTGAAAGTCTAGAAAACCTATTTCTATTATGTCAAAATTTCAAATAATCTCCCCCAAACTTGAACACTTGTCACAGAGGGAAGGAAAGACAAGTGAAAAGTAGGCTGCACTTTCATTCACTTGGCACTCTGTAAGCCAGAAATGTTTCTCGAAGACATATTTGAAAAACCATAGTAAAGAGTAAACTACTTCGCTGGGAAAGCCAGAGATTGAAGCCATGCTTTCTTGATGGGACAGTTTACATATGTACTCTGAAATGTATTTAACTTTGAAATATTATTTTGATCTTTTACTTTGAAATAATTTTAGAGTTACTGAAGTGCTGTAGACTGTATTGAGTTCCTTTTAAACGTTTACTCAGCTTCTTAATGTGAAAATATCACATACTCATACTACTTTTTTTTTTTTAAACCTAAAAATAGCATTTATACTTGACCTTTAGCTGTAGACTTTACTCAGGCTTTCTCAGTTTTGCCAGCTAATGTTCTTTTTATTATAGGCTTTGATCCACGATAGTGCATTGATACATTTTTTTTTCCTTTAGTGTTCTCCAATCTGTGACTGTCCAGAATACTTTGGGAATGGCAGATAAGATCTCTTTAGTAACCCATATTGTACTTGAGCATGCAATATTGTCCAAGCTGGTCTCAAACCTTAATCCTGCTTCAGCCTCTGAAATGGTGGCTTTCAAGTGCATGTCATAGTGCTTGGGCATATATACTTCTTAGTTAGAGGGACTATCTCAGAGCTGAGGATCAAGTTCGCTATCATCTAGCATCCACAAAACCCTGAACTTCATCCCCAGCATTCCCAGTGAGTAAATGAAGTAAAACACATATAGAATAAAAAAGCTAAAGGTATGATTGTTTGCTTAATACCGTCATTCCCATCCATCCTTTTTCTTCGGAACCTGGAACCAATCACTTTCTTGGTTGTACACTCTAATTTATGCCTTGAACACTTTGCTATTGGGAGACACGTGTCACTACAGATCCGAGGAGTATCTGAACATACTCTTCTGGTTTTGTTGAACTATCTTCTCACTAATTAAAAAGCACTATTGTAAGACAGTGGTTGAGAACGGCAGGTCCAGAGCCCATTGCCTGAATGAGTTCTCTAGTTGTGCAGCATAAAACAAGTCACTTAATATCTCTGTAGTTTCTACATTTAGGAGTCATGGAAGCTTAAAAAATGAGTGAATGTCTGAAAAGCATTTAAAGCAGTATTTGGTATGTGGTACAAATAATGCTCCTAAATTGTGACTAATACTGCCCATCAAACCTGGGAATGAAGACATCTGGAAAATAGTGTAAACATCACTGAGTTCTACATCAGCATACCTCAGTGAGCATACTGGCCCCATAGTAAAATACATACAGAAGAAAAAGTATAAGCCTGCTTGTACCTTTAACGTAAAGGTAATACATTGGGGTGACAGTGAGATGGCTCAGTCAGGAGGAGATGGTTCAGTCAGTAAACCTCTTGATGCATTATCATTACAATCTGAGTCTAGATCCCTATCTCCCATGTCAAAACTCAGCCAGGACAGTATGTTTGGCAGTACCAGTATGTTTTACAGTATGTTTGGAGAGGTAGGGAGAAGAGGATGGTGGCCAGCCATTCTAGATAATCAGCAAATTCTAGACCTAGTGAAAGACTCTTTTCTCAAGAAATAAAGTGAATACTGATAGATAGAGATACTCAACAAAAATCTCTTAGTAAAGATACTAAAAAAAAAATACACATGTACATACACACATACACAAAGGAACATGCAGTAATAAAATCTGTTTCATCTATTATAAGGAGTTCCTTTGAGGATCAGATGAGTCCATCCTGAGAATGGACTATGTGAGGTGTTCACATGCAGTGGTAAGAAGTGAAGTGTTGTGCTTTAAGTAAGCTAAAACAACAAGTTTGGACAAGGCACATGACGCTTTAATCCAGAAAACCTAGTCTTCAGAGTGGCAGATTGGCATATAGTTGCATGGGCATCATTTCTGTCAATCAAAACCATCAAACAGTTTTGTACATATTTGCTTCTTGTAAACCAACAAATGTGAGTCTAAGAGAGCAAACTATCTGTAAAAAAATATAGTAAAATCTGGACATGGTGGCATTTGCCTTTGATCCCAGCATTCAGGAGGCAGAGGAAGGTTGATCTCTGTGACTTCAATGCCAGCTTGGTTTACTTAATGACTTCTAAAACAACCAGGACTACATAGCTATATCCAGTCTCAAGAAACAAAAAGTGAAACAAGGCAAAAAATAAAAATGGAGAAAAAAAATCACAACAGGTGTAAGCATCTCACAGAGTCACTGGGAAAATATGCCCATCAATTCTGCTGATACTGATGGGCTCAGAGATAAGGTGAGGACAGGTCTGAGCATTTATCATGCTAGACGTTAGCCTCAAATTCTTCCTGGTTTAGTATTGTTTATTTCAGTGATTATACAGAACGCCTTTGAGAGTGGTCATACCTTGCTCTCCCTCCGTGCCATTTTGCTAGTCTGAATTTATTCTAAGAAGCTTCAAGCTGACATGGCAGCCCCACAGCATTCCTAAGGATAGAGGAGCCTTGAAATTCTGCTTTGTTGCCAAGCAACCAAGATTGTTCTCACTAAAAGTAGAAGCAAGAGCTTCACTCCAAAGATGAATGGGTTGAAAAGGATCAGAAGGGACACTTCATTTTATCCTTATACTAATATGAATGGTATCAAGAAAGAATTCTGACTTCAGTTTCTCTGCGTGGAAGTCAACATGGGGCAGCCACAGGTGGAGAGTGCTCTACTTAAAACTCCATATATATCAGTACCTAGAACTCCAGTCATAAATTAATCAGGTTCTCTTCAAAGTATCCATCTTCCCTGTTATGATGTGTAAATCCAGGGGAAAATCGTGTGAAAAACATCTAATATTTATTAAGTGCCCACTGTATGACAGACAGTGTTCTAAGACGTTTCTATGGTAGTCTTAAAACCCAATAAAATAAGACTTATTTGGTTTTTACCGTCTTACAAATGGAAATATATATATACACAACTGAAACACAAAAGCGGATAAGAAAATTGCCCACTGTTGCACAGCTAGTGATTCTGAATGTTCTTCCAAAAGCTTTCGAGTCAGATAATAGAATTTCTGATAATTGAGATAATTGATAAAGACCTTCACAATGATGATATTATCCCATCCCAGTCCCAGATTCAATTACTGCATGAAAAAAAGGAGTCATAAACACAGTAATCAGTGTTGATAGTACTTATTTTATCATTAAAAGGTACCCTCTCCATCAATTAGTCAAGCACTGAAAGGAAAGAAGTGCAAAGTGGAGTCTAAATGCTTGAGAGAAAACATTGAACAATGTGGGACCAGGGAGTTGTTATTACCTTGTATCAATTTGGGGTTTAAGAAGCCAATGAAATGGTATCTGTAATCTTCTCGGTCTATGAAGAAGAACATATTTT
Source organism: Psammomys obesus (assembly GCF_907164565.1). NCBI lineage: Eukaryota > Metazoa > Chordata > Mammalia > Rodentia > Muridae > Psammomys > Psammomys obesus. Next base: position 21,194,096 of record NW_026596134.1, on the reverse strand, counting down.
CACATGTCCAATTTGCAGAGTTTTCTTAAACAGGGAGAAAAGAAAAGGAAAGAGGAAAAATATTTGGAGTAGCATTCTACTTAAAGACCTAGTTTCTTCTAATCAGGCATTATACACACACAGGAGCATGGTGAGCCATGACACATTGGTCTTCTAAGTCCAGTGAATGAAGTTTTATAACCTGATCAAAGGGTGTGATACTCTAAACAGAATTGTAATGTCTGGTGAAAAGACAACCCCACAGGTACCATCTAGGAATTACATACTTTCAAAGACAGTAGACTTATCAAAATTCCCTCAGAGAGGCAGAGCACATTACAGTCACTCTTGTGGATGTAGGCAGATTTCACATGGCCTCAGGGCTGCCATCAGGAATGTCTGCAACATTGGGAGAATTGGGAAGAGCTTGAGAATAGAAGCCCCAATTACAGAATGCTGGATGAAGCAGCCTTTGCTGTAATTATGGTGAGCTGAGATTGATGGCCTTAATGAGTGGTGTTCCTTAAGCTAAATGTTGATTTTGGAGTAAGTTAAAATTAGGTGTAAACTGCAGTAAATTTGGATGCTAGATTGATGGTGTGGTGTCAAGTGCAATTCAGATTAGTTCAAACTCAACTCTCCTAGCACCCAAGAGATCAGAAGAGAAGGATCATGAGTTCAAGGTCACCCTGGACTACATAGTTAGATTAAGCAATATAATTAGACCCTGACCTCAAAGCACAGGACGTAGGGGTATAGTTCAGTGGTATAGTGTGTGTACTGCATATTCATGTCCCTCGGTTCCATCTACAACATCATTTTAAACATCAAGTCAAAATTTCTTAAGCATAAGCTAAATTCCAGAGGTCCACTCCAGAGTGAAATCCTAAAGAAGGTATTGCCTCAGGTCCTTCCCTTCAGAGACCTGGAAACCCAAGAGAAAAGGGGAGGAAAGATTATAGGAGCCAAAAAGGATGGAAGACAGCAGAAGAACAAGGCACGCCAAATCAACTAAGCAACACTGTCCTGTACTCACAGAGTCCAAAGCAGCAAGCACTGGGCCTGCATGGGTCTGCACCAGGACCGCTGGGTATATGTTATGGCTCTTAGACTGGTATTTTTTGTGATACTCCTATTAGTGGGAATGAGTAAGTATATCTCAGACTTTTTTTTTTTTTTTTTTTTTTTTTTTGCCTGCTCTTGCAACTCTTTCCTGCTATTGGGTTGCCTTGATATAAGGGCTTTTGCCTTGTCTTATAAGGCTTTTGCCTTATCATGTTTTGTCTTGTTTGGCGCTCATCTCTTGGAGGCCTGCTCTTTTCTGAAGAGGAGACAGAGTGGGAGTGGATCTAGGGGACAGCGGAAGTATGGCATGGGGGGCTGGGATGGGAAACTGTGGTTAGGATTGTTCTGTATGAGAGAAGAATCTTATTTTCAATAGAAAGAAAAGTGGAGTTACTGCCAAGTGTGGGAGAGGGCGAGTTGCTACCACTAATTTGGCAATACTGACAGCAGCTGGAACTAAACCAGCCCCTTACTGAGTATCAGAGACTCTTCTAAGCTCTGCGTATGGTAACCCATTCACCTACTCATCACCACAGCCCCACAAAGTACGAACTGTGAGGCAGATGGGAAAATAAGCCTGAAAGGATGAAATAATTTATCCTAGGGCATATAATGTCCTATGTAGCATTGCCAAGCTTAGGTAGTATGAGCACAGCTCCTTGGCTCTCAAGCCACATCTTGGTTTCGCAGGGAACGTTTTAAGGTCAATATAAGTCAGTAATGGTGCAGTGTCTTGACTCCTTGAGTCTTTCATACTCTTGCACTCTTGGCAGCAACCACACTATAGTCCTTATGTTCCGTCCAGCTATGAGCTTCCTCCAGGTCTCTGAGGCTACTTTTCTGAGCACTTTACTGGCTTTCTTGTATTTATTATACATGGCAAGACATAAAAAAAAGAACAAGTGACCATATCTGCCTCTTCAGTTGAGGATGCTGGAGTGAGAGCATAAGTAATAGTATTCTAGGTTCCCTACTGCCTCTTCCTCAGCCTATTCTGATCTCTTGGTTATTTTCCAACAAATTGATTTGGCTTTGATTTCAAGATCTTTGTGCTTCAACCTGAATAGGACATTCCCACTCTTCTGAGTGGTACTTTTCCACATCTCACTGATGTAACTATTGATAATGGCTCCCCTAACCCCTTCCAATTTCCTGTCCTTCCCAACATTCTCTACTTCCTAAGCCTGGTTTGATTCTCTCCATGCAGATTGACACCATATGACAAACCATTTTTCTAATTCAGTATGTATTTTTGGTCTACTTTCTCACACTAGAACATAGGCTCAGGGGACAGAGACTTTGTTTTTATTACAGTGCATTTGCAATGTCTAGAATAATAATGTGCCAGTGCATTACTCATTAGAAGATAGAATATGTGCCAAAATCTGTAAATGTTTTTGAGTGTTATAATTATGATTTTTACATAATCTGTGTATTTACCAAGTTTCCTTAAAGAACAGGTGGTATTTTCTGTCAGACTAAGATTAATAGGCTGAATTTAAGGTAATTAATTGTAAATTTATCTTATAAATTTCCTTGTTCTGAGTAACTATTAAATTATTTTATGCTTTTTTCTTCTATTAGGTTTTTATAAATGGATAATGATAGCATTATCTATACATTGAGTAACTGTTTTCTATAAAATACTTATTTATTTCCTGTTTACTTTGGATTTAGGGAATCAGCCTTAACTACTCAGTTGAGTGAGAGATTATCCTATGATTGATGTGTATGAACAGTTTCCATGGATACTGAGAAATCCAGGAAGTAACAGGACTCACCTGGAAATCTTAGCCATATTGCCTAATAGTCTACTTAACCACCCCACTAGAATTTCTGTGGGTTTTTTTCAAACTTGTATCTTTGTTTGTACTTATGACTAACAACTCAGTTCCCTCCCTCCCTCATCTCAAAGCACCCTGTGTATTTTCAAAAATGCAATCAGCCAGTGTTACGACCCCACCTTGTTCCACCAGAATGCTTGCACTGCTTCTACTACTCTGCCAAATATCTAAACATATGGTCTTGAAGAGCTTGCATCATCTAGCCTCTTCATCCTCCAGGACTTCATGATCTTGCACTCTTGGCAGTAATCATACCGTAGACATTATGACCCTTCCAGCTTCGAGCTTCTCGATCTCTCAGGTTTGTCACCCAGCACTTTACTGGCTTTTTTGGGTTTATCATGGTGAGATGATAAACTCAGGGTTTATTCCCTTAATCTCACTTCTGCTGTAATCCTCACTTGAAAAGTTACCTCCTTCCTTCCCATCAGTTAATCAATGCCTAAACCTCCTATTCCATCTAGGAGTATCCTGCAATTATCTAGTTCACATGCTTATATATTTATTATTTGCATTACTCTTCAATGAGGCTCCAAGGAGGAAAGGAGATATGACTGTAAATCATTTTTAACCTCAATACATCGTGTAGTTCTTGGTTCATAGCACGTGTTTCATAAATGGCCACTAAATAAAAGAATGAAGAAGTTTGTGAGGAAACAAGGATACAGAGACTAGTAGTGACAAGCAGTGCCATTTTTATCACCTGAGGGTGCTGCAGTAGTACAGGTCTCCTTAGCCTAGAGAAGCAAACACCAAGAAGAAACTGCACCCAGGAGTGAGCTTTTGGTGTGGTACTGATGGATTCCTCCATTTCTCTTTCTTTTTCCCATTATATGTCACACAGCAAACACTGTGCCAGACCCCTGTGTGTGGTCTTCCAGAAGTTAAAATGGGCAACATGCATGTGGACATACATGTGTGCATGCTCATGTGTGTGTGTGTGTGTGTGTGTGTGTGTGTGTGTGTGCACGTTTCTGGTAGACAAACTAATGGAATATTTGCTTATTCATTTTGCTTTAGTAGACTGGGTGTATTGGGAACACATGGGGACCTGCTCCTATTTTTGCTTACTTGAAAGTTAATGTTTGTTTATCTTTAATTGTTACAGAATGCTATCTCTTCAGTCTTCACAAGAGTGAGGTTTAACAGATGTTATATTTCGAGAAGGAGAGAAGCTTGCCTTCAAAGAAACCTGTACAGAGGTTAATAATCACTGACCCAAATCAGTTAGTACCGTAACTGAGGCATGGGTTTCTGATGACCCAGGATCCTCTCTTTCGTCTTGACTACATGCATTCTCATGTAGTCTAGGCTGGCTGCTTCTTAATGGGAGAGTGATTAATACTTTTCCATAGCCCAAGGGATAAAAAGCAAAATTAGCTTCCATTCCAAAATAATTTTTTAAAGGCCAGTTAAAATTATTGACTTCATGCCTCACACAGCAATTATATGAAGCATTACTGCACCCTCTAAACCGATGATTAGAATAATTACTGTCCTTTCATCTTCCCATCTAACGACACGCTCCCAGCACCTCCCACTCCCCTTTGTGTCTGAGCACGCAGTGTGTATCTGCTTCTCGAAGGGAACATCAAGGCTCTGCATAATTGGGCCATTTCCCTGTCATACTGGCTTGCTTCTAAATCTGCCTCTCTGTGGGTTGCAGCGAGGTCAATCAGATGCAGTCAAATGGCAGAGAAGATATTAAAAATACATATATCCTAGAACTAAATATATACCATTTGTGAACCTCAGTTATAGGAGGAGACTTCATATAACCTTAGATACACTTATTGGCTGTTTGACTGTGTCTATTGGCAACCCTTACAGCTTTGGTTAGCAGCAGGACTGATGCATGACTGTTCCAATTTTTTATCCTCTTGCATACAAGATAGATACCATTTCTACAAACACGGTGTTTCCCATACTTGCTAGATCATCAAACTCACCTATTGTATTTGATAAAGTATGTTCTGGGTATATTAAATCAAAGGTCTCAACAGGCTTAGAAATTTATATATTAAACAAACGCCCATCTTATATAATTAAGCCATTAGGAGAACAAACTTTGGAAAATGATACTAATAACATTCAAAGCATATGATTGATGCTTTCTGGACTGAGCAATACCTGTGTGTGTGTGTGTTTTTTTTTTCTTCTTCTTCTTCTTCTTCTTCTTCTTCTTCTTCTTCTTCTTCTTCTTCTTCTCCTTCTTCTTCTTCTTCTTCTTCTTCTTCCTCCTCCTCCTCCTCCTCCTCCTCCTCCTCCTCCTTCTTCTTCTTCTTCTTCTTCTTAACTATAAATGAGAATGCTCATTTAAAAATGATTAGTAGAGTTTTCCAATGCCAGATGCTTACACTGTGAGAGCTTGAGACACATGTGAGGTTTCTTTGAAGAAGACATTTTTCTGTTTTTATTACTTATCTGAATGAGTGAAGCCACCTGTGGGTTCTCTGCTTTGTCAATGCTATGATAAATATAATGCATGTTGGCCTCCTTATATTTGTCAACCAAAATGACTCACCATCTAATCTCGACCAACCTTATTCCTGAAATATCAGAATGTTTTAAGTAGTGAATCCCATTTTGATAGAAGCTTAAGGTTCAGAAAAGCAACATTCTTATTTTTAAAACAGTATATTTAGGTGGGAAGGCCATTGGAAAGGCATCCATTATTGCCTGATAGTTATAAAATTAACAGTACAAGAGGCCTTGGAGAGACTTGCCAAAGTTAAATGGTCAATTAGAGAGTTTCACTAAATCTCCTGCTTCTTTACTTAATAATCTTTCTATGTTGTCATTTTGTTTCCTATTGGCTGCTTTGGGTTTCCTTTCTCTCTAGAGAAAATAATCTAGGATAGGTCAACGACTAAAAGTGTTTGCTGAGGCAATGGGTTCAGTTGCAATGGGATAGAAGTTGATCAGGGCAGAAATGTAGAGTTAAGGCTTCTATTTTAGTCTTTATCTGATTAGTCTGCTGAGGTTTTGTTAAGAACGTGTTTGGGAGAAAATCAAATATGTTACTTAGAAGCCATGAAGCTACAGGACTAAATGGTGATCTGTAGCACATCACAGACCCTTCTACTAATGACTGTGAACAAAGAGCCAGGTGTACTGTCTTCTTCCTGTGTCTTTTCCTATAAAATCTGAGGCCTATGTCTCCAATGACTGTTACCTACCAACTCCATGAGAAACTTGACTAATTCAAGGATTGTCAATCTTTTTGATGTGGAGAAAACAATGGGAAGAGATGCTCCTGGGAAGCAGGTTATTGTTCCAAATCCTCTTACTATTTGTGCTTAATGTGGGTAGGTGGCTTATAGAACAATGGAATGTTCTATAATGAGGTTGTCTTTTCCTTCCTTGGCATAGTCAGGGATGGCAGGCCTTCGGAGTAGGGAGTTTTTCTTGGATATGGCCCTAGTGAGTCTTTGACACTCCTCTTTGAAATTTCTGAAAATAATCATAGTTCTAATGAAGAAATCTTGGTCTTTCTTTCAAAAACCACAAGTGAAATTAATTGGAAATTAATTGCCTGATAGTTATAAAATTAACAGTACAAGATGCCTTGGAGAGACTTGACAAATCTTCCTCCCTCTCCATCACTCTTTCAGTCCCTACCCCATTAGTATCTATTATGACTTAACCTTTCATGTGTGGTTGTCCCAAGTTTTTTTTTTAATTTAATTTTATTTATTATTTATTTATTTATTACAATTTATTCACTTTATATCCCTGATGCACCCCCACCCTTGTCTACCCCAGTCCCATCCCCCTCCCCAATTCCCTTTCCCTAGTCCCCTGTAAAGCAAAGGACACTGTCATTAGAACAAAACGACAGTCTACGGACTCGGAAAAGATCTTCACCAACCCTACATCTGACAGAGGGCTAATAACCAGACTGTATAAAGAACTCAAGAAGTTAAAAACCAACAAACCAAGTAATCCTATGAAAAAAATAGGGTACAAAGCTAAACAGATAATTCTCAACAGAGGAATATTAACTGGCAGAGAAACACTTAAAGACATGCTCAAAATTCTTAGTCATTTGGGAAATGCAAATCAAAACGACCCTGAGATTTCACCTCACATCCATTAGAATAGCTAAGATCAAAAACTCAAGGAATGATGCATGCTGGAGAGGATGTGAAGAAAGGGGAACCCTCCTCCATTGCTAGTGGGAATGTAACCTTGTACAACCACTTTAAAACTCAATCTAGCACTTTCTCAGAAAGTTAGGAATAGCGCTACCTCAAGATCCAACTATACCACTCCCAGGCATATACCCAAAAGATACCCCACCATTCAATAAGGACATTTGTTCAACCATGTTCGTAGAAGCTCTATTCGTAATAGCCAGAATCTGGAAACAACCTAGATGTCCCTCAACAGAGGCATGGATACAGAAATTGTGGTACATTTACACACACAATGGAATACTACTCAGCAATTAAAAACAAGGAAATCATGAAATTTGCAGACAAATGGTGGGAACTAGAAAAGATATTTTCTTTTGTTTTTTAACTGAAGTAGAACAGCAGTTCACAACTTGTGTGTCCAGAGTCCCCTTTGGGGGTTGCATATCAGATATCCTGCACATCAGATACTGACATTACAATTGCAGTAGTAAAATTAGAGTTGTTAAGTAGCAATGAAATAATTGTATGGTTAGGGTACCGTACAGTTCTTCACCACAACATGAAGAACTGTATTAAAGGGTGGCAGCATTAGGAAGTTAGAGAACCACCGAGAAGCTCCAGAGTAGTGAGTGCTCTGGAATAAAAGGAAATGCTTGCAAAAATAAATGTGCCTTGTGTGCCACCAGACAATGCTTTTCAAGTTATTTCACTTCAGGTTTATTTTTTGTCTTTTCTAAAAGCTTATAAATGACTTCTTGGCAAGATATTCTCCATTACCTTCTTATTCCCCATCAGAGGTCAGACAGATTTGGAACTTGGTGTATATATTTCTTTTCTACTCTTGTATAGCAAACGACCATAAAACTAGTGCCCCGAGCAATGTGTATTTATTTTCTCCTGGTTTTTGTGAGGTAGGACTATAGACACTGCACTGAGTGGCTAAGGACCACGAAGGCTGAGAACCTAGATCTCAGGCAAGGTTATCTTCTCATCTAGCAATTTGAATGAAGAAGGGTCTGCTTCTAAATTTACTCAACTTGCTGGCAGGTTCACTTCCTTTCTGACAGCTCAGTTCTTTGAAGAATCACGTATTCAAGGCAGCTTGTGTTTACTTTCAGAACCAGCAATAGAAACTCTAAATCAAGATTCTTCACAAGACAGAGTGTTAGATAATGTGGGATAATCACAGGTGAAACATCCCAACACCTTTGTTGTATTGCTGATGAGCTAGATACAGGCCCTCCTCATACTCAAGGGAAAAGAGTGATACTGGGAAGTAAATGTTCCAAAGCCCGAGCTTTGGATTTGACACAGTGAGTGAAAGAGAAGGATTTTCCAGTGAAACACTAAATTGCCTAAATGTACATCTTTTCTTAAAACTGAAGACAATATTGAAGACCTGAACGAAGGTTTGTATTGACCAAGAGCTATTGACAATGTACTTACTTATGAGCTAACTGCTTAGAAACTATGTTTTCTGAACTTCACAGATTTCAATCTTAATTCACATGATCATCTTCAGAGCAAAGGCCAGATAAAGATGAGACCATTTTGGATGGTTGCAAACAAGCCACTCTCATTCCTCTAAGTCTTTTATGACATGGCGTATTTAAAACTACAGTGTTTTTTCTAAGCTTGTGTTTTTAGATTCTCTTTCCCTCTACTCATATTTAATATAGGTGAAATTAATTTTTCTCCCTCTTTTTTAAGTCTCCCTATTTGACAATTTTTCTTTCTGGTTCTAGTGGGCTTCTTTATCTGACGGTGGTGGTGGCGGGCGTGGTGGTAGTGGTCGTGGCGCTGGTGTGTGGGTGTGTGTGGGTGTACGGGGGGTGAGTGTGAACATTCATTCATGTAGAGGCAAGGAGGCTGGGTGTTCTCCTCTGTGGCCCTTCACCTGATTTTTTGAGGCAGGGTCTCTCACTAAACACAAACTCACATACTTGGGAAGTGTAACTGGCCAGTTTCTCCTGTCTGTGCTTGCTTAGTGCTAGGATTACAGGTGCCTGCCACAATAGCTGGCTTCCTACGTGGGGGTCTGTGGATCTGAAGGCAGGTTTGCATGTCTGTACCACATGTGCTTTACCAGTTGAGCCATCCCTCCAGCCCCTCCAAAACAAGCCCACCACATTTGTTCTGGAGGAAAGCTGAAGCGGACACCCTCGAGTAAAACTTTAGCCTGCAGGATTAATGTACTTTGTACTTAAGTGGGTATTAAGGACTTCCCCAGTTCCTAACTTTCTCTACCTGTGATATCTCCAGGAAAGTAAAAGGCTGAAAATCTAGGCTGTTTATTTATATGTCCACTGTGGAGAAGGCTTCTTTCCTGGCTGCCCTGACCTCTGTCTTTTAAATACCAATCGTGACTTACTGTGCTTAATTCTTTCAGGACATCCATAATACAGTCCCACAGATATAAAGGTTCAGAGAATCAAGCTGAAGGATATAAGGACTCTAATAGAGAGAGTCATATTTCTAGAAAGGAGAACCGAATTCTGAAGATATTTTCTGTCCCTGTGGACAGCTAAAAATACAAGGATAATCTTTCCTGCTGGCCTAGTCCTTTAACAGTGACGGAAGCATGAAAGAAAAAAAAAAAGTGATGCTGAGCTATAGTGATAAAAAGAGTAAAGGAGATTTCTGTGAAATCAGTGAACTTTTCCCAGAGCATTTCTTCCTAGATTAGCCCATCTATCTTTTAGTTTCATATAACGTTTACAATTTGGAATGACTAAATTGTAGTGGGTATTGAAAGGTGTGAGTGGTTATTGGGGCTATTTTGCCACTTCTGTTTGTCTAAAATTATCCTTAATAAAAGGTGAAAATAAATGCAGAAGTAAAAACAAATACCAGGCTAAGAAGTAGCACCCCTTGCAAAGATCTTACAAGGAGAGACACATCATTTCTATGAATACAGATATCTATTCTTCCTTTAATACGGTAGGTAAAGATATGAGAATCTCCTTCTAAGTCTTAATTGGGCAGAACTTCTCTACTTGGTATCCAAGTCCAAGTAGCAGAAGTCCAACTTCTGCTACTTCCATGACTTTAGCTGACCTTGATTCAGCCAGAACTCCACACCATGCCCTAGGGTGCTCTGCTTCATTGGATTGGAAGATTGAGTCCTTGTTTGGTGGTAGAGAGTTACATGCATTCTGCACATGACATCCAGAGCTTCATTCCAAAAAGCTGGGTTCTGGCAGGCAAGTAGGATAGTACAGTAATGACAAAGCAGGTCTTAAGACTTGGATGGTTCCTTGTGTTTTTAATATTAGGGTAACTGGGCTCACACATAATCGCTTTGTTTCTAATTCTTATCTTCTTTCCCACTACATTGAGGTAAGCAAATACTTTGTCATCAGCCTGTGGAAGAGACTAATTAAGAGCCCTGGATTTAAAGTCAACTCTATTTGAGCTTGATTTTGGCCCATGTCACTTTGAAATTTTATGACCTTGAGCAAAGGTGTGACATTCTCCATGGTCCCAGCATCATACTTTCTTATATCAAACTGATCTAATCTAATTCATCTGGCTGCCAGCAGGTGTTAATGAAGTAATGTATGTGAAGTATTCAAGACTGGACTAGGTACCTAGTGTTCTCTCCATAAATGCAAGGTATTATCATAGCCATTATTTCTCTTACACTTTGCAGTATCCCATGGCTTTCCTGACTTCCACTTCATGGTCATTTAGGGATATCTTAATAAGAATTTTTTATAAAATGATAACTTGCTTTCAGGAGATATACCCATTACTGTCTGCAATTTTATTCAAAAAGATAGAGTTCTGTTTTATCATCTCCTCAGTGTTCTGACCATTAGATCCATTGCTTGTTTGATTAAATTTTCAGGTAATTGAATTCCTTCCCTGGAGAAACAGCTCAAAGTCAAGACCATAATCATGATTATAATAAATAATACAGCACTGTTCATTTCAAAATTGGTAGAAGAATAGATTTTAAAATGCTTTTGTCACAAAAATAAGCATGAGTGGTTATGGCTTTGTTAATTAGCTTTCCTTCATCATTTTTCCATGGAAATATTTACCAAAATATCATTGTTGTATAACTGTAAATACATTAAATTTTATTTGTTAATTAAAAATAAAATTAAAATGATAAATTTTCTTATTTCTAACTCTTAAAAATTCATAATTCAAACCAAGTTTCTGATCTCTCAGTGAACTAAAGGTCTTGAAAAAACAAAAGTGAGAAAACAATAATCTCTAGAAAGAAAAAAGAAGAGGAGGAAGTGTCCACTGTATGACCTGCTATGATGTCAGCTGAAGGATGCTTAGCAGTACCTATTGTTGAATATGTAGCTCTGAGGCAGGTAAAGGACACTTATCTTAAGCATAATTCTCACAGAACCATCAATCCAGTTGCATAGACTGAGTCAGACACATCCCATTAATAATAATAATAATAATAATAATAATAATAATAATAATAATGATACAACTTCCAAACATCACTTCATGGCCTGAGAGAACCAAAGTAAGATAGTATTGTCAAACGTTTTCTCGCTAAGTGCTCTTACTTGGGCAAAGACTGTTGAAAACAGGGTTGCTGGCAGGATGGCAAAAGAGTATGTAGAAAATATTATGGCGAGAATCAGACATACCTAGGATGGTATATATCAGGTGTCCAAAAGAAGTTCACCTCACCTATTCATTCAGGATTCCTGTTGCCCTTGTGGGTAATGATCAGAACCTATGTATTGTATATATTAACTGAGAAATGGGAGACTCTGGGATGGGAGATACTTCTGGCCTATAGAAATTGACTTTAGAGTTTAAAAAGAAGTAAAGTTTGGTCATGAGTCTCAGCATCTGCTTTGATACACTGCTATGTAGTCTTTCAGAGGCCCTCTATGATAGGCTCCTATTCTGCTTCTCATTTTCTCCTACTTCCAATGTCTATTCTATTTGTCTTTCTAAGGAAGGATTGATCTTCGTACCCCGGGTTCTCCTTCTTCTTTAGGTGTACAGATTTTAGTGGGAAGAGTGCAGGGAATCATATGAAAGAAGAGAGAGTTAGTAAGACCTGGAGAGAACAGGAGCTCCACAAGGACCAAATATATCTGGGCACGGGAGCTTGTCAGAGACTCATTCTCCAACTAAGGACCATACATGGATATAACCTAGAGCCGCTGCTCGGACGTGGCCCAAGGCAGCTCAGTATCCAAGTGCCTTCCCTAATAAGAGGAACAGGGACTGTCTCTGGCATGAACTCAACTCTCTGGCTAGCTCGTTGACCTCCCCACCCCACATGGGAGGAGCAGCCTAGCTAGGCCACAGAGGAGGACATTGCAGCCAGTCCTGGTGAGACCTGGTAAGCTAGGGTCAGATGGAAGAAGAGGAGGACCTCCCCTATCAGTGGACTTAGAGAGGGACAAGGAGAAGATGAGGGAGGGAGGGTGGGATTGGGAAAGAATGAGGTAGGGGGCTACAGCTGGGATACAAGGTAAATAAACTGTAATTAATATAAAAAATAAAAATTTAATAAAAAAAGAGTATAAAAAAGAAGTAAAGTAACTCTTTGGGATTGAAACCACCAAGAAGTAAAAAGAAGAGTAGATTTTCGAGGTATTTCCATTTGTAGAGTACCTTAACACCTGCCTCTGATGTATTCACTCAGCTGAAAGCATTTTGCCTTTCTAAGGGACACTTCCAGTGCCCTGCCAATTTGCATTGAAACCTTTTGGGGGAACAAAAGATCTACCAGACTAGCTGTGTATTAAGCCAGCATGACATAGGGGTTTAATTAAAAGCATCTGTCAACTCTAGTGGTGGGCATCCATTCCTGCCTCATCTGCATTCTTTCTAGAGACACCCAGGAAACACAAGCTGCAGAGCAAGTAATGTCTGATGCTCAGCCTTGAGTTAAGAAAAAAAAAAAAAAGCCTCTTCAGCATGGTGTCTCATGCTTGTAATTCTGACACTTAGGAGGCAGAGGGAAGAGGATGCTAGCCTCATGCTTGAGGCTAACTTTGAGCAACATCAATAAGTCCCATGTTAGCTTGAAAGCATTTGGTTCTAGATTCAGGAAATTCTTAATAATTCCTCTTAAAAGGGAAAAGTGGGCAAAAACCCAAAAGGTAATTGTTAATAGAATGACTAACCAGCTCTACTGCAGAGAAGTTTGTGTAACTTAGATGAGTGAGTTCTGCTTCTGATCTGGAGAGTGGGGGGAGGACTACACATGGGTAATGTAAAAGTTATATTAAAGGTCTGAGTTCCCAGAATGACTCTAAGGGAAACCCTGTGGGAGCTGCTCCTGGAGACCATTAAAGAGACTCATATCAGGAAAAGCACTGAGCATGGAAGAGCCAGGGGAACACAGGGTAGAAGGATTGAATCTGCCTGGTGTGAGCATTGGGTGGCTAGGCTGTGCTCTATCCGCAGGTCTTTGAGATGCGCTATGCCACAGGATTATTAATTGGGGCTCTCTACCATCTATCTCCCACTGAGAGTGGCAGGCTGTGTGCACGCTTGAAGCTGTTCAGTTTGGGTTTCCTTTGAGTTCAGGAACTTGCATTTGCTTTAGGCAACCCTCAATATTTATGTGTTTCAAATTCATGGAGTCAACTAATCACAAATAGAAAAAAATGAGGTGCTATAGTTGTAGCTCAATAGCATTCACTTCGTTTGTAAACGGTTCTGGGTTTAATTCCCAGCATCACAAAGAAAAGAAAAAAAAAGTCAATATTTAAAAATGTTATTATTGATATATTGTGTAATATGTTTTAAATAATTTAATTAAGTTAAATAATATTGAATGATTGTATAAAAAAGCTTATTAGTTAAACATTAAATATAAAATAAATATATAGAGACCATTATTGTTATTAAAAAAAACTATAGCTATATTGAACATGTTAGGATGTTTTTATTTGTTGCTGTTCCTTAAGTAGCACCACACAGCAGTTGCTCACAAATCCGGGAGATTGTATTTGGCATGGTAAAGAACCTAGAGAAAAACTGATTGATTTAAGAGGCATTATAGGTTATATTCCGCAGCCCTGCCATTTTATATGAGAGACATGAGCATCTGTGGGTTTTGGTATCTATATGGTCTCTGGAACCAACCGTTAGAGATAATCAGGAAAGGCTGTGTGTATTCCAGCTATAGCCCCCTCCCTAATCCTCCCAAACCCACCCTTCCTCCCTCTTCTCCTCCCTCCTCCAGTCCACTGATAGAGGCAGTCCTCCTCCCCTTCTATCTGATCCTAGCCTATCAGGGCTGCATTGTTTTCCTCTGTGGCCTGGTAAGGCTGCTCCCCACAAAGGGGGAGGTGATCAAAGAGCAGGCACTGATTTCATGTCAGAGCCAGCCCCTGCTCCCCTTACTAGAAAACCCACTTGGAGACTGAGCTGAATGTCACTTACAGAATCAAAACCAACAGTGGCCAAGCTTGTAGAGACTGCAGGGTGACTTCTCAGGAAATGTCACCATGCCGTTTTTGGAAATTTTCCTTATATACCAATCACACAGTTTCTGATTGATTACATGGGGAAGATACAAGAACTATTTCAGATGTGACTATTGAAGAGATGGTGTATTTTATACTCAGCACTGTACCCAGGCCAGAACTAGCCCTGTATAAAATGCATCATTCTTGTTAAAAAATGTGAAAATAGGCTAGTTTCATTTAAATGACAGATCAGTGTTAAAGCTTCAGTTCAAAACCATAATGAAATGCCTTTTGTAAGCATAGTGAATACTTAGGCAATTGTAAGCAATGTTCTTCACATGGAAATTTATTGATTTCAATATGACAAATTGGCCAAAAAAGGCCAATGATATTGAAACGAAACCTATGACTACCACATTGAAGTGGTGTGCTAATATGTTTATTTTCATCCATTTGTTTTCTCCCAAATTACTTCATTTAGGCACCACAATCCACCTTCATTTGTTCAATCTTCTATCTTCTCTAGAATGGAAACTCCCACAGATTAGAGACGACACTTCTACAATAGTTAGTGTGTGGCAGGACACCTGCAAACTTTTATTAAAAAGATTAGGGGAATATTTATTGACTTATTTAGGTCTGTGAAAAGCTCAAAAAATGTAACATAACAATTCATCATCAACAACAACAATAAAAAAGGATCTATGACAACAGATAAGAATTTTCAAATATATTGCCAATAGGAGATAAAGCTAACATGACCCAGGAGGTAAAGCAAAAAATGAACTAGGTAAGTCTGCTTTGTTAAGTACCTTGGGAATGGTACATGGAGAAGAGAGGGCAATAATCTATAAGGAATGTATGATCTTTTGTAACCTGATATTTTTTCTTAGGCATGATAGGTCAGAGGCTTTGGGCATGTGCTGATTTTTATGCTGTACAATACTATCCAAAGAGCTGGTGTCACATTTAGGACATGAATTCAGATTTTCTAACAGCAAGGACATTTACCATTCACTAATCTATTCTTTACCACAAGTTTCCGAAGAGAACAATTGTTCTCCCCAGCATACCCAGGGAATAATCTGTCCTCAGCACTGGAGGCTGCATGCAGTGGTGAATAAAAGGTGAATAAAAGACAAAACCAGTTCTGCAGTATAAATGACACAGTCCATTAATACAAGTGGCTCCAAATGAACTAATTTCATTCAATAGTACTTTTACATTCTGAAGCTGTATGGGCTGGGATACACATTGTAATGTCAGTTTGTCAGGAGAGTGGGCTGCAATGCATAATTACAAGTTCTTGTTCAGCACTTCAGGAGCTAATCAGAGCAAGGATGTGAATCTGTAATTTGCAAATGTGAAAAGACAGAGGTTATATGGCACTAATGGCTCTTCTGATAACATGTCACCAAATCATAGGAGGGTGGGTGAGAATTCCACAAGATGATTTGACCTTCTGTTTAGCCATTGAGTTGCAAGGCCACTGTCCCACTGCACCTAAGGATATTTTTTTATGGTCAATGCTATTTAAAATGTAAAACATCATATTACAATGAATTAATATTGACATTTCAAGGGACCATACATAATCATGAAGTAAGGCATTGAGCAAATTAGTACACGAAAATACAGACCAAAGATAGAAATTTAATATATTCAGAAACATGTTCCAAACAAGCATGTTTCTCACAGAAGAGACTAAATAAGGAAAAGAAATAGATAACGCATAGATAGATAGATGATAGACAGATAGATAGATAGATAGATAGATAGATGATAGACAGATAGATAGATAGATGATAGACAGATAGATAGATAGATAGACAGACAGACAGGTGGATAGACAGATAGGTATATGGTATATAGATGGTAGATAAATAGATGGTATATGATAAGAGTGTGTAGTGTCAGTATGTGCATATGTTTATCTCTGTATACCATCATCTGGTATGTGAATTGATATGAACTGATAAGAATCTACAGAAGATCAAATTGTCATATCTCCAGAAGATATGAAGCTGCAGAAGCTATGAAGTCATACCTTCTGTACATATGAAACTCTGATAAGATGCCTTCTCTTCATGGTTCTTTGTCAAGAGCAAGGTTCTGGAGCATCAAACAAGACATGTCTTTTAGCTCCAGGTTTTGTAGGTGTAATTCCTAGTCCCATAGCTCACACACTATGAACTCTAAGCAGAGTTTGACACCGTCAATGTTTGAATATTCATTCAGAGTGAGTGTCTTTAGGGCTTGAGGAAGGTGAATATGAAACAAGGTGTATTCATTGGCCTCCGTTCTCCAATAAGCTTCCTGAGAAGCAGAATTGTCAGACTGAGTTTAGAGTGTAGAACGCTTCTTAAGGAGTAACACTGACATACACATCTGTGTATGAAGTATGGAGTACAAGAAGAGAATTTGCTGCAGACTCAGGGAGGGCTTCAACCGCCCTCACCAAGAGAACTCTGGTGAGAGCAGCCCTTTGGATTTGTCCCACATAGGATTAAGAAGGGTAGCCTAATATGACCCTGTAAACTTAGTTCTAACAGGTCAATGCAGAAAAGAACAACTGTATTGTAATCAAGCCATTACTGATTGATTAGGGCCACGGAACAGACTTGAGAGCTAAACGGAAACTCCTTCCCCTGCTGCTCCCTGGCAGCCAGAATTCTATAGAGCTTTTAATCGTGAAAATCATAAATACCTTATATTATTTTTTTATTTTATTTTATTTTTCTTTTTAGTTACATTTTGTTAACTCTGTGTCCCAGCTGTATCCCGCTCCCTCATTCCCTCCCCAACCCCACACTCCCTCCCTGGTCTCCTCCCTGCCCCTTTCCAAGTCCCCTGATAGGGGAGGACCTCCTCCCCTTTCATCTGACCCTGTTTTATCAGGTATCTTCAGGGCTGGCTGCAAAGTCCTCCTCTGTGGCCTAACAGACTGCTCCTCCCCTGGGGTGGGGGTCAAACAGCCTGCCCTTGAGATCCTATTAGAAATAGTCCGTGTTCCCCTTACTTTGGAAAACTACTTGGTTACTGAGCTACCACAGGCCACATCAGAGCAGAAGTTCTAGGTTATATCCATAGATGGTCCTTGGTTGAGTGTCAGTCTCAGAAAAGACCCTGTGCCCAGATATATTTGATCCTTGTAGAGCTCCTATCCTTTCCATATCATACTAACTTCCCTTCTTTCATATGATTCCCTGCACTCTGCCGAGGGTTTGGTTATGAGTCTTAGTGTCTGCTTTGAAACACTGGTAGTTAGAGTCTTTCAGATGCCTTTTGTGGTAGACTCCTGTCATAAGTTCAATGCACATCCCATTTGTCTTTCTAAATGAGGATTAATCACCTTCGCCTGTGTCCACTTTCTTGATTATCTTCTTTAGGTGTGTAGATTTCATTATGTTTATCATGTCTTGTAGGTCTATATAAGCGAGTATATACCAAGTTTGTCTTTCTCCTTCTGGGATACTTCACTCAGAATGATCTTTTCTAGATCCCACCACTTGCCTGCAAATTTCATGATTTCTTCCTTTTTGATTGCTGAGTAGTATTCCATTGTGTAAAAATACCACAATTTCTGTATCCATTCCTCCGTTGATGGACATCTGGGTTGTTTCCAAGTTCTGGCTATTACAAATAAAGCTGCTATGAACATGGTTGAACAAATGTCCTTGTTGTGTACTTGAGCAGATTTTGGGTATATACCTAGGAGTGGTATAGCTGGGTCTTGAGGTAGCACTACTCCTAGTTGTCTGAGAAAGCGCCAGATTGACTTCCAGAGTGGTTGAACCAGTTTACATTCCCACCAGCAATGGAGGAGGGTTCCCTTTTCTCCACAACCTCTCCAGCATGTGCTATCACTTGAGTTTTTCATCTTGGCCATTCTGATGGGTGTAAGGTGAAATCTCAGGATCGTTTTGATTTGCATTTCCCTAATGGCTAATGAGGTTGAGCATTTCTTTAAGTGCTTCTCTGCCATTCGACATTCCTCTTTCGAGAATTCTCTGTTTAGCTCTGTTCCCCATTTTTTAAGTAGATTACTTGGTTTGTTGCTTTTCTGCTTCTTTAGTTCTTTATATATACTTGATATTAGCCCTCTGTCAGATAAAGGGTTGGTGAAGATTCTTTCCCAATCTGTAGGCTGTCTATTTGTTTTGATGACAGTGTCTTTTGCTTTACAGAAGCTTTTAAGTTTCATGAGGTCCCATTTATTGATTGTTGCTCTTAGAGCCTGTGCTGTTGGTGTTCTGTTCAGGAAGTTGTCTCCTGTGCCAATGAATTCTAGGCTGTTTCCCACTTTTTTTTCCAGCTGATTTAGAGTATCTGGTTTTATGTTGAGGTCCTTGATCCACTTGGACTTTAGTTTTGTGCAGGGTGATAAATATGGATCTATTTTCATTTTTCTGCATGTAGACATCCAGTTGGTCCAGCACCATTTGTTGAAGATGCTGTCTTTTTTCCATTGAATGGATTTGGCTTCTTTGTCAAATATTGAGAATTCATAGGTGTGTGGGTTTATTTCTGGGTCTTCTATGCGATTCCATTGATCCTCCTTTCTGTTTCTATGCCAATACCATGCAGTTTTTATTACTGTTGCCCTGTAGTACAGCTTGAGATCGGGAATGGAGATACCTCCAGATGATCTGTTGTTGTACAGGATCGTTTTGGAGATTCTGGGTTTTTTGTTTCTCCATATGAAGCTGAGAATCTTTTTTTCAAGGTCTGTAAAGAATTGAGTTGGTATTTTGATGGGAATTGCATTGAATCTGTAGATTGCTTTTGGCAGGATGGCCATTTTCACAATGTTAATCCTACCAATCCATGAGCACGGGAGATCTTTCCATCTTCTGAGATCTTCTTCAATTTCTTTCTTCAAAGACTTGAAGTTTTTCTCAAATAGGTCTTTCACTTGATTGGTTAGAGTCACACCAAGGTACTTTATGTTGTTAGTGGCTATTGTGAAGGGTGTTGTTTCCCTAATTTCTTTCTCAGCCTTTTTGTCTTTGGTATACAAGAGGGCTTCTGATTTTTTTGAGTTGATTTTGTATCCTGCCACTTTGCTGAAGGTGTTTATCAGCTGAAGAAGTTCTCTGGTTGAATCTTTGGGTTCGCTCATGTATACTATCATATCATCTGCAAATAGTGACACTTTGACCTCTTCCTTTCCGATTTGTATCCCCTTGATCTCCTTTAGTTGTCTTATTGCTCTGGCTAGGACTTCAAGTACAATGTTAAAGAGATATGGAGAGAGTGGGCAGCCTTGTCTTGTCCCTGATTTCAGTGGGATTGATTTAAGTTTCTCTCCATTGAGTTTGATGTTGGCTATAGGCTTGCTGTATATTGCCTTTACTATCTTTAGGTATGTGCCTTGTATCCCTGATCTCTCCAAGACTTTAAACATAAATGGGTGCTGGACTTTGTCAAATGCTTTTTCAGCATCTAAGGAGATGATCATGTGGTTTTTCTCCTTCATTTTGTTTATGTGGTGGATTACATTGATGGATTTCCGTATGTTGAACCACCCTTGCATTCCTGGGATGAAGCCTACTTGGTCATGGTGGATGATATCTTTGATGTGTTCTTGGATTCGGTTTGCAAGTATTTTATTGAGTATTTTTGCATCAATGTTCATAAGAGAGATAGGTCTGAAGTTCTCTTTTTTTGTTGGATCTTTGTGTGGTTTAGGTATCAAAGTGACTGTGGCTTCATAGAATGAGTTTGGTAGTGTTCCTTCTGTTTCTATTTTATGGAATAGTTTGAGGAGAATTGGTGTTAGTACTTCTTTGAAGGTCTTGTAGAATTCTGCGCTGAAGCCATCTGGTCCAGGGCTTTTTTTGGAGGGGAGACTGTTAATGACTGCTTCTATTTCCTTGGGAGATATAGGACTATTCAGTCTTTCTATCTGATCTTGACTTAATTTTGGTAGATGGAATCTGTCAAGAAAGTTATCCATTTCATTTAGATTTTCAAATTTTGTGCCATATAGGCTTTTGTAGTATGACCTAATAATCGTTTGGATTTCCTCAGTGTCTGTAGTTATGTCCCCATTTTCCTTTCTGATTTTGCTGATTTGTATGGTTTCTCTCTGCTTTTTAGTTAGTTTGGCTAAGGGTTTGTCTATCTTGTTGATTTTCTCAAAGAACCAGCTTTTTGTTTCATTGATTCTTTGGATAATTTTATTTGTTTCTAATTGATTGATTTCTGCCCTTAGTTTGATTATTTCCAGCCGTCTGCTCCTCTTGGGTGTATCTGCTTCTTTTTTTTCTAGGTTTTTCAGTTGGGCCATTAAGTTGTTTGTATGTGATGTTACAGATTTCTTCTTGTAGGCACTTAGTGCTATAAATTTTCCTCTGAGCACTGCTTTCAATGTGTCCCATAAATTTGGGTATGTTGTGCCTTCATTTTCATTGAATTCTAGAAAGTCTTTAATTTCTTTCTTTATTTCTTCCTTGACGCAGCTGTCATTGAGTAGTAAGTTGTTCAGTTTCCATGTGCGTGTCGGCTTTTTGTTGTTTCTGTTGTTGTTGATGTCCAGCTTTAGTCCATGGTGGTCAGATAGTATACAAGGGATTATTTCAATCCTTTTGTATCTGTTGAGGCTTGCTTTGTGACCAACTATATGGTCTATTTTGGAGAAGGTTCCATGCGGTGCTG
Organism: Psammomys obesus; assembly: GCF_907164565.1. Taxonomy (NCBI): domain Eukaryota; kingdom Metazoa; phylum Chordata; class Mammalia; order Rodentia; family Muridae; genus Psammomys; species Psammomys obesus. Next base: position 21,172,994 of record NW_026596134.1, on the reverse strand, counting down.
AAAAGAAAGTGTACTCTTTTGAGTTTGGGTGAAAAGATCTGTAGACATCTATTAGGTCCATTTGATTTAGGGATTCTGTGAGTGCAAAAATATGGAACGCTTCACGAATTTGCGTGTCATCCTTGCGCAGGGGCCATGCTAATCTTCTCTGTATCGTTCCAATTTTAGTATATGTGCTGCCGAAGCGAGCACATTATTTTTTAATTAATAACAGTTTATTGACTTTGTATCCCAGCTGTAGCCCCTTCCCTCATCCCCCTTGCAATCCCATCTTTCCTTCCTCCCTCCCTCCCTTATCTCCCCCCATACCCCTCCCTGAGTCTACTGATAAGGGAGGTCCTCCTTCCCTTCCCTCTGACTCTAGCCTATCAGATCTCATCAGGATTGGCTGCATTATCTTTCTCTGGCCTGGTAACCCAATCAGGACTCAGCAATGAGGGACTTTTTATTTCCCTGTGTGGTACACTCACCCTGTTCTCATTGGCTGGTTCATTCAACAGTGGCCGGGTGACTTGCCTTGCTAGTCATGTCTCAACGTGCCAATCAGGATGTCAGTACATATGTACCCAAGTCAGTTACTCTCTCCCAGGCAGGATGTCAGTTACCCAGGGAAGTCTTGGCAACTTAAACTTTTTTTTTGACCCCTATTCAAAATGAAAGTTTTATTCAAAATGGCTTCATTCGGTTCCTTATTCCATTCCCACCGTCAGTCACAGGATGTTAGCTGTTCCAGGAATTTGGTGTAGGGGCTGACAGTAGCTAAGAACCAAGACAGGGAATTCCAACCTTGAAGGAGATAACAGCTGAAAGGCTGCTGCTTTGTAGGAGGCAGAGCCAGTCAGAACATCCCCAACAATAAGAACTGTTTTGGTTTATGTGCTTACTTCCTACCTCCTCTTTTTTTCCCTCTTCTTAATCTTTTCGTCCTCCCTCCTCCTCTTTTACTTTGCAAAATTAAAGCTCTTTATAAAATATTCCAAGTTTTTTTTTTTTTTCCATTATAAAGTACTTCTTGTGTGCCAAGTTTGGAGAAAAATAAATGGCTCTTTTGCTGTTAATGAACGATGACACTTTGACAGATGAGTGGACCACTCTGCACTGACTTCCCGGGGAAAGTGGAAAGAATGGGTGGAAGTAGGTAGCAGTATTTATCCTGGCATTAAATGCATAAGCTATCCAAAGGCAGCCTCCTTCTTTCTAGGGGATTTGTGTGCTTAAATCAAGTCTGACAAACTCAATGCACACATTTGGGCAAAATACAGCTTGGCTAAAAGTTAAAAAAAAAAAAAGGACCATCAGGGAGAGCAGAGTGCCTTGTAGATTGTGACCTTTTCAGCTAAACGGGCCCAGGAGAAAGAGAGTCTTATTTGAATTTGCAGACGTCTCAGAACTCCAGTGAGCCAGGCTTCTGGTTCTTTTCCTCTGGGGCACTACAAAGCTTAGGTTTTTGCACATCAATTAAGTCATTAGTGGTCCATCTAATGAAGGCTGCTCTCTAGGAGGGTGACTGAGCCAGCTGGCCTGCCCCAACAACACAAAAGCCACTAGGCTACTAGAGTTTAGAACAAATGGCAATAAGCCACTAGGGTTAAAGGCCTCCAGCTTGTAGTCCCATGTTGCCTATTTTCCAGCAGCCCCAACACTATCCCGAGGAAAAGCAGGCACTAGCATCAATTGAGAAGTCCACAGTCACAAGAAAGTGTTCAGATATTACTTAAAAACCCAAATGCCACAGATGGCTCAGGTAATGGGGAGAGGAGGGAGCTACCCTGCAGGAAATTGATGTATATCCACCTTGGGTAACAATGTTGAGACCTTACAATTATCTTTCCTGCATAAACCAATGGGAGATTTCTAACATTCGTATTCAATTTATTTCTGAAAAATTTGACTAGTTAATACAGTTACAAGAGGAAAACGCCAGCAATAAATGCCCTCTCGCATTTATGTCATTTATTTCAGCGAGAAACCATCCAGTTAAGTGGTTTTGCATTCTTTCAGAGTTTTCTGATACATTTAACAGAAACTGCAACCATGTTGCCCCAGGTCCCACTTCCACTTGGTTCCACTTGCTGTCTGCATCCTGGACATTCAGTGCAGCCCCTCCACCTTTAACGTGTCCTTTAACAGGTCTCAGAGCATAGGCAGCCTCCTTCTCCTTTGCTTATAGTACAGAATGAACATAGCATATTTACCCTTTTCTCTACTGTTTGTTGTTGTGATAGTGCAGTTAAACTCGCTTCTGCCAAGGTTATTTTCTGTGTACCTCTAAGAACGAGCGTGGAAAACAGTGTCAGAAGTAACATCAGGCATTAGGAGATTTGAATTTGTAGTTTCAGTACTGCCAGTCACCCTTGATAAGTATACAAATCCACAGACAACCTGCAGTAAGGAAAGCGCCTCCACTTACCGTGCCAACAGACCTTGCTCTAAATTGTTTGGGCACTTATCAATCTAATATACGAAAAGGTAGAGTCAATCGAGTTTCACGTCTCTTGTTTTCATTATGACCATCTTTTTATGTGCTTACAAGGCATCCCTGTAGATCTTTGAGTTGAATATTGATACATTTTTCTCAGTTTTTCTCTTACTGGTTTACTCTTTGCTGTGGTTCATTGATATTTTTGTTTGTTGTTTGTTTTGTTCTTATTTTTCTTTGTTTTGGTATTTGGGGGTTGCAAATTTCTTCTTACTGCCCCAGATTTTTTAAGTTGATTTTGCTTGCTTTATGATTTTGCTAAGAGCTTTTGCCTCCAGTGTTGTGGTTTCATGAGGTTGAATTCACCAAATTTTGCTGTTTGGTGAGTTCAAAAGGAGATCTTTTACATGCAACATCTTAAACCAATCTTATATTTTCTTTTACACTGCATAGTTTTTAATTTTTTATAGTTTCTTAAAATGTGATTTGAAATTTATTCCCACACAGAATGCAAGATATTTATCTAATTTTATCACAAGGTTCCATGTCAGCTAGCTACTCAGAATCAATGCTTGTGTCACTGTTTCTCTTTAAGCCTCATTTATGGTACTTTAAGTTCCTTTCTGGGCTTTCATTTTACTCCATTTAATATGTCTGCCCACATGTATTTCCTAAAATTTTTTTTAGTTAAATATACTTTATTTGACATTTACATATATCAAAATATACCTAAAATATTTTATTATAAGTTAACATAATTCTAATAATATTCCTACTTAGAACAATTTATTGTTCCTGATCATCACATTCAACAAAATAAATGTGAAATGTGGGCTCTTGAAACAAGGTATGTAGCAACTGAAAAATGGCTCTTGAGGTTGACCTTTGGCTTCTACCGTATTGTACAAATATGCATGCATACCCTAACACACACAGGCACAAACATGAACATGTGTGCCCCCGCAAAGAACAATAGCTCAAATAATTCCGCAAAACTTCCCGATATTCTTAAATGATGAAGTACAAATAGCTAATAAGCATGAGAAAATATCCGACATCGCTAGCCATCAGGGGAATGCAAATTAAATCATTGAGATTTCATCTCACCCTAGACGGAATGGCAACCATTAAAAAGACAAAACCAAAACAAACACCAAATGAAACCGCTGGTAAGGATGAGGACAAAGGGGAACCACAAACACTTCAGGTTGAAAAGTAAAATATGCCAAATAGACTTAATATCTGATACGGCAAATTTTCTCTTATTACTCTTCTCCCAGCTTTCCTGATATTTTGATCCCATGTAGAAACTTTAGAATCACTTTCTTCAATTAAGTACATATATAAATTGATATATGGAAGAAGCTAATTAACAGATAGATAGATAGGTGATAGGCAACATTGAGATAATTTATTACTGATGGAGATAATTTAGGAAAAATATTAACTTTGTGACTTTTGTTGACCTTTCTTTTCAGGAGCTTATATTTTATTTTATTTCATTAAAGTCTAATATTTTGTTGTAAATATAATCCTAAAAGGTCTTCTTCTTGCACCTTATTATAAATGACTCCTCACTATCACCTTCTAATGGAGGCCATGGATTAAGGCACGTAATTCCGGACTCTGCCATCTCACCGAACCTTCACTTCTCATTGTTTTATTTTCTGAGAACCCCATGTCCTTAGTTGTATGATACGCACATCATTTCCTATTCTCTTTCTGGCTTTTTAGCATTTTTATTTCTCTTGTTTAGTATCCTTCGTTAATAACTTAATACCAATATTGCGTGGAAACTGTAGCCTAGCTTTTGACTTTTGTAAGGGGGAGTTTGGTGTTTCCACAATACTCATGAAGCTAGCTTTGCAAATATAGTCAAATGATCTGATTCTTCAATAGCCAGATATTTAAATGTGTTTTTATAAAATGGGACAGGGTTTATCTTGTGAATTTCATTTTCTTTTTTTAGGCTTCTGAGCATTTAATTAGTGTAACATTGGAATCTGCTCTCTAAAGCCTTAGGATGATTTCTCTATGAAATTGTGGAGCCCAGTGCTGTCTTTTTCTGAAAGGGCTCAGGTGGCTGAAAATTCCTCAATTTCAATTATGAAAATTGATTTTTCTGATTTTGCATCTCTTTTGGAATTATTTTTATTCAATTACATTCTGTGAATGTCCTCACAGAACATCCTGAAGATGTCTATATGTCTACAGAATTAACCAAAAGTATTTTCTTCACGTTTCCTGTGCTTATTTCTCACCCACCATATTTTAGATTTTGTATATGTATTGATATGTTTTCTCAAATTACACATTTTAAATATATTTGTTTTGCTATTTTATTAATTTTTAAAACTCATTTCATCATTGCAAAATGGCTTACTATTTCCAAATATATTTGCCTTCTAAAAAATTGAGATGAGTCTGGAAAGACAGCTCGGCAACTAAAAACACCACAGGCTCTTTAGGAGGATCCAGGCTGTGTACCAACACACATGGGACAGCTCACAACTGTCCATTAATTCTAGTATTTTAGTGAAGTGTCTTTCTCCAAGGATGCTGTGATAACTCCAGATGTATAGAGACATTCACTGTCTTCCCCCCTAGCTGCCACACAGGGGATTTCAGTTAACTCTCATACTTGAAGCTATTTCTCGGAGATAAACTACAAGGCCACTCAATATGATACTACCTGAGTTATGTAATTTCTGCTAGATCTCAAATCTTTATCAGCATCATAACAACAAAACTATGGTGTCATCTCCTATTGTAATTCTATAATGTCCAATTACCTGTTTGCAAATCATTTTCCTTATATGCAAATTTTGCATGCCAACGAGAAGTCGTGCTAGTCAGATAAGCAACCAACTCACTTCTTTCTTAGCTATTTTGTTTCTTACTTGCATGGCAACTTTCTGTAGAGAATAGCATAGAAGCTGAGAAAGCTACTTTCTGCTGAGTAGCATAGAAGACATTTCTAAAGTACTAGGTTATCAGATTGCCATTGGATTTGGATATGGAATTCATAATCATGTTTACTTTGTGAGAACTTGTTGAGACAACTTTGGCTAACCTCTCTGAAATTAAGATTTTTTTTTCTGACCTTTTGCCATCTCCTTAATGAAAATTTCAGGTGGCCTCATGGTTCTCAAAACCCCTGATATGACTATTTTTTCAGTAAGCACAAAATTAAAAAAAAAAAAATATGTTCCTGACTAATAGCCAAGAATTTCCTCCTTCTCATGTTGAGAGTTGCTACCTTCAGGAGCAAAGCTTTAATAGGGTCTCAGCTTGAGGAGTACTATGTTTGCATATAAAACAGATAAGCCCAGCTCTGTTTGGGGAGATGTTAATTGATTCTGTCCACCATGCTGTCTAAGGAGCCAATTCCCAGAAAATGTAGTGACGGGAGGGGGAAAAAATCTGTTCCACTTACCATACAAGTTCAATGCCTTCCTTCTCCTTCCCCGAAAGTAAAACAGTATTCCCTGCTTAGGATTTCTGATCCAGGTATGCTGTACCTGGATAGCCCTGCTGTGGGCCTGCTTCTCAAGAACTGCTTTATTGTTGTTAAAATGAAACGGGAGATGATAGGAAAAGGAGAAAGATTATAGAATTAGCAGAAATCAAAGCCCTAATATTTGACAATTTGTTTGAACCTGATTTTGATCATTAAAGGGGAAGGCAGAATTGAATTGTAAATGAAGGGCCAAAACAGGCTAGATGTGTCTGTAATTCCGCAGGAATCTGTTTTAGTCACAAGATGGGTTAATAGCTAGGTTACAATGCTATTACCCAATCTATGGGGTTTTACTCTCCCTTTCTTTCACCTTTCTATAAAACAAAGGACCCATCTACTATGTGGTGGCACTTTGTGAGTACAAGTGCTGTAGTCACATTTGTGTTCCATAAGGTCTCAAGGGCATTCACTGGAGTGGATTTTTCTTCCATTTTTCTGATGTTCCTGATAATGAGGCTGGCTGGGAGGCCAATCCTGGGTAGCTGTACACCTAAATCATTGATGATGAGAATGTTCTCTTCAAAACTTTCTTGCTCCTAGTTCCTATTAAAACAGAAATATTTTCTGTTTCCCACCATTTACCTGCAAATTTTATGATTTCCTTGTTTTTTATTGCTGAGTAGTATTCCATTGTGTAGATGTACCATACTTTCTGTATCCATTCCTCAGTCGAGGGGCGTCTTGGTTGTTTCCAGCTTCTGGCTATTACAAATAAAGCTGCTACAAACATGGTTGAGCAAATGTCCTTTTTGTGTACTTGAGCCTCTTTTGGATATATGCCTAGAAGTGGTTTGGCTGGATCTTGAGGAAGAGCTATTCCTAATTATCTCAGAAAGCACCAGATTGATTTCCAGAGTGGTCGAAGAAGTTTACATTCGATCATCCTGAGTGAGCTATCCCAGAAGCAGAAGATGCACACGGTATATACTCACTCATATAGACATATAATATAGGATAAACCTACTAAAATCTGTACACCTAAAGAAACTAATCAAGAGGAAGAATTTTGGCTAAAATGCTAAATCCGCATCCAGAAAGGCAAAGAAGATGGACATCAGGAGAAAACAGGGAACAAGTTAGGAGCCTGCCACAGAGGGCCTCTGAAAGGCTCTGCCCTGCAAACTATCAAAGCAGAGGCTGAGACTTATGGCCAAACTTGAGAAGATTGCAGGGAATCTTATGAAAGAAGAGGGAGTTAGTAAGACCCAGAGGGGACAGGAAATCCACAAGGAGAGCAACAGATCCAAAAAATCTGGGCACATGGGTCTTCCCTGAGACTGATAGTCCAACCAAGTAGCATGCATGGAGATAACCCAGAACCCCTGCACAGATGTAATGTAGCCCATGACAGTTCAGTCTCCTAGTGAGTTCCATAGTAATGGGAACAGGGACTGTCTCTGACATGAACTGATTGGCCTGCTCTTTGATCGCCTCCTCCTGAGGGGGGAGCGCCGTTACAAGGCCACAGAGGAAGACAATGCAGCCACTCCTGATGAGACCTAACAGACTAGGATCAAAAGGAAGGAAAAGAAGACCTCCCCTACCTGTGCACTTGGGGAGGGGCTTGCATGGAGAAGGAGGAGGAAGGGAGGGATTAGGAGGGGAGGGGGGAGAGAACTACAGGGGGGGATACAAAGTAAATAAAGTGTAATTAATTTTAAAAAACCAGAGATATAGAAAGTGAGACCATATGTGATGCTTCCAGTAGATTTGGACATCAGATTCCTTTAGTATTTGCAATGGACTGAGAAACTGGGAACAGAAGAGAGACAACAGCATTAATTATGGTTTCTTTCAAATTTCCAAGAAAACAAGTGAGGCCTTGGGACTACCTCCATCAATGCATTATTTTTGTTCTTCCCACACCAAAATACAGATCTTTAACAGGAAAAAACTCGGCCTGTGTGGATCTAATTTTTGTAAGAGACAAGTCACTTGTGACCAATCCTAAACTGGATAAAGATGATGTTAAGGGATAATAAAGGGATCAAAGTTGAATGTATAGTCAGGATTTTAACGATCAAAAAGCTAATTCTAAGAAAAATATTATCAAAATGGATCTCACTGCAAACAGGACTCCCGGATACTATTTTTATGGTTGCTAGGCAGCTTTAAAAAGATTTTCTAATGAATGCAACCTGCATACATGTGTTCAATGGCTGATCCTGGTTATAACGTAAGAATGAACATGAGCTGGCTCTTCTCCTCTATCTGCCTGGAAGACAGGTACAACAGCCCATGGCCTTCCCCATAGTGGTGTGTTGTATAATGAAACTCACTTCATTCTTCCTGACGCTAAACACTCACAAAACTTACGTCTCCTTTAGCTATGAGCTGACTAATGCTGGCAGTCATTTCAAATCACATCACCAAAAACATTCCCAGAAATAAATCAATCAGCTGAGGCTGAGGTATTCCTTTTCCTGTCATTTAAAAGATCTTCCAGGCCAGTGTTCAATGTTCTGGTTTTGGTGTATAATGCTCATTTTCCTGTTAGCATTGTACTTGATGATAAAGTCGGAAGAAAGAGTGGGGGTGCCTGCTGGGTTCTAATAATTAACATTAAGTGTCACTACCTTGTAACTCTCACCTACACACATTGTACATGTATTAAGTCATTGTAATGCTTCAAAGAATGTGAGGTTGGCAGACCAGACATGGCCAATGAGTGAGAAACACAACAGGATTACTGGACATTTTGCACCTACCTTTCTAACTAAGTAGGTTGCTCGGAAGGAACTTCAGTGTTAAGTAAAATCAGAAAAAAAAAAAAGTGTTAAACTATATATGCCATGAATGGGCTGGAAAGGGGAAGACTGGGTGTGTACTGTGAAAAAAAAATAGTTTGCAGATAATGTTTGAAGTATCAAGTTAGTGTTGAGCTGTAGAAAAATAAGAAAGTGTGTTTTTCTAGAACAGTCATCAGTTTTCTTTAGTAGTGCTGATGATCAAATTCACAATGTTCTCAAAACTAGGCAAGAGCTCTACCACTGGGCTACACCACCACCTAGATAGAGAGTATTTACTAAGAGGACACAGTAGATATCTTAGTCCTTGGGGTCTCTTAACCCAGTTCATGATAAAAAAAAACATTGCATTTGTCTAAGTGCACTTTTCATTCCATAAAATTTAGTGTGAGTTAGCCTTGGGGTCTGTCCCTGTTCATGCAGTCATTAGAACTGGGGGTGGGACATATCTTTTTCATGGTAAATGTACACATTCCTCTAATTTAGCCAGCATCAAATATTTATCGGATGTCTGCCATTTGCCAGATACAGGGCTAGGCACTTGGTTTTGCCCATAGACCAGCTGTCCTCGTTAGAATCTAACGAGGGAGCCAGACAATAAACTGAGGAAATGAAAACATGTAATAACGTATAGCTAAGAGTGCTGGAAAAGCAGTAAACGTATAGATACTTAGGGGTTTTAAATGCAAAGCACTCTACAGTATCTAGGCAGCAAAGCAAAATGAAAACTGGAGAAACTGCAAGGTAGTTGCTTTTGTACTGCCATAAGAGAATGCCATAGAACGGGTAACTATAATGGACAGAAATTTATTAGAATTGGCCTTTAAAGGCTGGGAATGCCAATACCAAGGCGCTGGCATATGATGGGAGCCTTTGTGCTACTTTATATAATAATAGAGTAGTTGCAACATGATGCAGGGGCAACAAGAACAAGAGAGAGCAAGAGAGGTAGGGCACACCCCCAGAACAGTTAAGTTACCACTAGATAATGGCTTTCTTCCATATCCAAAGGCATCATCACTCTAAACCAAGCATATCTTGAAGGCCCCCCTATTGCCACAGCAGCAACAATGGTTCAAAATGGTCAGGGAAGTTTATTCAGAGCCAAGTACAAAATTATCTAAGAGTGGTAATGAAAATAACTACATCACAGCTAGAGTGAGGGGTGAGGGCAAGGGCTGCTGACTAGATATGAGGACACAAGAAACTCTCTACAAACCCTAAGAGATGAGGAGATTGTGAATGATTGGGGTCCTAGAAGAAGAATTAAGCATAGGGAAACTCCAGGACCATGGAAATGGTGAAATTATTAAATGGTTCTGAAACTTTTTAGAAAGAAAGCTGCTGGTGACACTATTACAGAGCTCAAAGGACTTTCGCTTCTTCTTTCTGCTAACAATAGACAGAATTAAAAACTGTGACAGTGATAGTCAAGAAGAGTTACTACAGTAGGTTAAAAACTTTTTTTTTTTTTTTTACTGGCAACTATCTAAGAAAACACTTATTTCTCTGTGTTGCTGGGGTCAGAAACTGCTCTTATCTCCTTAACTCGAAATTTGGAAGGTTGTACTGAAAGCTTTTAAGTTATCTGTGAATTTAACCAAACAACTCCATCATAAAGTAATATCTTACAGAAATTATTGTGATAGCAGCAAACAGTTAGTTACAGGGGTGCCTATTCTGGTTTCTCATAAGCACTTTCATTTGAAAAGAAGAAGAAAAATGTCCAATATTATCAGATTGATTGAAATACACTCAAGTGGCAGGCAGAGAGATCGATCATGGCTGTTTCTATTATCATATCTTCATATAGATGAAGAGTAAAGTAAGATTAAGTTTCCTGGCATTATAAATATAAATCACGAGCAGGGAAATGGTATTCTAGAAGACTATTATTTAATATTTTAGACTAATATTCAGTTACATTGACAGATGTTCATAAAATATGAGGAAAGAAGAAGAACAAGGTAATAAAAGATTCCTTTTAGTAATATGTCTCTGTGTGTATTTTCACTGAATAAATCATGAAGGGTTTGTATAGAGCTGTATTTTTAGTGAGCATTAGAATTCCCATCTCACATTTGATCAACCATGTTTGTAGCAGCTCTATTAGTAATAGCCAGAACCTGGAAACAACCCAGATGTCCCTCAGTGGAGGAATGGATACAGAAAGTGTGGTACATTTACACAATGAAATACTACTCAGCTATTAAAAAAAAAGGAAATTATGGAATTTGCAGAAAAAAATGGTGGGAACTAGAAAGAATCATCTTGAGTGAGGTATCCCAGAAGCAGAAAGACACATGTGGTATATACTCACTCATAAGTGGATATTAGCCATATAATATGGGATAAGCATACTAAAATCTGTACTCCTAAAGAAACTAAACAACAAGGAAGACCTTAGGGAAGATGTTCCATCCTCATTCAGAAGGACAAACGTGATAGATATTGGAAGCAGGAGAAGACAGGAAACGGGACAGGAGCCTACTGACTCTACTTATCAAGGTATGGAAGCAGACTCATAGCCAAACTTTGGGCAGAGTACAGGGAATCTTATTAAAAAAGGAGGAGACAGAAAGACCTGGAGGGGACAGGAGTTCCAAAAGGAGACCAATAGAGCCAAAAAATCTGAGCCCTGGGAGCCTTGAAGAAAATGATACCCCAACCAAGGTCAATGCATATAGAGGAACTAAAACCCTGGCTAGGATGTAGGTCATAGACTCAGTCTCCAAGTGGAATCCCTAGTAAGGGGAGCAGGGGCTTTCTCTGCATGAACTCAGTGATTGGGTCTTTGATCACCTCCCCCTGGGAGGATGCAGCCTTACCAGGCCACAGAGCAAGACAAAGCAACAGGTCCTGATGAGACCAGATAGGCTAAGGTCAGATAGAAGGGGAGGAGGACCTCCCCTATCAAGGGTCTAGGGGAGGGGATTAGGGAGAGATGGTGTGATAGGGAGGAGCCAAGAGAGGGGGCTACAGCTGGGATGCAAATTGAATAAATTTTAATAAATGATCATAATAATAAAAAGTAAAAGAAAAAAAGAAATTCCCATCTCTTGCTTTAATGGCATCTTCCATAATTTGTATGTTGAAATGGAGCACCTAAGATTTTTGTAAGACTAGGAAGCTATTTAGTAAACAAGTAGAACAGAAGATCTAACCATTCCCTTAATGTGTATTATCTGCGTGTGGTAGAAAAATAATCACTTTTTTTCCTTCTTCACCCTGATGTAACACAATGTACTTTCATCAAACAGTAAGACACAGAGAGAAGCATGGCCTGGTGGTCCAGACTTCATTTCAATCCCATCATCACCTCTTATTTGCTGTTACATCCTGAGCAAGGGTTTTAATGTGTGTGAGACACAGTTCTTTTCTCATGAAGGTGAGAGTGGGGACTCATGTTTTTTTTGTGTTCAGAGTAGCACTTTATGCTGAGGAAACATTTTTACATGCATGAGAAAATGGGTCAGTAGCTGAGAGTACAGCACATGCCCCGCCAGAAAGTAGCAATTTTTCAACAGGGAGAATGTCATCAAAAGTACCATTAAAACTTCAACAACGAAAACCTCAACACACACACACACACACACACACACACACACAAACACACAAACAAAACATCCCACCAATTTGATTTATCTTTACTGGACAAGTTAAGTTTTTCTTTTTGTTTGTTTGTTTTTGTTGTTGTTGTTGTTTTGTCAGTGAACTTTTGTCACTGACAAAAAATAACTATGGTGTGGCCAGAAATGGAATAAGATACAGAGTCTAGAGAACTGCTTGCAAGGTCACATGCACTTGTGTGTGAAAGAGGCAAGAGAGACAAGAGATAGAGAAGAGCTGGTCTGTGGCCTTCATGAATATTTAGTCAGATTAAAATTAAAATAAAATCAATTTGTCAATGTATAGAATCAAACCGGGCAAGTTTGAAAACTGCAATTGACATTCACTTTTAATTTTCAAACAGACAGAACTCCAAGTCTTTATTTGTTTGGTCTCCGGATACTTATTGTATAGAGCCTGTTCAGTTTTGAAGTACTTTCTTTTTCCTCTCGGAGTCTACAGTGTAGCAGAAAGAGAGAATATCGTAAAGTACCTTGAACATGCTTCTAAAAGCCACACGTACAGAAGGTTTCTAGGTCACTGTGAATAGAAACCCTGAACATTCAGAAGCCCACAAACCTTTGGCCACAGTTATATGACTGATGCGTCAAGCAAGAGCATTCACACAGTTAGCTGTTAAACCGGAGGATAAGATCATCAACAGAAAAGGAACTATACGGAAAAGTGCATGGAATCCTATCGTTCAGTGGCTGTTAAAGAGATTGTGATTGTGTATCCTGGATGCAGGACGGTGGTACAGGAAGGAACACATAGGAACTTAGAAAATGATGCTTCCTTCAGAGGGCTGCTGGGCAAAGCATAGGAGCAAAAGTTCTTCTGTCTTTTCTATACAGACAATGATGTTCCTCCTTTCTTGGGGGGGCTTTCAGCACTTCGAATTAAGGCATATTTGATTGTTTAGGGAGGGTGTTGTTTGTTTTTGTTTTATTTTGTTTTTCTTTTTAATAGTATGTCAAGATTTTAGCAGTTTTCCCCTGCAGTGAACAATGGGGCTGGGATCTTTTTATAAGCGAAATGGGGGCTCATAAATGAAGAACCATCAAATGAATCACAGTGCCCTGACATTGCCAGAACAGATAGAAAAGAGAGTATGCAAGCCTGGCCTTCTAGAACAAGCTGCCCTTAGATTTAGTCTGTTTATCTCAGAACCATGAGAAAGAACATCTCCATTACTGTCTTCTGCCTCTGGGGCCCATTGCCTCTTATCTTCCATTTGAAATGTTACATTTCTAACATTTGCATTCAGAAAATAGATAAGAATTCAACCCTCCAGTCTCATTTCAACACATGGCTTAATTAGCTGTGCTTACACCATTTCCCAATCCTCTTTGAAGTAGCAAAGCCCCACTGCAGTGGTTCAGCTAATTTTATGGTTGTATCCTGAATTTTGAACTTTGTAGGAACTAAGACTTATGTACAATCCCATGTGATATCTAAGGAGTTTAGATCTCTGGTCCACATGGAGTATTACATCTAATGGAAGACAGATGCTATTGCCTTAGACTTGACTATTGGTTAGTGTCCAACCATTTTTCACCATTTCACTCTGTAAAAGTAAGACAGTGAAATAGACCTGGCAAAAACTGACTAGTATTCAATATCACATTTCAGGATAGGAAAGAGGTAAGTGTAGGTAGAGTTAGTACAATGATGGCTTTAGAGTATGCTAATTTTATAAATCGTATTTATAGGAAAAGCAAACTATTGATGGTAGTTCACTGAAAATATTATACTAATATTTTGCAAACACTAGGTCAGAGGAAAAGCAATATAAATACAGGATTAAGAAATAAAATTGTTTTTGACTGGGGCATGATCTTCAATAGGATCAATAAAATCACCCAGATGTCACTCTAGGCTCAGAGCCTGATATTTACTCTAATACATTTTTTGAGCATTGGTAACTAGGAATATTATCCTGTTGTATTTTGCCTTTAGTACACCTGCCGAGTGTCTGCTGATTGAACACTTGCTTCGTTAAGAGAAAAGCAACAGAAGTTTCTGTGGAAATAATCATAGTTATATTTTCTAAAAGTTGGGTAAACAGACTGAGGTGGAGCAAACATTCTGCCCATCCGTCATCCGTGTTGTGCTAAACTCTCCTGTGTAGTGATTCTGTTCATTACCAAAACACATCATTTCGGGGCCAGGGTAGGTTAGAATTACCCCATGGTTGTCCCAGTCTCATCTCTGTGCTTTGACGGTCTTGCATTCCAGAAGATCTTGCATAAGGTGGAGAGGTACCTTTTAAGTTAGCATTTATATGAGCAAGAAATAAACACGTGTGGGCATGCCTGTATGAGTTACAGAGATTTATTACTGTGGCACAGCATATCCTTCCTGCTTTGGTCATTTTATCAAATTAAGACAGCGTTTACTTACTAATGTTTATTTATAGTTGCCCATTAGTTTTAAGTATTTCTATAATATATATTCATGTTTCATGTTTGTGCTTATGTTTGGACTGTTTAAGATTTAGAAACTGTTAAGTTTTAAAACTAGACGCACTAAGTTTGAGATGATAATCTCTATTGAAGTTTTTATCTCACTTTGGGCCCTATTCTGTACATACTTTGGACTTTCATTGCATTGGCTTCTAAAGCCAGAACTTTCCTAGCAGGGTATGTCAGCATAAGTCCCTAATGGGCAGAGATGTAAGTCCCCTCAATAAGGCGCAATGCTGAGGTGGCAGGCCACAGTTTGTAGACAGATCATTGCCAGGAGTAGCCTTGGCTGCTTGTGCTGGGTGCTGTGCAAATATCATCCGTGTGTGTGTGTGTGTGTGTGTGTGTGTGTGTGTGTGTGTGTGTGTACTAATGTGAAGAGAGGAGGTATGCATGGAATAGGAACCAGTGTGTATCCAAGTGACCTCACAGTTTTTCACTATCCCTAAGTCCTCTCCCAGGCGTCTAATTATGTTCACATACAATTGAGAAGGATTGCTGAAAACATTGATGCTTTTAGCAAGCAAGTATTTGTCAATTAAATCCCACTTCTGCTTATTTCAGCATGTCTTCCTTTGGGAGATAATATCTTTACCAATATGAGAGGTTTTGTTTGTTTGTTTTTTAAAGAAACCTTCAAAACTATCCTCAATTAAGAACATGGATTCTAATTCATGTTGTGATAAAAAAAGAAAACCCGAGAATCTGCAGTTGAGCACTACCGAAACATGGGGTGTCTCACTGACATAAGGCTAATATACATCAGTCTATCACAAGCAACTTAACTATAGTTCCTTGTACTTACCCAGTGCATACTCCTATTTCTCAGAAAATGCTTATGATGTGCATAGTTTTAGTATCTCTGCTTTCCTGATGAAAATCACTGAGAATCAGATTGTTTAAGGAACTTACCCATCAGCCAGGCAGTAGTGCCACGTGACTTTAATCTCAGCACGTGGGAGGTTGAGGCAGGCAGATTTCTCTGAGTTTGAGGCTGGTCTGGTGTACAGCATGAGTTCTGGGCTACACAGAGAAACCCTGCCTTGAAAACAAAAGATATAATAAAGCAAAACAATAACAATGAAAATAACAACAACAAAAGGAGTTAGCCCATGACTGCATAGCCAATTGGTGGTAAAACTCATATCAAAATAAGCGTTTAACTCAGAGCTTTAAAATAGGACACTGCTCTACCTACCTTCTTTTAATAAGGTGGTGGTGAAATGCCCAGCATGGTGTTTTTGTCCTGTTTATTCTAGTGCTATCATCCACTTTAGATCCAGAAGTTGCTCCAAAGAAGAGAACCTATGCCAGCAACTATTCAGAAAAGTTGAATTGGAGTTTATCTTGATTTCGCTCAGATCCCCTGTTCATTAGTCTAGGTAAAGTTATTACCTGCTAAAATGCCTTGCCAACTGTGTCACCAACTCCTTAATTTGACAGGCTCTCCATTGTCATCTAAGAGTATTTTACCATCTGAAAAAAAATGCCTCCCTCCCATACAATACTGCCTCTAGGATGGTACCCGAAAACCTTCAGCATAACGTTTATCTTGGCAAGGCTCAAAGGCCCCTATGTGCCCTCACTTCCCAATCAGATTATTACATGGCTTTAATAACTGCAATCATTAATAATAAACTGAAGTGCCCATACTATGACAGCTAATGATTGAGCACTCATCTTAAAAGAAGCGAGGGAGAGGATGACAAAGTCCCATTTTCATCAGCCAGAGCCAGCAAACAAGCCCAACTTCGTGCTTCATAGTCATCAAGAGTAATTGCTAACAACCTATAGCAACTGAGATGTAAGGCCGTAAGGCACACATTTTAAATAGGCTCCCTACATTTGATGTGCCCTAACCCGGAACAGGTTAGGTCTAGGAGACACTGGTTCTTCTTCCCTTTCTTTTCCATCTCCCCCACACACGGAGAAAACATTTAGAATATCAACTTTAACATGGGGCTGGAAGTAAGCTTACAGGTTATTTCAGCATGGTTATATCATATTGTGAATAAAATCTTGACACTGAGAAGATGGCTGGTTGTGTAAGTCACCTATCAGGCCTCTGGAATGAATATCTGCTGATACACATGGGCCGGCAGCCTAAACTGTGGCCAAGGATGGGACCTGATATGGAACAAAAACTGAGGCTTCATTGAAAGGAGGCTGTCGTTGGCCACAAGTGCAGCAAAACTGTTGAATTAAAACGGATGTTCCACTGAAAGTTTCTAATACGGTATATGGCACAAAGTAGACACTGTAGCTGTAAAGAAAATAATAATAATAATAATAATAATAATAATAATAATAATAATAATGTGAATATTCAAATCTGCCTTCCTTAAACTATGCTTGAATCCTTGACATGAACACCAAGGCAGGATCTTTGTGTTAGCTCTTCCAGATGAACCTTTCCAAGAGGAACTCATGTAAAATCTGCTAGATGTCCAAAAGCCTAGATTAATGGGAGAGGTGCAAATCAATCAAAAACACAGCAATATGTAAAATACATAGGCACAAAATTAAGGAAACCTAAGAGAGGAGAGAGCAGAAGCTTAGAAAATCCTTGCCTGCCAACATCATATCTTGTCAACTGCTAAACATCCAGTAATAAGAAACAATAATAGACGTTTAGACATGATCATTTGGCTAAAACCACAATATGCACGAGAATGCATCAGAGGTTCCCCAAACACCAGAAAGATGAAAACACTGGAATTCCAGGGATCAGGCTCAAGATGCTGAGCAGGCATCACACTGGGAATCATCCCTATGACTCCCGCCTCTCCATCCCCAAGAGTCTATCTGGAGGGACTCTTGTGCCCTCCAGACGTTGATATGAGAGGTAGATCATGCCAGGCAAGCCTTCCTTTAGAGGAAGAATATAAGCAGACCTATAGAAAACTGTCAAAACTGTGTAGAGCAGCTACCTGTTATCTCTAGATCTGAAATTCATTCAAACTGAGAATACCCCTTAAGTGCCCACTCTGCTACGTCTTGGGGAGACACCTGAAAGAGTTAACAAGTAACCCTTGAGACTAGTTAGGCAAGTGGAGAAGAAAGAATTATGAAATAAAACAAAGCGAAGCGATCGTGTAAACAAATTAATTAATTGTCTGGAAGTGAAAAGCACGTTTGTAATTTTGCCCTCGTGAAGGGGAACTGGAGTTCATTATGCTCACTGACTGATTTAACAGCTCCTTCTTGCTCAGCCTCACCGGGGAGAATGAGTGTGTTGTGGGTGCAGAGCATGGATCGCTGCGGCGTCAATTAAATAGAAATTCATTATTGAAATCTCCAGAGGAAAAGCTTATTTGGTGGTTATGCTCAAGGATGAGCAGAAACCTCAGTTTTCGGTTGAAAATATTTTCCTCCTCTTCCCGCACTCGCTCTTGAGAGACTCTACTGGAATCATTCAGTTCAAACTTACAGGGGTGGGGTTGTGTTGCAGAGCCCTGGGCATGCCCTGTCACTGACCATAATCTATAGACCATTCATTCCATTTTCTTCATCATATTTACTCTTTGGAGGAAATAATTGTACTAAGAGGTGTTATAGAAAACTATTAATATCTAGTACTAAAACTTCATATAATTATGGCAGTTTAACCCACTATCATATCAATAAAAGGCACAGACACCTGTCAGATTTTTTAAATTTTTTATTAATTACACTTTATTCACTTTGTATCCCCCCTGTAGCTCCCTTCCTCCTCCCCTTCCAATCCCTCCCTCCCTTCCCTTTCTCTACACATGCCCCTCTCTAAGTCTACTGATAGGGGAGGTCTTCCTTTACTTCCTTCTGATCATAGTCTATTAGGTCTCATCAGGAATGGCTGCAGTGTCTTCCTGAGATTTTTGATGTACCTATACACTGGACCTGGGCAGTAACTAACCCCTTTAGCTACCTTGTTATCTCCCAGCCACACATCCCATACCACTTGCTTTAATCATTCCTATCTGGGCAACTTCCCATCCAAATTTCTGCTAAATACTTGCACATTGTTTTCCACTGCAGCCGTTTCTCTCCCTCTCTGGAATCTCAGAGCAAGCTCATTCCGGACACTTGGTTCCTCTTTACTTTAACCCACGACGACTCCTCTTTCTTCTCCCTATTCTCTTGTAGCTCTCACTCCTCTTCCTCTCCTCTGATCCTCTAAGCTCTCCAGTCTTAGCTCTGCCTACGGCACTTCTGCCCCACTCAAGTGTGGGTCTTTTTTTTTCTGACCAATCAGGAATAATTTAGAGGCAAGTTTACCCAGCATCACTTCACTTCAGTTCCATGAGGATTTTCTTGTAGAACAGTAAGAATCCTGGGGGGGGGGAGGGGCACGCAACTAACCTCTGAGTACATGGTGGCTCCAGATCAACCAACATGAAGAAGTATTATAAAGTAGCTTGAGATGACTGAAGCTCACACAGGTAAAAAGTGAGCAGCCACTAAGCCACCAAAGATTTCAGACTGGGAACTTCTGACACAGAAGATTCTACTGCCTCCAGGACACCCAGAGACTCACATCAGCTTGTGAGATTCAGGTTCCTCTCTAACAATAAGGCTAGTATACAAGGTGGACCACATGAATCTGGAGTAGGCTCTGACCATGTGGTCCTGGCATTACCCCAATCAGCAGACCAATTGACTTATACCAAACTAGGTCACCTAAATGGAGTGTGTGCTTTATTTCTATGGCATCTTGTCCCCAAGAAAAGGTTGGCTTAGAGAGTTAAAACTTAGAGACCAGAGTTGAACAAGGCGGCCCAGCAGGTAAGGGGGATTGCCATGTAAGACTAGTGACCTGAGTTAATTCCCGGAACCCACATGAAGGTAGGGGGAGAGGAATGACTCCTCAAAGTTGTCCTCTGACTTCAGCACAACACACACTGTGGCCTGTATACACTTTTTACAACAACACAAACAATAATAATTAGTAATTAAGAATAACATATATACACATATAGGTATATTGGTTTAAGAATGAAAAAAAGAAAATATGTAAAGCCTATGTGCTTTTTTCTTGGCCAGGCCATGTATTAGACTCCATGTGGAATGAGGAAGAAGGGAGTAGGAAAGGAGAAGTAAAGACCAGGTAAAAAATAATCTAAGTATGTATAAGTAATTACAACATCATTGCATCTAAAAGAAATGGCTCATTTTAGACCAGGTATGTTCTCTGCGCATGCCTCTCCCCAAGTCCACTGATAGGAGAGGTCTTCCTTTCCTTCCTTCTGATCCTAATCTATTAGGTCTCATCAGGAGTGGCTGCATTGTCCTCAGATTTTTAATGTACCTATACACTGGCACTGGACAGAATCCAGGAGAAAAGGAGTGGAAATCTTTGACTGTGCATGGTGGTGAACCCTTTTAATCTCAGCCCTCAGGAGACAGAGGCAAGTGTATCCTGTGAGTTCGAGGCCAACCTGGTCTACATAGTAAGTTCCAGAACCTGATACTGTTCTGAAAAGAGTGTGAAGAACTTGGGACTGATGTTAACAGGACTCAGCTCTGCATCCTAACCATGCTGCTGAAGGACTTCTTGCTTGCTTGTTTGTTTCAGACAGGGTCACATACTGTAGCCCATGCTGGCTTTCAAATCACCGACAAGGCTGGCTTTAAATTTTGATCCCCCTGCCTTCATGCTCCCAGTGAAGTGATGGGATTTCAACTGTGCATCACAACAGCCAGTCGTTCTAACAATTTTGCCACCTTTATTAAGTTATTTGTCCCCTGAGTGTCTGCTCCTTTGCCAATAAACTTTGTTAATGCCTCCAAAGACCATCAGAACCCACATCATTGGCTATTAGGGTTAGCCTTATGACTCACTGCAGGGAGAGAATCCACCATGAGAATCTGTGGTGTCTCTGATTATGTTTTAGAAAAATATAAGGGGGGGGGAGAATGCTATAAATTTTGATCTAGTGACTTGGTGGGATGTTTCAATATAAACCTACTTTGCTCTAGACTGTGAGAAAGCAAAAGCACTATGAAAAGTGTGCTTTTTCGTAACTCTTAGCTCAGACCAGAATGGGAATAAATTGGTAGAAAAGAGACAGAATATTGGTGTCTATTGATATTTGTTTTTGTTTGAATGTGGAATGTTCCCCATTGGTTCATATGTTTGAACACGTGAGCCTCAGCTGGTGAAACAATTGCGGGACAGTTCCGACCACTTATGAGGTGGAGCTTCGCTGGACGTGGGTCACTGAAGCAGACCTTGGGAATCTAATAGCCTGCCCCACCTACTGTTTACTTTCAGCTTCCTAACTGTGGCTGCGAAATGACCAGATGCCCCCTGCTCCATCCACCATGAGTTCTATCCCCTTTAACTGCAATACCAAACAAAACACTCCTCCTAAGTTGCTTCTTGTCAGGGTTTTGTCATAGCAAGGAGAAAAGTAACCAATGTAGTATTTAGGACACAAATCAATAACCCATGAATTCTATCCCCTTTAACTGCAATACCAAACAAAACACTCCTCCTAAGTTGCTTCTTGTCAGGGTTTTGTCATAGCAAGGAGAAAAGTAACCAATGTAGTATTTAGGACACAAATCAATAACTTTATTATCACTGCACTTAGACACATTGTCTTACTTTTTTGTTTGGGTGACCTTGTCTGAACTTGGTATTCTGCAACACGTATTTAACAGGAACATCGCATGGTCTAGCAATGAAAGCCACGTCATGTGCTACATACAAAGAGTTATGAACTCCTCTTCCTTGTCTTTCTCCATATCGTGCTTTAAAAATAGCCATGCCTACAATCCCTGCAGTTGAAATGAGGTATATCAACCAAAGCTTTCAAGCTGTTCCTTAAGGAACCTAGTAAGATCCAAATAGTCTTCCTATGCTTAAGGGGGCTTTCTCAAGACTTGATTTATTTCTGATCAGCCATTGGCCAAAATCTGTTTGAAGGACAGAAGAAAGAACTGAATATTCCCTTGTCTGGTGTGATGCTTTATCTCACAGTTTCTTGCCATCTCCAGATAACCTTCTATGTAAAGCAGACCACAAAATTCTCTTTATAAGCCATTCTTCTTTCTTGGGAGTTCTCTGTGTAATTACATATTAAAACTGAGCCAACGGCAGTGTCCTGTAATGAAAATAAAACTGGAAAGAACCCTCAATACTTGTTTAAGAAAGGTCCCTTCAGTGCAGACAGCCTTGGATGTTAGAGGTTTTTGTTTTGGTTTTGGTTTTTACCCTTTCTTAAACAGAGTATAGAATGGCTAGCCCAGCTATGTAGCAGGTTTCTCTGTGAAGGAAGATGAAAAAGGCAAGTGTCATTTTTAGTTCAGAGGGGGAAAAAAAGAAGTAAAATATGATATACCTGGTGCCCCTGGGAATGATAGATGAAAAGAGAAGCTTCCAGCCACACACATTCTATAACACTCAAGGGGGAAAGGGCTCTCTAAAAATAAAGACAGAAATGTTCCAATGAAGGGGTATGTTTCACCCTCTAACTTATAATTAGCCTTTAACACTGATTTCTATAGATTTCCATCAAAGCTTGGGATAGACATGGTTAATGAAGCTTCCTAATGTTATCTAAGACCCAGATCAGCTTGTTTATTCCTGAACCTCCTAGGCAGAGAGTTGATTGTTATTAACAGATACCAGGGCTTATAAATTTCCTTGGGGTAATGACCCTGACTCAAATGTACTCCTTGTGTCTCAAGGTGACAACATTGGATATGTTTGACATGGCACAGTTTGCTTAAACAAACTTAGACTTTGAAATGTTTGGAGAGAATGAGAAGGCCAGAGAGATAATGTATTTGTGTTAAGTAGGTCAGGTGGAAAGTAAGAGAATACATTACCTAACAAAGCAACACAGAGATGCCACTGGGATCTCATTGATTGTGACCATATAGAAATATGGGACCAGAGATGTCATGTTTAAATAATTATTTTCTGAAATTTAAATGTTGTCACCTGAATAACAAATGACTTGAATAGAATAAGCCAATGTACTTTGCAGTTTTCCATTTTGTAACATTGTGTTAATATGTTCATATATGGTTTCTTTGTTTCCTAAAATTTGAAGCTTTGTGGACTCAAGCTTCCAGACATCATACATTTCATTCCAAACACTGAAAGTAAATGAAAAAGATAGGTAAAGGAAAGGAAAACTTTTTAAATATCATGGTACCCCATGGGGGCAGAAGTGATGAATTAAGGGACACAGTTGAGCTTTCTGTTGTGTTTTTATTACTAGATAGTATTAGTGGCCAGGTACCAGTAGAAGAGTAGATAAGACTAGGTAACAACATTCACAGGACATAAAATCTCTGCCTTTCAGGAGCCTGTGCATTTAAAGAAATTTTTTTTTGTTCTCCTGTGCAAGAAAAATTGTCACGATCACACACAAGTAATTACAGGCCATAGCCTTAGAGATGTGATGGTCTGTTTCCATTCTTTAGAGTATCTCTGTAATGGTGAAAGGGAGAGAACCAGGAGCATCATGGTGATTCTAAGACTTTACAGTGCAATGGCATTTCTGCTTAATGAGGCCATATATGAGTATGCAAAACTTAGACCTAGTTGTGCTTTTGCCAACTCTGAAATTGAGAGAGGGCTAGCAGGGGTTTTTTGTTTGTTTGTTTGTTTGTTTTGTTTTTAGAATGATGGGTACATAAGGAAATTCCAAGCATGAGGATCTGAGTTTGGATTCTCAGAACTCACATTAAAAAGTCAGGCATGGCAGTAAACATTTGGAAAACTAATACCGAGAAGGCAGATGCAGGAAGATTCTCTAGACTGTGTTGGCCTCCAGGATAGCAAAATTGAGGAGATCTTGATTCAGTGAAAGATTTTTTTTCCCCACAAAAATAAGGAGGAGGAAGATTGTTGAAGACACTTAACATCATCTTTGGCCTCTTTCACGTTTCACATACTCCCTCTCTAGTTTATCAGTGTGAACATACTGCTCATAGATTGCATTTGACTGTATATTTATAATTTACTAGAATTCATTTTCTGATCTTAAAAATGATACTTCTACTACTACTAATAACAAATCTCTTTCTGACCAAGTTCCTGTCAGTAGGGGGAAAACAACACCCTACTCTCATTAAATGCTTATTTTCTCATTTCTGATACCCGTGAAAGTCGCTGTCCATGGTGCCTAGAATAAGAGCTACTAATTGACTGACCTTAAACAAGAAATCATATTCTCCCAGAGTTATCCAGGTGGGTCGACCAGGGAAGGATCCACATGATGTTGCTGAGTTTAAGAAGCAGCATCCCTTTACTAGGGAGCATGTAGCTTTCAGGAGTTGATAAAGGTAAAGAAATGAATTTGCCTCTGGATCTCCAATTAGTAATTGGTATCCTGGTGGCTAGATTCTACTCAAAGAACCTCTATGGAACCATTAGCCTATAAAACTATTCAATAACTCTTGGATGTCATAAATATGACAATATGAAATTAGTGGTAACTCATTATAGCAGAATAAGGAAACAAAGTACATATCAAATGGGTTTACAAACAAACAAAATAATGATAAAAGCAAATAGGAGGAAACAGAGATTAAAAAATCAAAGTAGATGCAAGAGAAAACAGTGAAAACACAATCCAAGGTTGGGAGCTGTGGCTGTCAGCTGTTGTCCACTGAAGAGGCATCTTCAGACTAAAAATAGTGTGGTTGTCTCTATACCCTCAACATTTACCCAAAACAAGGACTAGACAAGACAGGTTTTTAGACGTCATCAAATATCAGATTACTTTGCAGCTTAGTTCAAAAGGAAACACACACCATGGGGGTTCAGCATCCTCGTTGTTGATTGAATAGATCTGAGGTGAGGACCAAGAACAATAAGCTTCCAGGTGATTTCTGATAACCAGCAACTTTGAGACTTGTCAGTGGTCAAAACTACTGCTTCACAACCACATAAACCATGAAAAAATCATGTGCTTTCACTCTCCAGCTCCATAACTGCTGGCAAATTATGAAAATTTAAGATATAGATTCCTTTGTTCTGCTCCAGAGGAAATATGACCTCATAGCATCCTTGTACTTGGAATAAAATAATGGTAAACAATGCCTTATAAACAGTAAAGGTTGAATAAATGCCTTCACTACTTTTTCAAATCCTGGGTTCTGTTTCAACCCTTCTGAGTGTACTCAGTTAACCAAATCAACCTTGATTCTTTGATGGTGCCACCAATAGCAAACAATGTCCATAGGGCAACAGCTTTAAGCACATATAATGTGTTTAATTTTCAAAAATAATAGCATGACTTATACATATAAAGTGGCATCACTGTCTTCACTAGACAGGTGCCACTATCCTTCAAGGATAATAGTGGGAAAATAAAGCTGATACAAGGAGTGGAGACTCCCACTTGCTCAGAATTAAAAAAATTAATCATCATTGTCTACTGTTGCCATCAGTCACTCAAACGTTAGTGCAAATGATGCATAGATTTTCTCTCCTCTTAGATTTACTTTTTCTGATACACAAGTTCATGAGTTAAAGGGAGAGCTCTTCCGTAAACCATATTCCAAGGATAACCCCAGCTGAAGCACGTCAGCCTGTGATCTTATTGTCGACTCAGAAAGGGATAAAGCCTCATTTGCTTTCACTATGAGAAGCACTGACTCAAAAAGGAGAGTAATAGCACTACATGGAACGGGCATTCGTTGTAGTCAAGCCTGAATAGCACAGGGCATAAAGCAACTAGGAAAAGCTCCAGCTGCAGCTGGAAATCAGGTATTGATCAAGTCACCTCCTAATTTACCAGCTTCTGACTTAATTCCACTTATTTTTCAGCAAACATTAACTGAGCTTCCCTTGTGGGCCAACTCCCATGTAAGGAAATCGGAAACGTTGTGCAGGTTTCCATTCCATTTACAGCATGTCCACACTTCAGTCCGGAGCCATCAGCAAGTAAATAACTTTCTCTTTCTGCATTTGGGATATTCTCGTGGAGCCTCAGTGCTTATAATTACATCCTGTAGCAGAGTTTCTCTGAGTGCATCACTGATCAGGACTGGGTGATTCCATCTCTTTTCTTTTAACGATTTACACAATGGAGTATGTGTGTGGCCTCCAGACTGACTTTCAAAATAGTGACAATGCTGACTTCACCACACACACTAAGGTGCTGAATGAGTATTGAAAAATCTAAAAGTCTTTAAAGGCTCTTGGTTGCTTTTTTTGTTTATGTTCTCGAATACCTGATAAAAGCAACCTAAGGAGAAAAAGGCTTATTTTGGCATGAGATTTTAGGGGGTACAGTGCTTCGCAGCAGGGAAGGCATAGGGAATGGGAAGAGAGAAAGAGCTGGTCAAGACGCATTCAGAGTCAGGAAGCATGGGGACTTGAAACTGGACGCACACCCAGACTCTTCCTTTGTCTCTTTATCTTCACTGTAGGACCTCAACCCATGCGAGGATGCGCTCTTCATGTAAGACGTTATCCTCATGTTAAGACGTATCTTTTCTCCTTCAGCCAACTTATATTGAGTACTCTTGCAAACCTTCCCAAAAGTATGTTCCTAGGTGATTTCAAACCCAGTCAGGTGACTATAAAAACTAAGCATCACATTTAGCCAGCCAAATCTTGTTGATGTTAATATTATACGCTCACTTGCTCAGATTAGACCCCTTTTCAGTTAGAAGAGAAAAGCTTAGCCTATTGTACCTTCATCCAACATCCATCTTTAGTCGAAGCTTTGGAGACCAGAACTATGGTGTCCAGACATAGTAGAGTTAATAAAATGAATGACAACGAGGAGGTAAACAGTCAAAAGGTGGAAGTCATGGGATGACATTTATAGCATAGGCTCATTGATTTATTGGAAGACTTATAAATTCCCTAAACAGTAGTGGCACCTGTTTTCAAATTGAGATATAGACTCAATACATGCCTTCTGGAGCTAAGTGGAAAGTGTCTTCAGTAACCTAGTACTTTGGATTTGTCTGTCTGGTGGGGGGGTGGGGGGTGGGGTCTTGTCTCCATGTGGACACAGTAGAATTGCAGCATGTGTACTTTTGATGGGTGCAACTTGAAGCATGCAAAGGGCGAAGGATGAGCAGAGGCTGAGAGAGAAACTTCTGGGAAGTGAATGCCACAGAATAACTGAAAGAGTGTGACATATTCTAAATGCCCTGACTTGCGCTGAGTTTATGCCAGGAAGTCAGAGTGAACGGGGAGTTTAAATGTGCTAAGTCTTCAATTTCTACATCCCTGCAGGCCTTTCAAAATGTGAGCATGTCTATTGAGTGGACTGTAAGTCTGGTACTTGAAGATCCAGAATATATATATTCACACACACACACACACACACACACACACACACACACACACGTGCGTGCCTGCTAGTGTGTGTGCACGTGCAACAGGTTACTTAAACAAAAGTATCTTTATGTTTTACCCAAGCAAAGAAACAAAAATGCCTGCTGCAGGCAAAACACCAACATTGTGCCTACTGAGTGCTGATACTAATTTGCATCTAATGGACAGATGGAGCTTTTCCTAATAGTTGGTCCTCAATGGCTTTCTATGATGACTGAAATCACCTAACCCTGCCCTGTGCTTGGAGACTTCTATGAGCATCACACAGAATTTCAGTGTCTACTGAACCCACATCTTCCTTCTACCAAACATGCACTCCATCTTTCAACTCCTGTGCTTTATACACATCTGAGTGTAGAGGCAGAGGGAAGCAGGCTGTGTGTTCTGGGTGAGCTCATACCAGTGAGTCAAGCAGGAGGCATAATTCCGTGATGATGACATGCTACTCATGTGAGTCCACACTCGCTGCTGGGACTAGGAGTTGTCACAAGACCAGCATCTCCTCGGCCTTTTCAAAAACAGAAAATTGGCCTGCATAGACAAGGTGGCACATGTCTTTTTCTGAATCTGTTCAGAGGCCCATCAGGTCTCCAGCAACCCATCTGGACTTCTTTTCTACTGAGGAGCTCTACCATTTGCACTTTGATACTAAGATACTTTCCAGAAAGCACAGGCTAGTTCCACAACCCCAGTAGGTTGCTATGTCGCACCCTAAAGTTCTATTCTAGTGGCATGTTTTACTCATGTTCCTAAGAATTAAATAATGACACCGGGGATCTGACCACCTCTGCCTCCTCAGAGCCAGAATTACAACTGTGCACCACCATGCCTGGCTTTTTATGTGTGTTCTGGGATTGGACACAGGCCCTCATTCTCACAAGGTGGGATCTGTCTCCCTAGGCCCATTGCTGCCTCCTCATTTGTCTGTATCAGATGTAAACTAGGGGCTCTGCAAGAGCCACATTGGCATTTTCAGAAATACTTCTTCAGCACATATACTAAAACAAAGTTTGTCAAATATGTCTCAACCCAATTAAACGGGGGCAGAAAGCCACCTTCATACTCACCGTGGTCCAGAGAGGTCTTAGATAAGAGTGTGTCTGTAGCTCAGTGAAGAAATCCGTTTTGGGAAGATCTACCAATGAGAAAAGATGCTGTCAAGACTTTGGGAGCGTGAGGCTGTGTGGGAGTAAGCCTCCTGAACAAGAGAACCAGAAGCAAGGCATTTTGGGTAGGTTACTTTTTTCTATGTTTGCTTCCTTTACTCCAAATCAAGGAATAATTGTTCTGTATCCCTTTCAAGAACTCTTGTAGGGGTGCAAAATTTATATTTTCAAAGCACTTAAAGATGTGTCCAGGATTAAGTGAGCAGGAGTGTGTGTCTGGGTGTGGAAGGCACACAGATAATCCCCTGAGATGGGGGGGGGTCAAGTCAGAGCCAAGGATATCCTGGAGTTTTTTGATGAGGCATTAAATCCTGTTAACCACAGGCAGTCAGCTCTGGCATCTACTGGGTGGTGACTCGGAAGAAACTGCAGAATTCTGAGTCTCACTTTCCTCATCTGCATAAAAGGCTCAAATATATCCACCCCTTGGGTGAAGAGGAGTATTTTATAAGGTATCAGAGCAGTGCCTGCCGTGCCATAGGTGAAATATCTTCTTGATCACTTCCTTTTCATACATGTCATGGCTCGTTATTCTTTTAGAATTGGGTTTCTATGAAGGCAAGATGGGGAAGTAAGACCTTTGTTGACAAAACAAAAGTTGTTTTTAATTTCTTTCTTCCTTCTCTACATTTATAAACTCTTCTTTCATAAAGAAAGTGTGTAAACCTCTCAAAGGGTCAGCTCTGGGATGATTGGGTCTCACATTGGGACAAGGCCAGTGTTGATACTTTGTGTTAGTACAGCTGCTGGGAAATAAAGTTTTATTGATGCACAGGCCGTGATCCTCTACCCACTGTTTCTGTGAATGCTTGCTCCTGGGGCAACAAAAGATAGATCATTGTTCCTCAGCCCACTGGAGTCCTATTTCCTCCCCTGTAAATTCTGAGGGGACCTAAGGTTTGAGCTGGTGGGCCTTCTGTCTTTCTTCCCATGAGCAGGCATGGATGTCCACTATCTTACTCAGGCTTAGGGACAGTGTTTGAGTAGAAGCTGAAGCATCCAGTTGAAGCAGGGAACAGCCATGCTCTGGCTGAGGCAGGGAGGTAGAAACTTGTTATGCTAATTTGTCCCTGGGGAAACTTCTAGTATTCCTGTTCATGGCTGAATGCACAGCTCATAAAAAATGCACCACATCAAAGCTGGTACTCAATTTCAGAGACAGCTAAAGTATCAAGAACCAAAGACAACAGCCTGCTTTTCTGTGACGTTCAGGTAACACACCTGATTCTTGACAGTCTCCACCATATGTCTGGATGTCCTCACTTCCTGCACCAACAGAGCCTTGAGCTTTTTTTATATGAGTTCTAAATGTCTTCTTTATCTCAGTTCATTTGTAGTAAAAGAATCCAGCTAATGGTATCACCTAGTTTTCTGATAATTGTGCTCTAGGGAATTCTTATCAAAACATGTGCTGCTTTTCAAAACGAAAGTTCCAAAAAAAAAAAAAAAAAAAAAAAAAAGCTACAGGGTTGTTAAAGAGTCTGTAAATCTGATTAGGACTTGGTGATTGTGCTGAGTTGGAATGTTGCAAAATCAAAGCCAAAATTATCTTGGACTATCTTGAGCCCAGTTAATAGCCATTTGTGTCCAACCTCTGTGTCTGACCTTGTAGTCTTTGAACCGTAAAGAGAGCCTTTAATGGTTTATCTTAGCAGACCACTAGTTTCCATCAACCCACAAGTTATCAGTGTCATCAGATAACTTCTAAGACCTGTAACTGAGGAGGCCTCTGTGTCCTGTCTCCTGGAATCCCACCAATGTAGCTGATGCCTTGATTTGTTGTTTTCTCTTATTCTAAGACTATAAAGGTTTATGTATTTCTGCATAGAGTATATTATTGGAGGCTACTGCCATTGTTTTTAATACTATTGCTGAAGTGGTTTAAAAAACAAACTATGTCGAAGGGAGGGTAGAGAAGAGGATAGCAACTCACATTTCTTAATGCCTGCTCTGTCCCCGGCACACATAGGGCTGCTTCACAGAAGCTTTCCTCATAGTGTTCAGGTGTAGTTATCCAGAGTTATCAGTAGAGACAAACTGAAAGTTTGGTTGCAGTACAAAGCTGCCCACCCTCCCACTTCCCGGCTGTTGCTCTGTGTAATCACTTCAACCACTTGAGCTTCACTTTGTTCTGTAAAGCGATGTCGGCAGGCAGTAGCAGATAACAAAGTTGGTATGAAGACTCGGTGTGATTGTAATACAAACGGTTCACAACTAATTTGACCTCTGTATGCCAGTCAGTATGAGAACACCTTCCGTTAAATAAATAAATATTCAGGGTGGTGAGTAATTCGTTCAAAGTTAAAGCAGGTCAGAGGCTCAACCAAAGTTCTTACCCAAGTTTATGATACCGAAGTCTCTAAAGCTGCTCAAGGAAATGAGTTGTGTAGTGACATTACCCCACCTGCCATGTTCTATCCTGCTCCTGCCTTTGCCCAGTGACAACTATGGATGCTCATCCATCCTGTGAACCGCATACTGGAGGCCCATTTCCCACCATGAAGGACAGGGAAGGTTAGCCCTCAAGGAAAACATAGGTGTTTTCTGTCTGGAGACAGCGAGTGCTGTTAACTGCTCTGGATCCTAGGGTTGAATTAGGAATACAGAGGGTCATTAAAAGGCAAAGGCTGTGACAGAATATCGGGATACACCTTTAAAACATCAGCTCACTGTCCTTTCCCTGAGACCACTGGGTCACTGCTGGGAGAGAACTGTCAAATATGCACTGAAGTCTCCTTGGAGTCTATCAATGTTGTATTTTTCCCCTTAAACTAACATCTACAAAAAAAATAATGGAAGCCCCATGTTATTGAACTGGGGTGGGGACAGGGTCTCTCCACTGATGTGTAAACACGTTATTTTGGGACTTCAACTGAGGGTTAATCTGTTCTGGTGGAATTGTCTTAACTGAAAGCAAATATCTGAGGAAATGAACCCAAGGAAAGGCCAATTTGGCACAAATTACCTCTATTTGGAACTACATTACTGGTTTGCCTAAGGGTTAGAGTAGGAATAGTCAGGAAAGAAGTTCAATCTCCAAGACTGGAAGTTGGAGGTGGGGGGGTGTGTGGAGAGATGCTTCAGATAGACAGGAGGACAATCAGTGAGGTAAGGATGGCTGAAGTTCACTCACTTGGGGAGAAATGATAGCATACAGGATGAGAGAAGATGGGGCAATGTATGCCATGGATTAATAAAAGGCAAACACTACTTACCTTTTCATTTTTAGCCAAATAATTCATGGTACTTTTAATTCCTTATTGAACTTAACAGGATGCAAATACCAGACCTCTTTCCTTTTGGTCAGAGCAGCTGGACATTTTTTTTTAGTAGTTCAACATGAAACCAACAATGTATACAATTTCCACACTTGTTTGTTAAGTTTGGTACTTACTATAGAATAGGCTAAAAACCCTTCTGGGAATTAGAGAGCAATGCTTATTAGTATGTCATTGTAGTGAGAAAGGCACAGGACCTGTTAATCTACAGCCCTCCTAATAAGAACGTAGAGGAAGAGAGAAGCAAGAGTCACAATGTCAAATTCAGTGTGAACTGTGTGCTGTAAAATACTGGAAGTCCAGAAGTGAAAGGTATCAGATTCTATTTAGAGGCATGATAGGTGAATCTCATCTCAGTGTTTATGAGTCCACTGGAGAAAACCTTCAGGGAATTCAAAATTTACCAACGATAAATCAGGGAAGAAGAAGAAGCAAGAAGGAGGAGGAAGGAAGTGAGGTATGCTTTAGTACTACGGTAGCATTGCTGAGAAGTAAGGGTGGGTCATATGGAAAGGCCAGGTATTCCAGTCAAAACCAGAACGGTTTCAGAAAACAGGATGAAAAACCAAATGACCTGGATGAGATGGCCCTGGAAAAATAGTGGCCTAGGTGTGGTTGGGTTATTGAAAGGAAACAATGTACGAACTTCTATTGGGTCCTTTGGTCTCACCTGGTATCACCCTGGGGGGTGGTAATGACAATACTTTTCAATATCTGAACTTATCCACACATAAAGAGTATATGTGGTACAGGAGATGCTGGAGATTCAGAGAAAGATGAGATCTAGTGTGCATCTTTGGGACGACAGACACCTTATGTTTTGTTTACTCGTGGATGCAAATTTGGTTCAGTGTAACAAAGAGGTACACCTTTCATGAAAGAAGAATGAAGAACAAAATGTATTTCTCTGCTAACTAGGTTGGACAATAGCTTTGCAGAGGTAGTGAAACCTGAGCTGGGTGGTGAAGAGTGAATAGGAGTTTGCCAGACTATGTGGAAGAGACTTATTCATAGGGAATAAAATGATCAGTGATGTGGCTAGTCGTAAATTGTGTTTTCTTTTATTGAGCTAGTGCTGTTTCACTGTTGCCAGGGATAATGCCTGTTTGAGTTCTGAGTTACGTATTTTCATTTTGCCAACTTGCTGTTTTTGCAGCCGTAATTTCTCAGTTTATTTCTACAGTGATCTCCCAGCCAAATCACCTTACTGAAATAACTGAAGAAATGTCTCCCCTCTGTGTTCTTTTGCCGTCGACTGGCGGTTAGTGTCTTTACCTTCAGCCAACCTCAGTGGAGACGGGAAGGGGAGATATAAATCGCTTCAGGAAGAGAATGCAGACCTCTTACAGAGGGAGTGGATGGGCTGTGTCAGTGTCTCCAGAAGATATTGTTTTAATCCACAGAATCATGTGGGAGGGGAGAAAAACCCTGGCCTTTACAGAAAAAAAAAATGGGGTGGGGGTGAGGGACACTGTGTAGCATCTATTATTAAAATAATCGACAATGGGCAGGGCCAGAATCTCCCCTGATTTCAGCGCATTTGTTCTCACAGTTCTATTGAGTCAGCCACAGTAATGGGGACTGAATTCCTCATTTAGATACAGCCAAGAACAGGAGGACTGAGGAAACAGCCTTGATTGGTGGGATTAGATGCTTAGAGGTGCCTGCATACATGTGCAAATACATTAGAAAGTAGATATACTACATACAAAATGACTGTTAGAAAAAAAAAAAGATGAGGGGCTGGAGAGAAGTTTGTCGTGGTTAAAGAGTACATTTTGCCCGTGGAAGGGGCCTGAGTTTAGTTTCCTAGCACTCAGGCCTGTTAGGTCACAACCACCTGTAACTCTAGATCAAGGAACTCCAATACCTTCTTCTGACCTCCAAAGGCATCATACCCACTCTCACAAACTCAAGCACAGACGTACACTTAATTAACAATAAAATATTTTTAAATGAAAAATTATAACATTATTCATTTAAAAAACTGACAAATTTAAAAAATGCTTAAATGTCACTTGAGTATACTCCACATACCTCTGTCCCCATTTCAACAATAATAGTCAACAATGATATTAGAGTCATCACTGAGTGCCTTTTTCCTGCGACAGCCTTGTGATGCGGTTTGTCGAAGGTGGGATAAAAGGTAACAGCCTTTTCAACAAGGACAAGATCATGAACTACTTGATCGTGTCCCACCAAACAACCAATGTGTCTGAACTCAGCTCTCTGTTACCTCCCGTGTGTCTTTACATCCCTGGACAATCACCCTGCACGAGGAGCAGTGTGGTCAGAGCAGAAGGCTATTGGGAATTTTACCAACCGAACTTAAAATCGCTTATGGAAAATGCGTGCTCCAGGTCACATGGTTTAGGGTTTAGAATGGACATGTTCATGATCGTTTCCCTGATTTTATGCTTTAATGGTGGGGGGATGGGCTTGTTCCAGAAAGTAACAAGAAAAGTGCAGTCTAGCAGGAAACATATTATCATGGGAAGATCACACAATAAATGGGGAGGCACCTTGGAGATACTTGCCTGCCCACTGTTGGCTAAGTTCTCATAGGTATCACCTCCTGTCTGGCTCCTGGCTGCCTAGCCACTCACCTCCCTCATCATTCTGAGCCCTGTGTGCTGTCTCGTTCTGAACCAAGCAGCTGCCTCTACAGCAGGAGCTGCTCGCACTGCAGAGACTGTATTTATCTTCTCTTTATTTTACTGGAAGTCTTTGCTGCCATCCGGGCTGGTAATTGCACCACACCGTTTCGGAATCGATTGCTTTTAGAGCTGTTGAGCTTTTATTACTGCTGCACGTTGGGGAGAGAAGAGAGAAAGAAGAACGCCGGCCCGGGCCCTGCAATAGATTAGTGTTGTCAAATTGTCTTTCTCCAGCTGTTGAATAAAACTAGTAATGTTACTCTGTAAAACCAAAGAAAGGGAAAGGAGACAGAGAGAGAAGGAGAGGGAGGGAGGAAGGGAGGAAAAGAAAGAGGAAGGGAGGGAGTGTATGAGAGAGAGAGAGAGAGAGAGAGAGATCTGACTTTTCTTGGAATAGTCAGATCATATCAATAGTTAGGCACAAAGTCATATTGTGATGTTGGCTATATGAAGCCAAAATGTCATGGGGATTTAACAAGAAGTAAATGAAAAAGTGTTTAAAAATATCTGCCAGCAGTCATATCAACCATGTAGGACTTTTGTGAGGATTCTGCTTTTTTTTTTTGTTAGTGGTAAAGGAGCAAGGTAGGTTTTATTTCCTTCTGCTTCTTTTTTTTTTTTTCTCATGTACTTTGGTAAGCCCTGTAATTTCTCTCAGGGGTGAATGAATTCCTACTTAGTTACACATATTACAGTGATTTTGTTAGGAAATGGTGTGTTCACCCACAATCAGGCCAGTTTTATAAACTGTTGTCAGCTCTTATTGATTCAGCTACTTGCTATTCCTTGTGGCTTCATTGAAAGAAGTAACTGACAGGGTCAGTGGCTAAGAAAAATGGATTTAGTGAGGGGTAGTCTCATCTCAACTGGAACCGCTTATGACAAAAAGTGGGGGGTGGTAGAGAGATGGCATGGAAAGTAAGGGTGCGTGCTGCCAGGCTGGATGACCCGAGTTTGATCCTCAAGATCCACATGGTGAAAGGAGAGAATTGACATCTCAGAGTTAGCATCTGATTTTTCACATGCGTGCCGTAACATGTGTGTCCACACTAAATAAATAAATAAATGTAATATTTAATAACTACATATAAATGCACATATATATACACTTATGGAGAGAGACAGAGAGAGGAGTCTTGTTAAGAAGCACCAGAAGAAAGATGGCTACTCTTTCAATTTTTTTATACCAAAAAATTCGTCTGAAATTCAGATAATGCTTCATTTAAAGACTTTGTCCAATATGCTGCCCCGTAACATTCACCTGTGTGAATTGCTTTTCCTTATCACCAAACCTTTCAGAAAGGGCATAGTGACTCTTTTCATTATGCTTGCCTATTGTCCCCAAATAGTCTGCGTCAGTCATTATAAATTGGACTTTCATGTTAAATTGTTTTGAAGTATCTCTAAGCATCATATAAATGTCAGGTCTTCCATAGGATCTGCATCTGCTAAGCAGGTGGCAATGCACACATTCCGGAATGCCAGTCTAAATGAGTTGCCTGGAGTCGTATGCCATACCAGAGCGGGATGTAAAACCCAGGTGTGTCTTCCCATTGCTCTCTTCTAATATCTAGATTCTGTGCTGTAATACTGCCAATGATCATTCCTACCTTCAGAGGGGAAGGAACGTCGTTTGTCACTTAAAGGCATGAATCATGACTCCCCTTGTGCTCGCTCCACTGCTTGCCGCCTGTCATGTCAAGCAGCATTGCCTTTATTATTGAAATGGAGAGGATCTGCAGAACATTGATCTCAATGCCAATTGGCACCATAGGGGCTGCTGGTCTACCGTGTCATATAGAATGATGCTGCCCGATGTGCCGTCAGCAGTGTATCAACAAAAATGCCAGCATCGCTTGGCACTGCCAAATGGCTATCTCTGCCAGCTGCCCACCTATGCCCCTATTTGTTCTTGCCCAGTAGCCAGTGATAAAGGTACTTTGAAGTTCTATTAATTCCCATGTAAATACAGTATAATTATGGATTTTGCTTCCAGTTCCTCTAGCTTATAAATCTCAGGAAGTTCATATTGTTTTTAGTCAATTGAACATTAACCATGCTTGGCTTTATGCATTTCTAGGAATGCACAAATCTAAAACAAAAACAAAAACAAAAACAGAAAATAAAAAAACAATCCCAAAATTTAAAACATATTTGTTGATGGGTTTAACTTTGTCATTTTAATAAAAATTCTCTCTCTCTCTCTCTCTCTCCCTCTCTCTCTCTCTCTCTCTCTCTCTGTGTATGTGTGTGTGTGAGTATCTATGTGTTACAGTCATGAGTGTGGAAATCAGAGGACAATTTTTAGCATTGAGTTCTCTTCTTCCATTGTTCGTCCTGGGAAGCTTAGGTTTGCACACTTTTGTGGTAAGTGTTTTTGCCCGCTGATCCGGGTTCACTTTTTCGTCTAATAGTTATTCTGTGTGGGAATCAGACTGTCCCCAGTTCATGCACTGTTCTCCTGAGTTAATTCTTCAGTCAGCTAGTTAATGCTTGTAGAGAGCACAGCATGATACCCACAGCAGACCTCACTGTGCGAGGCCTTGAACACAATAGAAGGAAAGTATTCAGCTTTCTTTAATAAACATTTTGCTGCAAATTCCTGAAGGGTACTAAAGGCTTTGAGCATAGTTGCCCAAAAAAGCCCATTACAAAACCCTTCTATTTTAAACACTTGTTTTATTTATTTCTGTGTGTATAGGTGCGCGTGCGTGCGTGCCTGGGGGTGTAGGCATGTGTGTACTTGTGCAAACCAGAGGTCAGCTTCAGGTGTTGATCCTCAGGTGCCACTCACCTTATTTCCAGAGACAGGGTGGGTCTCTTCCTGGGAGCCTGGGCTCGCCCGTGAGACTAGGCACTGTCTCCTAGCCTCAGATATTTTACTATCTACAACCCCTCAGATATTACAAGTCTTCTCAACTGTGCTGAGCTTTTTACATGGATGTTGGGTCTCCAACTTAGGTTCTCATGCATATACAGCATACACTTTCCCAAATGAGCTATTGCCCCTGTGAACAATGACATAATTTCTTTGAAAGCAGAAAACAGAGTATCTTTATCCTAAGTTCTTGCCGGCAGTGGATAAGTTCTTCGGGAGGATTTACACTCATTACCACTTTATGAGTGGGACACAAGGAAATAGTGAAGTTTAGTAAATATAAAAATTATTCAAGTGCCGCCTAGCAAAAGAAATATTTGACTTAGGTCATCGTGACAGGTTCTCACCTCTAACTTGTGTTTTGCTGCCTAACAACTCATTGCATAAAGAACTCCTCGTTTTTGGTACAGGAAGCAGTATATTTTTTGTGGCTATGAGCTACCAGTATTCAGACTGCTGTGTAAGTAATGAAAGTGCTTACATTTCCAAAACTCCAGTCTAAACTTTGAGGATGTAATCATAAAATTGACAGGGATTAACCTTAATATAGGTCTATTTAACCCTAGGATTTTTTTTTCTCCTGACAGTGCATTTTGTCAGAACTATACCTCATTAAATAAATCCTTATCCAATCAGAAAGGAGAGTCCCACAAGAAATATGAAAATGAATAAGTTCAATTAATGACACTATTCAGTACAAAAGGAAAGTAAAAAGCAAGATAACCCTTTTATCCTGTTTCCTTTCTAACCACAGGGCACACTGGCCAGTTACAGGCCTGGGTAATTGAATTCAGTTCTGCAAGCTAGCTGCATTTCTACTGTAAGTGGATCTTTCTCCTCTATCACTGAGAGAAAATGCTCTCAAATGATTCTGACTGGGACACAGCAGCCATCCCTCTCACAAATAGCTGAGCCTTATTGACTTCTCTAGGTTGGAAGCCCAAATTGTTGCCCAGACAAGTCTAAGAAACAGCCAGGGGACACTCAGTGGCATAGTGGACCTCTATCCTCATGAAATAAATGATCACAGGGAAAGAAGAGGAAAGAAGAAAAATGTGGGCATGTGAGTGAGATGGCCATTGTTGGTGTACAAATACTGGGAGGTCACTGTTTTCAACAGTCTACAGAACTATGTCTTCTTTATATTATTTGCAGCACAGCGCATGTCAAATTTTCTTTACATAGTTGTTTGTGGTGTGTCAACTGCTTGAATGCAGGAATCTCTCTGAACTTTCATAATGGAGACTTTGAAATTAAGGACAATTTTCTTTGGTTTCAGTCATCATCCTTGAGGTCAGTAGCAGGAAAGGCATGCTGTAATGAGTGTCATGATCTTTTTACCATGTATTCCTCAGATGAGCTCGTTTCATCTAATCTCTCTAAAATAGGCTTGTAAAAATCCTGAGAATTGACTTATGCAAATAACAAAGTAATCATGTCACCTTAGCGCTAAATATTAGAATAAGTAATTATTAGCTTCATTCTAAACCATGTCCATCATCTGCCTCACTTTTCTTGGACTTGAGGCTTCGGAGTAGTTCACCTTATAAAATGCATATAGTACACAGAGATAGCTTCTGCACTTAGGGAAGAGATTTCTGAAGTATTCTTAGAGGTCCAGAGTTCTCTATAACTGGGGACCTTTCATATCTGTATTGCACATCAATGACAATTCAAAAACATTATAATTCAAGCATATCGTGAAAAACACCTAGGCAGCAGCAAGTATTGGCACAGGATATTAATGCCTATGTTCGATTGTTTTCATAACTATGGCAGGAACAAATGGATCCTCCTTCCATTGTTAAGGAGAAATAAGAAAAGAACAGAGGTGGGGGGGTGGCATAAAAACTGCATTAGTGACAAGCAAAGGCAGAATTGTGGAGAAAATTAGGAGATGGGTAGAAGAAAATGGAATCCAAGTAAACCTCACTTAGTATAAGCCTGACACATTTTGTAGGTCATAGGCCAGGGAGGTCAGAAGTATTAACATTTGCTGTGGGGCTGGTAATTTGATTTAAATTAAGCAACACTGGCTGTCACGTTTAATTGATATTGCTAATTGAAATTTTATACCTTCTAGATTTACTTGTACCTAATTTGTAAATCAGCATTGGTTCCATAAAGCCTATAAGCCTAACTAAATTACGGTAACCTTTATGTATTATAGGATACATTTATGAAAAGGGGCTATAAAAATAATTGGAATGGTTGTCAGAGTTCCTAAGAATGACCTATTCTTTTACAGGGGGCCCATGATTTATTGAATCTGAGAAATCCTATCCCTGGTAGAGAGTATTCCTAGTCCGTTTTCTTTGAACTGGGTGTTGACATAAGTGGGAAATGTCCCATTTCTGTGCTCAGTTCCTGCCAGATGCAGTCATTTGATGATTTCAAGAGGGTGATGGTAATTTTCAACAGCTAGAGAAAGACGGATTTGTTATCACCTGCTAGAATCGGCAGTTGCAAAACTAGAGGCTGCATCCTACCTCCAAGCATTCTGGTAGGCTTTTGAGGAAAAAGAACTGTGCGTGTGTTCTGAG
The DNA here is from genome assembly GCF_907164565.1 of Psammomys obesus. NCBI lineage: Eukaryota > Metazoa > Chordata > Mammalia > Rodentia > Muridae > Psammomys > Psammomys obesus. The sequence continues at coordinate 21,133,414 of NW_026596134.1, read as the reverse complement.
GATTAGGCCAAGCATGCACTGTTCATAAAGAGGTCCGTGGGAAGAAGAAGGTAGCACAACTGCCCGTTGTGCTTCCACCATGATTACCGTCTTATGAAAATACCAGCATGCATTATGCACTAAACATGAATTGTAACCTTTGATAGAATCTAAGAAAAATAATTCAATTTAGAGCTAGAATAAAAGAAACAAAACTGTGAAAGCCCATGCTCACAGTTTAATTATATCCTTCAAAGCCTGGTATATATTCTTTTCCTCCTTTTAATTTCTAGTTTGTTCTGAATATTTGGAGAGAGGTTCAGGGGAGAAACCTGTCTCTTGTAGAAAAGTGACTGCTCATGGAACAAATTGTTAACATAAACTAACCCCTTTCCAAACAAATGCACTTATCTGCCACCCAAATGCCAATGAGTAGGTCTACGGAGCACTTTGCCTTTATTTCATGTAAGGACTGGGCAGGAACCCGTCCCGTTCTGTGCTTTTAACTTTAGCTGAATTGTGATGGGAGAGTTGGGGGACTATGGAAGCTTGGCTTTCTTTTTATTAACTTTGTTCAGCTTCCTTGACCCCCTCACTTCTCTCTTTCCTCCCTGACCCATTACCATTTATTAGCTAATACAGAATTCTCTTTCCCTTCAAAACTATGGAGTTTCCTGTAGAATTTCTACTGACATTAACTGTCAAGCTAAATCTTGATGTAAAGTTTTCTTCCCCTGGAGAACTTTACTACAGAAAACAACTAACCTTTTGTGTGTTGGGAGGTCCTGGAACTTAATTGCATACAGAGTCAGAAATATCCAAATATACATTAGCAGCATCAAATTATATTCAGTATGAAATGATATAACCCATTTTGAACACAGCAAACCTAGTGCCCTTTATGTGTTCAACAAATACTTGGCATTTTAATTGATCCACATTCTCTCTAATAAAAAGGAAGAATGAAAGGTTGATGTCAAGTTAGCCCTCTGGGCTCTGTATAAATAGCTTAGGTAGAGCTGTTTATGAATCCTCTATCAGTGCTACATGTTATTACAACACCACAACATCCTTTTTTAAAAAATTTATTTATTGTTTTATTAATTACAGTTAATTCACTTTCTATCCCAGCTGTAGCTCCCTTCCTTGTCCCCTCCCAGTCCCACCCTCCTCTCTCTTATCTTCCCATGCCCCTCCAAGTACAATGATAGAGGAGGTCCTCCACCCCTTGCATCTGACCCTAGTCTATCAGGTCTCATCAGGACTGTCTGTATTGTCTTCCTCTGTGGCCTGGTCAGAGGGAGGTGATCAAAGAGCAGGCCACTGAGTTCATGCCAGAGACAGTCTCTGCTCCCCTTACTAGGAAACCTATTTGGACACTGAACTGCCATGGGCTACATCTGTGCAGGTGTTCTAGGTTATCTCCATGCTTGGTCCTTGGTTGGAGTATCAGTCTCAGAAAAGACCCCTGTGTCCAGATTTTTTTTCTCTCCTTGTGAAGCTCCTGTTGCCTCCAGATCCTCTACCTCTCCCTTCTTTCGTAAGATTATCTGCATTCTGTCCAAAGTTTGGCTATGAGTCTCAGCCTCTGCTTTGATACCCTGCAGTGTAGAGTCTTTCAGAGTCCCTCTGTGGTAGGTTCCTGTCCTGTTGTCCTGTTTTCTCCCTCTTCTAATGTCCATCCCATTTGCCTTTCTGAGTGAGGACTGATCATCTTACCCAGGGTCTTCCTTCTTGCTTAGTTTCTTTAGGTGTATAGATTTTAGTATGATTCTCCTATATTATATGTCTAATATTTACATATAAGTGAGTATATACCACACCACAACATTCTTAATTGAAAACTGTAAACAGTAGGAAGGATTTAGTAACCTTGTTGTGGGGAAATCCACATTTATATTACAAATAATTATATGTGCTTGTTAAAGAAATAAAGCATTGAGGCCGGAGAGATGGCTTAGTAAGGAAAAGGGCTTGCTGCGAAGACTTATAGCCTGAGTTTTAACCTGAAATCAACATGATGGAAGTTGAAAACTAAATAGAGAAGTTTTCCACTGACTATCACATGCCCAACATGGCACACATGTGCATACATGAGCGTGTGTACAACTGTGTAAACACACACACACACACACACACACACAAACACATAAACACACACACCAAATAAGTATATAGATGACAGAAAGGTAGATAGATAGATAGATAGATAGATAGATAGATAGATAGATAGATAGACAGACAAAAACAACTGGAAGTAAAATTATATACATTTATATAAAATTTATATTATATATATATATACTTATATAAAGCACTATCATTTCTAGACAATAATGCCCATGGCAGACAAATGTTGTTCAAACAGGTTCTGCTTTAAGGGTTCACTTCACTAAGCATAATACCCCTGAAACCAGTGGGTTAAGGTCCCTCTGTAGCTATACCTCTAACCAAATATTACACTAAGTTATTCTTTTGTATTAATTTGACAGTCACATTTTTTGGCCCGGAAATGATGCATCATTGTTACAAAATATTTGAGGATATCTCTGGTTATGTCAATGTGCATTTTTAAATTTAGTAATTTTGAAATCAACACACCACATAAATGAAAGGTAACATTTTGTATGTGTTCAAAATCCTTGCTAGGCAGATCAGATGTGACCCCTTGGGCATAAGATAGGATTGGACTTCCATATGTTAATGGAAACAAAATGTGGAGGGGACTCCTAATTACTTTAGTTTATTAGGAATCCCACGACACCTCTTAGAATGGCAGAGGTGATGTTGGCCCTTATGTCCTGGACATGATCCAGTGTAGGTAATTGCTAATTACAATCTGTCTACCTGATTCCCTTGGCTCTTGTCTCTAAATGCTACTTTTTTCACTTAGCAATATTTAACCATTTTTTTTTTTACTCATGTGTGTCTATTAGAACATCTGCTTATTTTTTTTTATTCAATACATGGCAGGTTTTGTTTCTCATTCCATTATCATTCATGATAGTTATTATTGTCTATTGGTTATCAATCTAGTTATTTCTATAGAAAAACAAACAAACAAAAAACACCCCTCACACAAAATTATCTACTGCTTTTAAATTACTTAGGCTAAAATAGGCTTTGTCAGTATTATATGCCGGCTTTCTGATTCTGTTTTTTACAATTTACATACTATGGACTCATAGATTACACATTGATAGGTTGGACAACTCAGAGATGAGTTACAGATAGAGCAAGATATTCACTGTCCTTAAATATAGGAGTGAAATATTTACAGCAGGGTTAGATGGTTGTTTACCCACAATTAGAGGTATTGATGATGACCCACCTTGTCAGGGATCCCTCTCTGTATAGGGATTGTTCTAATTTGAAGGCTAGCTCACTCTTTGATTATTTTTTGCTAAATCACAATTAAGTGCAGCTGAAAAATACAAAAAGAAAAGGATGGCTCAAAAGACCTCACGAAAAACAAATGCATGGCGTAAATAATACCCTGGGTATTACAAACACAAGAAAGACAGCAAAAATATCCTTAAATCTGTTTATGTCTCAGCCACTGATTTGGAATGTGTTGCTTTGAGTTCTTGTGGGGGCCACAAATATTTTCCTCATGATCTAGCTTTGGTGTCCCTAGAAATCCCCTAGTGAACTTCGTTTATTCCTTAGGAATATCAGATGAATCGAAGAATCTTTCTCACTAGGCAGAATGAACTAAGCTTTCTCACTGAGCTAAGTAGATTAGGACTTTTGAGAAATATGCTCATCTATAGTGCTTAATTATATGTTCCAAATATCTCAAACTGGTAGATTTTTAGGTCAATGTTTTCTACTCTGTAGATAACTTCAGATAATCAGACCTCCAGGGTAAGCCATTCTGAAAGACTTCAGTATCATTTCCCGTTATTTTCTGGGGGAGGGTATTTTAGCCATAAGTGGAAGGCTTATCTTGTGGCTTTTGTTAATGACCCTCATGTTGTTTCCTGTGGTGTAGGACTGCACCGGATGACTCTAGGACCCTCTCTGTGACTCAGGCTGCGAGCAAAGTAACCCAGCCTCCCAGTGGTGCTGTAGTTTTCTGCTGGGCTTTATATTTCCATCCATCAGAAGGAGCAATTGCTTCCTCAGTGAATAGAAACATCACTTATTCATAAAAACAATGTGAGGTGGAACTATGGAGTAATGGTAAGAAAACAACATTGAGTGGTAATTGTTCCAGATAGGTGGGAAAAAGATGTTCTCTTTAGTTTTCTTCCTTCTTTCCTTCCTTTCCTTTCTTTCTCTCTCTCTCTCTTTCTAGATTTTGAGATGTCAGGGAAGATTTTGATGTAACAATAACAAAGGAAGAAAAAAAGAAAAGAAGAAGGAAGGAAGGAAGGAAGGAAGGAAGGAAGGAAGGAAGGAAGGAAGGAAGGAAGGAAGAAGGAAAGAGAACATTGTTTAAAGAGCTGCTTTGATGGTTTTCCCTTCTGGCTTCTGTGGTACTACATTCCTAACTGCACAGACTCCCACATAGACACAGAGAGTTTCACACAAGCAAAAATAAAACTTTAAAAAAAAAAAGGTTAAAAAAAACTCCAAACAAAAGAATTTTTTTTTTATGGAGCACCCAAGACCTAATATTGATGACTCCTGTGGCTGTCAGATTGTTTTCTTGATATTTACAGACATGCATTGCCGTCTTTCCAAACTATTTGCCACCATGTTAGAAATACATTTGTGCCTTTTAGATGCAAAAGGCTGAGTGAGTTTTTAACATAAGAGGAGAAAGACTAAACGGTTGGCTTCTTGTCTTACTCACTTATATGAATAGATAAAATGATCGGAGAAAGGCTTGCCTTTAAATAAGGGATCATCAGAAACTGTAGCCTAAAAGTTTCAATGTTCAGACTAAGCAGATGAGTGACAAGTGATTTTTACATTAAAAATTATTGTGCAAGTGGGTGGTTGTTAATTCAGAAAATCATAGCAAGAAAAAGTGATAGTAGAAGGCTCTGCTCTACATGGGATGGATGGCTGTATTACTCCTTCTAAGAAGCATCATGGGGAAAAGGGAAAAAAGAAGGGAAGAATCAAAAGATTGGAAGATTTGCTGCAATATATATTTGCAATATATTATATATATATATATACACACACACATAATACAAACACACACACATATATGTATAATGTCTTCTGAACATGGTATGAACACAGTAGCTGTGGTGATCTGTACAAGATCTGCACTAAATTGGCTCTTTCAACATTTCATCATAAAAGCAAGGAAGCCAAGCAGTGGTGGTGCACACCTTTAACCCCAGCACTCAGGAGAGAGAGTCAAGAAGATCTCTGAGTTTAAGGCCAGCCTGTTCTATAGAGTGGGTTCCAGGACAACCACAACTACTCAGAGAAATCCTGTCTCATAAAACAAAACAAAACAACAACAACAAAAACAAAAACAAAACAAAAAAGAGGGGCCAGTAAGACTCTACCCTTCTCTGAAAGACTATGGTTGGAAACGGGGGTAGACTGTCATTTCTTTAGGGGCGAAGTCACTGATAAATTGATCTTGCTCTAGTAAATAATTAAGCTCACTAGGACACAAAGAATAGGAAGACATGAAAATAAGATAGGAACATGTTGAGAAGAACGATTTCAGTAGGAAAGAGAACAGGATGTATGAGGGGGTGGGAGGTGAAAATGCCTGAAATTCATTATGTAGATACATAAAACTGTCAAAAGATAACAAATTTAAAAATTACGATAGAAGCCCTTGGGAGAGAAGGTACTGATTCAAACTAAAAATTGCACAAAAATCCCCTTCCCCTGTGTACCCTCTGTTTCTAAGGATAAGGATAAAAAAGAGAAAAAATTGCTGAGCTCTTAAATAAGACCTCTGTGTGTGTGTGTGTGTGTGTGTGTGTGAGAGAGAGAGAGAGAGAGAGAGAGAGAGAGAGAGAGAGAGAAATAGAGGGAGGAATAGAATTGAAATAACATATTTTAATGTGCAAAATCTCCTTTCTCTTGGCGTTACCAGATGACCCCTTCTCATTGCTCTTAGACGCTGCTGCATTGTAGGTATCTAGCATTTTAATCCTTATTGTTTTCTGACTGCACAAATCCTTACCAAAGCTTTTTATGTTCTTGGCCCTTACACCAAGCTTTTCTATATTTCATCTCCCTACTTCCTACATCTACCAAGTTACTTCCAGGAGGCCCCAGAATTTTCCACCTTGGATTGCGATGGCTCCTCTAATGTGCATTTTGCTTCTACTGATGTGTCTGTTGCCTGTCAACGTACTGGAATGTGTAACTGTCACTGATGTGATCCCTGCTGTGAAGACGCTGCTTTGTCTGATTGCCAAACTTCGAGAACTTCAATGAACAAAATAAAGCTTGCCTGCTCTGAGCCAAGCACAGATCCTTCATAACTCTAGGCTGGTGCATGGTTCTAGCTGAGGAAAATTAAAGCCTCAGCTTCCCTTCCTCATTCCCATCCCCATACACCAGCACTGCCCAATTCCTGTCAAACCCTCTTTCCCCTCAGACAAAATAACCTATGCAGAGCAGAAACCAAGACCAAAGCAGAACTTCAGTACTTACATTAATCTTCTTGAGTTGTTATGACAACATACCATATCACAGTGGCTTGGCAACAGAATGTATTTATAGTTCTGAATGCTGCAGACTAGGTGACTTAGTTTCTGGTAAAGGTCCCTGCCTGGCTTGAAACCAGCTTGCTTTATTCTCATATGGTTTTTCCTGTGTGTATTCATGAATTTAGAGAGTAAGCAAGCTCTCTTTTCTCATAAAGAAACCAAGTCTATCTCTTGAGATCTCTTCCCTGTGGCCTCAGTTAACTGGGATGATATTCTTAGAGGTACCATATCCATATATAACCACACAACTGGGAGCCAAGTCTTCAGGCTTTTGTGAGAACACACCTTCAGCCATTGACAATCTTCATCTAAACTGGCCGGTAGCCATTGGTGCCCTTCTAATCCACTTTCTCTGTGGCCATGTGGAAATTTGCCCTCCAATGATGATTGCAATCTATATCAGATGCATTAGTCAGAGAGTAGCATAACTTAATGTCTGTTAGGAGAATTAATGTGTTGGCTTGGAGAAAGTTTCAGTAATAAAACAGACTATTTTTTGTTTTTAGTAAAACAACCTAAGGAATTGTATGAGGTGCCACTTCTACTTATTCCAGGTTTAAAAAAAATGCATTGATATTCTAAATATAACCTTACTTGGGAATAGGGCCATTTAAAATATCCAATATTAAAGGGTGGGAGAAAGTGTAGTCAGGTAGGCTGAAAGACATAACCTAGCTAACCTATAGCTATCATATGACCTGGTGTCTGGGTCTGATGATAGAAAGGAACAGTGTCTATGTGCTGGCTTCCTGGGAGCCTCCTGGTCCTTAGCCAACCAACTTCTACAAGGCTTTTCTGGGACTTTGGCATTTTCCCATCTGGTCATCTATCAGTCCATGGATCATTTTCCTAGTGTGTCTCACTCTGAAAAAGCAGTTGGGAATGTTAGTTGGTGTTATCAGTCATAGGTTTAGTTTGCTTTAACCCTATGAATTTTGAGGAAATCTGAATTTTTCAGAATTATATGAGCAAGCTGAAATTAATAATTCTTTTGTTTCTGTGTCTCTAGTTTGATGCATCTTCTCACTAGTAAGAAAAATCACTCAAGCTTTCATTGATCCCCTCAAGTTGTTTTGTTCTGTTCTGCTTTGTTTTAGTCCACCCCATTGACATTTTTATAATCCATGTGTCTTTAACTCCAAATCATAGGAACAGAAGATATAAAAAAAAATAAAAAGAGATAGATCCTGTCGTTTAGCATTGATCAATACCTGTGTCTGCTAACCACGGTGCTGGAATTGTTATAGTCTATAAAATTTTTAGTACTATTTGAGAATCACAAAGTCAAATCCTTTAAGGGATGCGTATGTGAAAGTCAGTTACTGTGTTAAAATGCCTGAGAGAATCAACTTACAGGAGAAAATGTTTATTTTGACTCACAGTTTTAGAGGGTTCCTTCCAATGTCAATGGCTCCATAGTAAAATCTTATGGAAGGAAAAGGTGGCAGATAAAGTTGTTTCCTCACTGTGGCTTAGTCAGCAAATAGAAACATAAGTAGTGGCCAGGATCTCAACATCCCCATCTGACTTCCTTCTAGTAGGTCTCACCTCTAAGATGGTGTCTTACCTCACAGTAGTACTGAAGGCTGAAATCAGGCCTTTAACAATACGCTCTTTGAGGATATTCCAGATTCAAACTACCACAGGCTACAGTGGTGGTGTTTAAGCTTCAGACAACTGTCACATAAGGAACAGCTTTGTCAGGTAATCAGTTCACCAGAAACCAGCAATTACGAAATGTTTCATATAAACCTCAATTCTTAAATTTGAGAATGTTAGAAATGAACTCAAACTTCCAAGAGTGTTACATGAGATAGCATGGAGAAGACCACATCTTGTTTTACAATGTGAACCTTCAGCGCTTGCCACAGGATTCTCAAAAGGAGCAGTAACTCCTTTGCATGGGCCCAAGTGTGTGCATGTTTTAATTTACATGTATTTTGAGAACACTGTAAGACAATGCTACTGCCCTCAGCTGCGTCTGGGGTTACTTGGACATTCATAAGGCTTATAGATAATAATGAAGTTTTCTTGGAGGGCTTCCATATCCATGATGTAGTTGCTTATATAACTTTGTAATCTTTTATCAATTTTCTCTACAGCATGAAGGCCAGGCTTGCAAGGGTGATAAAGAATATTACGTGCTTTCAAATCAAGTCCAATCTCTCCTAGACACTTCAGTGACAAGATTTATTATTAATAACAATAGCAGACAACAATAATAGTGCATCTCACTACTCTTGAAGGGTCTGATCAACCCAGGAAGCTATTGAGCCGTTATTTTACCAAAACTGTGGCATTTGCTTGAAAAGTATCTTATAGTTTTGATCCAAATTAGATTTTGGTTTGGTGCCATTTTCTTTATTATTACTTAATACAGTATATTCACTTTGTATCCTGGCTGTAGCCACCTTCCTCATCTTCTCCCGGTCTCACCCTCCTTCCCTTTTCCCTCCACCCCACTATGCCCCTTTGTTCCTCCACTGAAAGGAGAGGAACTCCTCCCTTACTGATGCTAGCCTATCAGGTCTCATCAAGACTGTATGGATCCTCTTTCTTTGTGGCAAAGCCAACTCACCAGAGGAAAATGATCAAAGAGCAGGCAAGTGAGTTCATGTCAGTGACTGCCCCTGCTCAACTTGCCAGGAAACCCAAATGGATATTGAGCTGCTCGTGGGCTACATATGAGCAGGGGGAATGGGTCCTCTCCATGCATGGTCCTTGGTTGATTCATCAGTTTCTGCAAGACTCCCTGGGCCCAGATTTTTGGCTCTGTTGATCTCCCTGTGGACCTCCTGTACTCTCCAGGTCTTTTTTCTCCCCCTTCTTTCACAAGATTCCCTGCACTATGCCCAAAGTTTGGCTATGAATCTCCACATCCGCTTTGATACTCTGCTGGGTAGAGTCTTTCAGAGGCCCTCTGTAGAAGGCTCCTGTCCTGTTCTCTGTCTTCTCCCACTTCTAATATCTATGACGTTTGCCCTTTTGAATGAGGTTTAGGCATCGTCCCTAGGGTCCTCCTTGTTGTTTAGCTTCTTTAGGACTAATATTTCAATATGTTTGTTATATATTATAAGACTAATATCCACTTATAAGTGAGCATATACCATGTGTGTCTTTCTGCTTCTGGGTTACCTCACTCAGGATGATCTTTTCTAGTTCCATCCATTTGCCTGGAAATTTCATAATTTCCTCATTTTTAATTGCTGAGTAGAGTTCCATTGTGTAAATGTACCACAATTTCTATATCCATTCCTTGGTTGACAGATATCTAGGTTGTTTCCAGATTCTGGCTTTTATGAATAAAGCTGCCATGAACATAATGAGCAAATGTCCTTATTATATGGTTGAGCAACTTTCAGATATACGCCCAGGATTGGTATAGGTAAATCTTGAGATAGCATTATTCCTATTTGTCTGAGAAAGTTCCGGATTGATTTCCAAAGAAGTTGTTCAAGGTAAAATTCCCATCATCAATGGTGGAGGGTTCTCCTTTCTCACCAACTTCTCCAGCATGTGTCATCCCTAGATATTTTTAAAAATTTAATTCATTAATTTTTTTATTAATTACAATTTATTCATTTGTATCCCAGCTGTAGTACTTGATCTTAGCAATTCTGATGGCTGTAAGATGGGAATCTCAGGATTGTTGTTTTGATTTATTTCCTGGATGACTGAGGACACTGAGTAGTTCTTTAAGTGTGTCTCTGTCATTCAATATTCTTCTGTGAGAATTCTGTTTAGCCCTGTACCCCATTTTTTAATTTTTATATTAATTATAGTTTATTCACTTTGTATCCCTGCTGTAGTACTCTCCCTCATTCCCTCCCAATCCCACCCTCCCTCATCTCTTCCTGTGCCCTTCTCCAAGTCCACTGATAGGGGAGGTCCTCCTCCCCTTCCATCTGACCCTAGCCTATCTGATCTCATCAGAACTGGCTGCATTGTCTTCCTCTGTGGCCTGGCAAGGCTGCTGTCCCCTCAGGGGGAGGTGATCAAAGAGCCAGCCACTGAGTTCATGTCAGAGACAGTCCCTGTTGTAGCCTGTGGCAGCACCCTATTTTTTAATTGGTTTGTTTGGTTTGTTGGTGTTTAATTTCTTGAATTCTTTATATATTCTGGATATTCACCTTCTATCAGATGTAGGGTTGGTGAAGATCTTTTCCCAGTCTGTATTCTATTTTGTTCTGTTGAGACTGTCCTTTGATTTACAGAAGCTTTTCAGTTTCATGAGGGCTCATTTACTGATTGTTGATCTTACTGATTGTGATGTTAGTGATCTGTTCAGGAAGATGTCTCCTGTGTCAATGAAGTCAAGGCTCTTCTCCACTTTTTCTTCTAACAGATTTAGTGTGTCTTATGTTGAGGTCTCTGATCCACTTGGACTTTACTTTTGTACAAAATGATAATGTGGATCTATTTGCATTTTTTACATGTAGACATCCAGTTAGACCAGCTTCATTTGTTGAAGATGCTATGTTTTTTTACATTGTATTGTTTTGGCTTCTTTGCCAAAAAATAAGTCTTCATGGGCGTGTGGAGCTATTCCTGAATCATTGATTGAGCCACCAGTCTGCTTCTATGCCATACCATGCCGTTTTTATTACTGTTGCTCTGTAATACAGCTTGAGATCAGAGATGGAGATACCTCCAGACGATCTGTTAATTGTATAGGATTGTTTTAGCTATTCACAGGCTTTTTGTTTTTCCATATGAAATTGTAATTGTTCTTTCAATGTCTGTTAAGAATTTTAATGGTATTTTGATCCATTTATTAATCATGATCATTTTATAAATCTTTAGTTTCATGCTACTTTTATCTACAGAGCCTTCCAAAACTATTTAATCTCTGAGACTGCTGTTTTCACATGTGTGGAAAAATATGTAATAGTAATATTTACCACACATACTATAAGATATGATAAAATGAGATACTCCATGAACATTATAATATATTGGCAGCTATGTTTCCTAGTCATTGCTGTTAGATTTTGTTATTTCTGTTGTATTGCTGTATTTACTAATAGAGTCTAGCTGTCTTGCTGGTGGCTGTGGCTTCGGTTCCTTTATCTGCGATTCTCATGGAAGTTTGTGATATCCTCGGACAAGGTAGCTGCCTCTTCTTAAGATAAGAGAATTAGAAATGAATGAGGAAAAGGAAGAGGAGAAGGAGAAAGAGGAGCAGGGAGGAGGAGTCACCTTTATTCGTGGCTTCCGTTAAAGAGGAATGACAATGAATGTTAGACTTTCCTAATGTATTTTGAAACCGCCATAGTAGTGTCATCTTTATTTGCAGATGAGGTTATTGACACTCATAGTGATAAGTGATGAGACCCCCGTCCAAAGCAGATAATGAATTTCTCAAATTAGTCAATGGTGTGTCTCCCCAGCCCTACAGTCTATGTGAAATTGTCTTCTTAAGGGACTGCCTCTGACACAATCTGATTGGCCTGCTCTTTGATCACCTCCCGCTGAGGGGGGAGCAGCCTTACCAGGCCACAGAAGAAGACAATGCAGCCACTCCTGATGTGATTTGATAGACTAAAATCAGAAGGAAGAAGAGGACCTCCCCTATCAGTGGACTTGGGGAGGGGCATGCATGCAGAAAGGAGAGGAAGGGTGGGATCAGGAGGGGAGGAGGAAGGGGCTTATGGGGGGATACAAAATGAATAAAGTGTAATTAATAATAATAATAATAATAAAAAATAAAAAAGATAGTGGTGCTGCCACCGGGTTCTGTGTATTATGCTGTGTGCACATGTGGATATGACTGTGATGAGTAGCTGAAGACCTTATTATTTTCTTGAATTATTTTGTTGAAGCAGTATTTGCAGAGGAGTTGTTGAATGCATTTTATCTGACAGGGGAGGTCAATTCCTCCATGGAATTAGAAAAGCCAGAAAACATCATCAATCATAGTCATCACAAGCAATTAAGCACCTAATTGTGCTTGGCATTGAGATTGCTATGGAAACAGCAGACTTTACAGGCCTGATGCCTACCCTCTTGGGGCTTGGAATCTAGGAACTCAGTAGAAGAGTGAAGAATGATGAAGAGAGTGAGAGCTGAAGACATGGCAAATTCTCCTGAAATAGGGTTGCAGTGGAGGAAGAAGGAAGCAAAGAAAACTGAAATGAAACGAGATGCTGAGACAGGATCAGGACAAAGAGGGTCACTCGAAAGGAAAAAGGATCATGTTTCTGGATTTAAATGGCCTGGATTTTGTTTGTTAAAAAAAATAAACTAAAAATAACTGAAGAATGGCTCTATTTATACCTAACAGGGAAAGACGTGATGTGCTTGCTTCCTCTGGGTCCCAACTTTGCTGAGTCCTGCGCTTCTCCTTTTCTGTCTCTATCAGAATGTCTCCTCATGCTAGTTGCTTATTCCAAGTCAAGAATGGCTTTCAGCATCCAATTTCCATCTGTACCCTACTCAGTGAAATGCTTGCCTAAGTTTTCATGTGTTTATATCTAACGCTTATATCTCTTATTTCCTGCAGGAAGTGGGAAGCATCTTCCCACTCTTTATATGTATTCGTAAGGATTTTTTGGTCAATCATGTACTTATAATCGTACTGGGGATATGTGATTCAGACTCGATAGTCCGTTTGCTGTATGAGTCTGCTATAAAACTGATCAGGTGGCCAAGTGATGTGATTTAAAAACAAAACAAAAAAAACAAACAAACAAAAACTTTCTTGGCTTTCATTCTGTGAAGAATAAAGACATAAAAGACGAGAAACCAGCAACAGCAGGTGCTGCCAACATAGTATTCTTGTTATCTGTGCTGATTTCAAGGGGAGAGCAAAAGAATATGTAATTGCTTCTCTAAGAGGCAGTTGGGATGCTGCCTGTCTCTCTGGCATTATCCACTTATTTGATCTAGGTAAGGAGAGAAGCAGAAACAAATTAAAAATGCATTTTCCCAAAGGCTCCAAGGACATCATTCACACAGGTTTTCTTCCACCAGTGTCTGCCAGTGGTGTGTAAATACATATTTAGGGGAAATGGACTAAGGTTAAAATCTCTCCTGGAAGGTCTTTTATTTCCTATTTATTTACTTTCTTATGTACACATGGGAAGACAGATAGCAGAATGGTAGAGGAATTAACAGGCAGGATGCAGCTTTCTCTCAGTGTGACTGCTGGAGAAGTCTCATCTATTTAGGTCATGAATATCATAATAAAAGTTTCTCAAAGAAAATCTTGGCATTGGAAAGATGGCTCAGTGGATGATTTTAAATTCTCAGGACACACATAAAATTTGGGCATGGCTGCAGATACCTCTAACTCCAGCTTTGGGGAATGGAGCTACACAGATTCCAGGGGGGTTTTCTAGACAGCCATCTTAGCCAAAATATCGTTTCCTGTTCAATGGGAGACTTGTTCTCAAAGAGAATAAGGTAAGAAGCAATAGGGAAAGATACCAGAGAGAGATCCTATGATTTTCACATGTATGCATACAGGCATACTTACTGGCAAGTTCTCGTGAACACACACACACACACACACACACACACACACACACACACACACACACAGAGAGAGAGAGAGAGAGAGAAGGAAAGAGAAAGAGAGTTTTCCAACCTAGGGAAAAATAGAGAGGTCTGTTCTCATTTTGACATTGGACAGATGGCAGCCTTCTGACCCCATGGTGGTGTCCTACCCGTGCAGTCTTTGTTTTTCTGGCCTCTCAGGATTTGATTTTGTCTCATTACAGACTCCTCCTGGTTCCACTGTTATGATAGGCTGTAACTTTTCTCTGCTGGCTCACAGGCTCCTAGAATGCGGACAACGTTCCATACTAAATCTTAAATGATCATGAACATTTTCAGAAATAATATAGCATTTTGAAAACTAAAAAAAAATAATAATAATAAAATGTTCAGTGTCCACAGACATTCCTTATATCTAGCACTATGGATGTCCCCAACTTTACATAATTTTCTCTAGTACAATAAAAGCCATTGAGTTTTGTTGGGTCTTCTGTAATAGTAAAATCTTGTTTACTAACATCTATTGATACGCACTAGGGGTCCTAGAAAGTAGACCTCCGGATGAAGGGATCTACAGAAATTTTACTTTGTAGGTGTATTTATGCATCTTATTCTAATTCATTAGATAATTCTGTATGTACAGAGATCATGTGTTATTTTTCTGTATGTCTTTAGATGCAAGGCCTGGTACATACATTTTATATATGCAGATCATGTGGGAGCGTAAGTGAATGGGAATGTTTTTGGTGGCAGATAAATTTATGCTCTATGTGTATATGTCTCTGTGTAAATGTATGTGCATGTATGTGGGACATGTATTTATGTGGGGAGGATTGCATATTCATGTCCCCATAGACACTAGAGGAGAACATTGGATATTCATCTTAATTTTTTCTACCTTGTTTTTTTGAGGTAGTGTCTGTCACTGTACCTAGAACTTGGCTGGTAGCCAAGATAGCTTGAATGATCCTCCTGTCTCCACAGCACTGGGGTGACAAGCATCTGAGTTTTATGTAGCTGCTATGGATTTCAAATGCAGGTTCTGGTATTTGATGAGTGACTATTCTTACTTTCTTAGACATGTCCCAAGATTCCAAAGTATTAGATCAATGCAAGGTCCAGATCAAACTTTTTTTTTTTTGGGGGGGGGGTTCCACTCCTCTATGACACTGGATGGAAAATAACTCACACTACCTTAATGCCCAGTACAAGAATGAGTATCCTGCTCAAAGGTGATTATTCTCACTGGAGGTCTTTTTGCTCTGGGTGTCCAAGTGAATTCAAAGTCTAGATTCTGTTACCATAGCAATTGTGAGTAAAAGATGAATGACTGATCCATATATAGACAGAAAAAGAACTGAAAGTCTAAAAGACCACAAATTGCAAGTTCAGGAGGTTCCTCAATTCATCCTCAGATTAATAAAAACCGCTAAAGTATTGAAATGAAAGGGGTTTTTTTTTTTTTTGCTAATGGTTATGACTTTTTTTTTTTTTTACAATTTATTTATTTAATATCCTGATCGTAGCCTCCTCCTTCAACTCTTCCCGGTCCCACCTTCCTTACCTCTTCCCCCATGCCCTTCCCCTAGTCCACTGAAAGGTGAGTTTCCCTCCCTTGCCATCTGTCCCTAGCTTATCAAGTCTCATCAAGACTTCCTGACTCCTTTCTTCCTGTGTGGCCTGGTAAGGCCACATTGCTGGGGGAAAGTGATCAAAGAGCAGGCAACTGAGTTCATGACAGAGGCAGCCCTGCAGATGGGAGCCTACTATAGAGGGCCTTCTGAAAGGTTCCACCCAATGGGGGATCGAAGGAGATGCTGAGACTCACAGACAAAACATAGGTAGAGTGCAGAGAGTCTTGTGGAAGAAGGGTTAGGAAATATAGAAGGACATGGAGGGGATAGGAGCTCCACAAGGAGACCAACAAAGCTAAAATATATGTGCCTAGGGGGCAGAGACTGATGTACCAACCAACAGCCACTGCATGGAGAAGACTTAGACCCCCTGCTCAGATGAAGCTGATAGGCAGCTCAGTCTCCATGTGGGTCCCTGAGTAATGTTATGAATTTTTAAGAGGACAAATTACAATTAAAATCATCCAAGAAAGGGACACTTTGTTCGATGTGCAAAGCTCCTAGTTATCAACTCTGAGAGGTAGGTAGCCTAAATGCTTCCACCCAGCATTGTAGCTGGCACAACACACTGCTACCTCGGGGAAGCTGACTCAAGCCTTCCTTTCAAGAGGCTTGGAGATCCTACCATATAATCACAGTCAACTGACTTCATGCCTGGCCTCAATCTTCAACCTATCCTTAGAGATGATTTTATGAGCCAAATGCTGCAATGTCCAGGGCTATTTCTAAGAAATATGAACTCATTATTTTGAGATGTGTTTTAACTGTAGGTTCTTCTCCCGAATATCTTATCAGGTCTACCCTTTGCAAATGAGAGAAAGAGGAAAGCTCAGTTTCCTTCCCATCTTGAAGCAAGGCAGAAGGACAGGCTGCTTGGTATTTTCTAGTCATAGTGAGTGTGTTGTTATAGAGAATAAAATGTCACAAGTTAACTCAAGTCAAATGTCTGTTTGCCGTTGCATACCTAGGCTATGTCACTTTGTAATTTCTCCCTCTACTTCTTTCCTTCCTAGGGCAAAGTAACTTTTAGTAATCATCATTTAATAATTCAGTAACTTACTATATTTCTATTTTTAACATAGTTTTAAAAATCTTACAAAGTAGAATAAATTTTAATTTTAATGATACCACCTTCAGGAGAAACATTTTATAAATGACCTAAAATTTAAACTCACCGAATACAAGCATTGTAAAGTTCTTTTGTTCAGTTTCACTGAGTAAATGAAATGGAAAATAGTCTAACGTTCTCAGTGGTCCCAAAGAATGAGACACTGACTTTCTCATGTTTGTTAGCATTCTGTCACTATAACAAATACCTGAAATAATCAACTATTAAAGAGAAAAAGTTGATTTTTGTAATCACAGTTTCTGAAGTTATAGTTCATGGTCTGCCTAGTTACGTCTCTGTTGATGTAAAGAGGCACCATGATGAGTGAAATTTACATAAAAAATATTTAACTTAAGACTTGCTTAAAGTTTCTGAAAGTCAGTCCATTATCATCACAGCAGGAAGTATGACACCAGGCAGGCCTTCTGAAGAAGTAGTTCTGGAGAAGTAGCTGACAGTATACATACTAATCCACAGACAGGAACCAGAAAGAGAGAGGAGAGAGAGAGAGAGGGATAGACAGACAGGGACAAACAGACAGACAGAGAGAGATAGGCACAGAGAGAGACAGACAGATAGAGAGACACAGAGACACAAGACAGACGGAGACAGAGAGAGACAGACACAGAGACACAGAAAGAAAGACACAGAAACAGAGAGATGCAAAGAGAAACAGAGGCAGAGAGAAAGAGAGAAAGACTGACTGAGTCTTTTAATATAATTTTTATTTATTATAATTTATTCACTTTGTATCTCAGCTGTAGCCCCACCCTCATCCTCTCCCAATCCTGCCCTCCCTCCCTATATCTTCTCCTATGCCTTTCCCCAGTCCACTGATAGTGGACTCCTCCCCTTCCATCTGACCCTAGTCTATCAGGTCTCATCAGGACTGTCCTTCATAGTCTTCCTCTGTGGCCTGGTCAGGCTGCTCCCAAGTTCAGGGGGGAGGTGGTCAAAGAGCCAGCCACTGAGTTCATGTCAGAGACAGTCCCTGCTCCCCTTATTAGGGAATCTGTTTGGAGACTGAGCTGCCGCGGGGCACCTCTGTGCAGGGATTCCAGGTTATCTCCACGAATGGTCCTTAGTTGGAATATCAGTCTCAGAAAAGACCTGTAGTCCCAGATTTTTTTGGTTCTGTTGATGTAGGCTTTTAAAGTGTCAGAGCACACCTCTTCTCCAACAAGGAAGGACTTCCTAATCCTTTCTAAAGAATTCTACCAATGGGATCCAAACCTTCAAATACATGAGTGTATGATGGAGCTTTCTTATTCAAACTACTACATGGACCCTTTGTCCCATTGCTTCTGAGCCTGTGTTTGGAATGTATAATATAGTAAAAGCCACTCAATTCATAGTCTAAAAATAAGTGGGAGAAAAAGGTGACGGGTACCCACTATGAGTTTCAAAGTGGATTCAAAACTAGTCATAGTTTGAACCTAAATTATCCACGAAAAGGTCATGTGTGGACATTTGCTCCTCAGCTGGTTCTGCTTTTCTGGGAGGCTGTCAACACTTTAAGAGGTGGGACTTAGCAGACAGACCTAGTTTATTCATGAAGTCAACCTTGAAAAGTTATTCCAGTCCCTCTTCCTGTCTTTTGTGCTTCCTAGTCCACTGGGATATGAATAGCATCTGTCACATATTCTCACTGCTGTAAACTGAGCTGTTCCCTTTGTCTTCTCTGCCTGGATGGGGTGGAACGACGGGCGGAGAAATAAGACTTCCTGTCTGGTATTTTAGTCACGACTATGTCCAGTGATCTTAAGATAGCATAAAAGAGCCCAGGCACTAAATGATGCTTCATCCTTGTGAACAAACTTCTGCAGCATGAACCTTTTGGGAATACTTAAGACCTAACCTATAGAATCCTGTGGGTTTTTTTCCCCTTTTGTCTTTATTATCACCACTTACACTTATATTGCGTATGTATTATTTACATGAAGACATATGTAGCTTCACGGTGTTGAAAACATACATTCTGCATGTGAATCAAATACAAATCAGTATGAAACACATATCTCAGGAGTGTCGGGGCCCGTCGTTGAACTGGAAGTTCTTTGAGTTTGATTACATGTAAAGTATAGCAGTTATTAAATAATAAGTGATAAAAAATTATCCATTTAGCTCTTACAATAGAATATGAAACTCAGCAATGATTGCTGTAAATATTTGAAGCCATGTTCATCCAAGATTTGTGTGTGTGCATTATTTTATAACTGACATTGTTAGTACTTGTCAAAGGAGAACAGAATTAAATTCTGTCACTTTACGTTCAGTCATCAGTTTTCCATAGCACAAAATATAGTGGCTTTCCCAATCAGTAACTTTGTGAGCCATGGGATTCACCATGATAGTCTTTCCTTGCCTAAGGTGGGATATGTTCTGAAAAGGGACTGGAATTACTCATGCAGTCTGGCAGGATTCCCTGGTACTATTTACAACCCTAAATGAAAGATTATTAAAAATGGGAAGGTAGCTATAAATAGTGTGGTCCATTTCATCTCTCTTTGGTATATGTAAGAATGTCGCTGAGCATCTTTCCTTGAAATTGAGCCACTCAGGATACGTTCTGCTTTTGTTATTCTATTTTGGTTTTAAAAACAGAATTCTGAAGATGATCAAAGTAGAAATAAGACAAGGAGTTGTTTTTAATCATTGAAGAAAATGGATGTAAGGAAGGAAAAATGAAACAGAAATGAGGAGAGTTATGGGAAAGGCAAGGGCAATGGGCTTAACCCTTCTGACAACCTTTTTTTTTTTTTTTAAGAACAATAACTGAGCCTTATTTTCGAGTGTGTAAGAACTTGGTTCTTTTCATCCAGTTGTAAAATGTTCTTTTTAACCTGCAGTAAGAGGATCAGAGGAGAATGGTCTCTGGAATCCTCTCTTCTTGCCTTCTTGTTTTTTCCAGAGGTGGGGATCCTTGTTGACTGCCTTTCATTGTGGGGCAAGTGCAGGGGCCATCTCAATTCTGGGGACGTGGCTGTTATAAGAAATAACCCTGCACAGATGTAGCTCATGGCAGTTCAGTGTCCAAGTGGGTTACATAGTAATGGGAAGAGGGACTGCCTCTGACATAAACTGATTGGCCTGCTCTTTAATCACCTCCCCCTGAGGGGGGAGCAGCCTTACCAGGCCACAGAAGATGACAATGTAGCCACTTCTGATGAGAACTGATAGTCTAAGATCAGAAAGAAGGAGAGGAAGACCTCCCCTATCAGTGGACTTGGGGAGGGGCATGCATGCAGAAAGGGATGGAAGGGTGGGGTCAGGAGGGGAGGAGGGTGGTGCTTATGGGGGGTACAAAATGAATAAAGTGTAATTAATAATAATAATAATAAAATATTAAAAAAAAGAAATGACCCAGTCTCTGCAAGTCACTCATCTGCTGAGTGAAGAAAAACCCTTGTGCACACTGCCCTAAATCTTGGCAGTGGTGCTAAGTCTCCCAGTGGCTGCTCCAGACCCTGTCTTGCCTTTCCTTGTAGCCTATCATCCTCTGCTAGCTGCTGAGTCCATCCATTGGTCTGCAGCTTTCGTCTCTTTCTGAAAACCTGCTTCATTTCTTGATTAGCTATTTACAGTTTCCTAAGTCATCAGTTTGTATTCAGTCCAGAGCTGTAAATTCTGGCTTTGTGCCTATGCCCAGCCAGTGATCCTCTTCTACCCACACGCACTGTATTTTTGAGGCATGTGGAACATTTTTCTCAAATAATCTCATTTGATCCCCGAGTATTCTAAAGGAAAGAGAATATCAGTGTTTCTATATGTAAAATAACAGAAAGCAATAAAGGTTAACTAGTTTGTCCTCGGTTGATATAATGATAGTTATTAGACCCAAAAAAAAAAAAAAAAAAAAAAAAAAAGAAAAACAAAACGCTAGACTTAAATGAGACTCTATGCTACCTCCCTAGCTCATGGCTCCTTCTAACATTTCTAGCTCTACAAGTATGCCTATTTTGATCTTCCCTTATTTCAGGGATGTGGTTGAAGACTTTACAGACATTTCCCAGACTCGCATGCTATTTCAGTTACTGCCTTCTTATTTATGCTCATCTCCGTTTCTTTTGTATAGTATCCTTTTTCTCCCAGTTTTCTTAATTGTGTGCCCAACGTACAATTTAACCATATTTCTTCCAGCTGCAAAGCATTGCTTCTGTCACTCTAAATTTTAATGCTTTAATAACTGACCTTCTCATTTAGCCTTAAGCAGCTGCTTATTCGCTTTGTCAATGTGTTTTACATCTCACTAAATAACTTTCTAACTCCTTTTGGATCGCTGTGTCACAGGTGTATAACTTAATGTACACATTACTGTATCTTCAGAGCTTGTGTGTTTACCGCTTTAGAGATAGTGGGACCTGGGAGAATGGAGATGATGAATGAGGCAGACTAGAGTCTCATGCAATAACCAACTTTATTCAGTGCATCAGACAATTTTTTTTTACTCTGAGGGCTAAGAGGAGTCACATGAGTAAAGTGAGTAATCACAAGATAAGCCACAAGAGGTGTCTTAGCTGCGTGCAGCAAAAACAAGCTTTTCCGTAGAGGAATATAAACAAATGGTTTATACTGAATACTCTGAAGCAAGTTGTACTGAATAATCTAAAGTAAATTCACTCATAGCAGTTATACCTGGGAGTGGCACAAAAGCAAAATCCGAGAACAGTTACATGGTTTTGAATAAACTGAGGCCACAAGACTCTTAGTTTCTTCGATTTCTTTTTACAAGCATTCAGAAACCTCCTCCCATGACTCCATTTTTGAGGCATGCTCTGCCATATGAATATTTTTCTTAAATACTCTCATTTAATTCCTAATGTGCTGTACAAGAGATGTAATATTAATATTTCCATATATAAAATAAGAGAAGCACAAGAAGGGTTAGCTAGCTTGTCCCCCATGGGTACACTGATAATTACTAGATCCAGATTTGAAAATGCTTGACATCTGACGACAACCTGTGCCCTCTTCATAGGTTATAACTCCTTTTGAGGTTTCTAGAGCTACAGATATGCTTGTTTTGGTTTAAGTTAATGTCAATGCTTGTGGGTGGTGGTAGTGCTGGTTATACAGAGAAGCTTCATAGTTCTGTGGAATTTCATAACAGTATCCTCAGGCTTACCTGATTAGAAATAACAAGCCAGATAGGACAGAATGGGTGCATTTTCCCACAATAGAAGCAAATGCTGTTTGAAAACATGGATACAACATTTGTATTTTGTCTCTTTATTCCAATTTAAGGTTCTACATAAAAATCAAGTAAACACGAAAACAGGTATTATAGTTCACAAAGTGACATTGCTCTCATTGCAACATCCAGAAAGAGGCCAATTTGCTTCTAAATTCCAAAGTAGCTTCAAATGTGTAGAGAAATAAAAGAAAGGGCTGTGCAGATGTTTCTTGGCTTCTACTTTTGCAACATTTCAGAACTCAAGAGTCTGAGACAGGAGGATTAATGCCAATACCAAGCTAACCTGTGCTATATCATGAGTTCTAGGCCGGTTTGAGGACAACCTGAGACTCTAACTTGGAAACAAAACAGTAAGAGAAGTAGTGCTATCTCTTAAGATGTTTGGTGTAGGTTGAAAGGATGGAAATTGAGTCCTCAGTACAAAGTTTAGATATGGAAGTACTAAGGAGCTTGTAGTGACTTAAAATTGCTAGTGGGAAGGTGTATTTTTACTACCTTTTTTAAAAACCAAAGTAGAATTCTTTTGTGGATTTTACTTGACTTTTTTGTTATTTTTTCCTATCTAAGCATGCCCCTATTTTTCCTAAATACATTTTCTAATATATTCTTATTTGCCTACATATTGACTCAAATATATGCTTTACTGATAGAGAAAGAAAAGGGTGTCTATGTGAACAGCATGGTGCCTGGCATGAATTATTTTTCTCTCTCTCCCCTACTCTTCCTATCTTTCCTTTTCTATGAACTCAATTTTCACTGAAGGTACTCTAGAAATAACTGCACAGCTCTTGGAAACAATTCTAAAATCATTACAATCTGCTGATATTTGGCATCTTCTACAGTGGTAATGACTTTTAGATAAGAGGATTAAGCTGATTGCATCTGTGGAGTTCTATACACCATAAACAGTATGAGCTCCAACTTTAGAAACTCACCACAGACTCAGCTGGTTACTTCAGAAAATCAACAGGAATGGGTTTTGTTTCCCTGGACATTGTAATTATGAATAACTTATGTATGGTTGTTTTGAGACAGAAGCCATGTCACCCAGGTTTTTCTTAAACTCTCTATGAGGCTAACGTTAGCCACAAACTCCTGATCATCTCGCCTCTGCTTCAGTGTATGGAGATCGCAGTTGTGAACCACCACACCCACCTTAATTATTGTTATTATTTTTAATTATTATTATGATATCATCATCACCATCACCATCATCATTACTACTACTTCTTTGCTTCTGCTCCTGATGGCTAGGGTGACTAACAGTAAAGTATGTGGAGAACTTAACTGAAGACAATTTTCCAGGTATAACTTCCCAATATTTCTTTAGTGGTCTCAACCAAAGTAATGTGTAATAAAGAAAATCATGGTCTGAGGAAAGATCATGTATGACAATTCAAAACTCAGAAACACTCTTATAAGAATCTCTGAGAAATTGTTCGGGTTCATTCACAAGGGACCACATGGTGGAAAAGGAAAAATGACTCGCATAAACTCCCAATGTGCCATGCGTTTGCATATGCATGACATCAATAGACACATATCAATTAATCAAACAGATGAGCAAAAGACTCAGCTGAGGGGTGAGTGAAGAGGAGTGAGAGAGAAGCAAATCCTTCCAAGTAGTAGATGAAAGAATGTATAAACTCACTTTTTAATGCTGGCTTGTTGATCTATATCTATAATCCCAGCAATGGAGAGAGAGAGTCAGGAAAAGTGGCACAAGTTCAAGGCTACCGTTGATCTAGCTATTTCAAGGCTGTGAAGTGATCTGCTGCCTCAAAAACATAAGTAAATAACTCTTTAACTTCCCCCAAATTTTTTAGTAATACTGAAAGTCTTGTGGCTAAGATAATTGGCTTATATCTGTGATTAAAATAAGTGAAGCGACATTCCTTTCTGCTTTAATGGAGAGTATCTTTCATGTCTAGCAGGCAGACCTAGCCCTTTGAGAGAATAGGAAGTCTGTCTTAATGGATGCATCTAGTTCATGTAGCAGAGTGGCATGACAAATGACCTCTTTTATGTTAGAAAGTGCCCAAGGATGTTAATTGTAGTAAAGTGATTTGTCCTTACAGCATTAGGATGTAGTTGATCAAAAGAAAGAACTGCAGAGCAATGGAATCAGAACAAATCGCAGACCTTGCCTGCTATGCCAGACCTCTGGGGAAGTCATGTCCAAGGGTATGTCATTTTTTTTTCAAAGATAATGGCATACCTTTAAAAAGTGAGAAGGAGAACTTGGTAAATGAGTAATTCTACAAAGGTAGAAAGGGACTGAATGAAATATGATGTTTCTTTTCATTTTGTATAACATTTATTATCAAAACCCAAACATGGCAAGAACCATGTTTTTTGTAGTACTTTTTTGTAGTACTTCTTTAAAGATATGATATTTGTAGATAGAGATCCACTACTTACTTCTTTTTATTTTAATTTTTATATTAACTAGTTTATTCACTTTGTATCACATCTGCAACCTCCTCTCTCATTCCCTCCAAATCCCGCCCTTTCTCTCTCATCTCCTTCCATGCCCCTCTCCAAGTCCAGTGATAAGGGAAGTCCTCCTCCCCTTCCATCTGACCCTAGCTTATCAGGTCTCATAAAGACTGGCTGCATTGTCTTCCTTGTGGCCTAGTAATGCTGCTCCCCCATTAGGGGGAAGGTGATCAAAGAGTCAGCTACTGAGTTCATGTTAGAGACAGTCCCTGTTCCCCTTACTAGGGACTCCTCTTGTATACTAAGCTGTCATGGGCTACATCTGAGCAGGGGCTTCTAGATTATCTCCATGAATAGTCTGGTTGGAATATCAGTCTCAGAAAAGACCCCTGTGCCCAGAATTTTTGGTTCTGTTATTCTCTTTGTGGAGCTCTTGTCCTTTCAAGATCTTTCTATTTCCCTCTTCTTTCCTAAGATTCCCTGCACTCTGCCCAAAGTTTGGTTATGAGTCTCAGCGTCTGCTTTGATACACTGCTGGGTAGAGTCTTTCAGAGGCCCTCTGTGGTAGTCTCCTTTCCTGTTTCCTGTTTTCTCCCTCTTCCAATGTCTGTCCCATTTGCTTTTCTGAGTGAGGATTGATCATCTTAGCCAGCATCCTTCTTCTTGCTTAGCTTTTTTAGGTGTATAGGTTTTAGTATGTTTATTCTATATTATATGCCTAATATCCACTTATAAGTGAGTATATACCATGAGTGTCTTTCTACTTCTGGGACACCTCACTCAGGATGATCTTTTCTAGATCCCACCATTTGCCTATAAATTTCATGACTTCCTTGTTTCTAATGGCTGAGTAGTATTCCGTTATGTAAATGTATCACAATTTCTGTATCCATTCCTCAGTTGAGGGTTCTGGCTATTGTGATTAAAGCTGTTACAAACATGGTTGAGCAAATGTCCTTTTTGTGTACTTGAACATCTTTTTGGTTATATGCCTAGGAGTGGTAGGCTGGATCTTGAGGAAGCACTATTCCTAATTGTCTGAGAAAAAGCGCCAGATTGATTTTCAAAGTGGTTGTACAAGTTTACATTCCTGCCAGCAATGGAGGAGGGTTCCCCTTTCTCCACATCCTCTCCAGCATGTAGTCACTTGAGTTTTTGATCTTAGCCAGTTTAATGTGCACTATTGACTGCGTAATTAGCATGGACTCACTGCTAATTTCCCTGTGTTTCAGCATTTCATATATTTAGTTTTATGTTACATACAGACCAATATACAATCGCCTGCTTGTTTATCTGATCATAGCAACAGAGAAATTGACTTTTAATTCCTCGCTTTCCCAGGCCCTGGGAGACTTATGTGCTGAATTTGTGGCAATGTTAGTTATAGTCAATCATAATTAGGATTATAAATCGATGTACAATGTGATCTAGGGCATGGAATATTTTACATTATTTGTTTGAACAAATGTCACATAACTCAAAAGCAGCAAAACAATGTAAATAATGAAAGGTAATATTTTTTTTCATGTGTGTGAAATAATCTTGTGAAATTTAAATTTTGTGCATTGAATTGATATAATATTTATGGAATGTTATAGTCTGGTGCACACATTCAATATGTAATAATCAACTCAGGGAAATTAGCATTTCTTTCTCTTGACATATGATCACTTCTATGTGTTGGGCTCCTGGAAACACTCTTTCCTCTAATTATCTTGCAGTGTTTAATAACCACAACGGGCTATAGCTTTCCTGTTGTGTTATGTAACAATTATACTGCTTTTCCCTCTCTGTGTTCTGATTCTCATTGTCTGCCTCATCATTGTTGTGCTCTCCAGCTCATGTCTCTCCTCTAGTCACTTCTAGTCCACTCTGCTTCTCCATGATCCACTTTTTTTATCTTCCACAAATGAGTGAGAACGTGTGAGATTTGGTTTTAATATCTAGCTTATTTTACTTAACATAGCATCTTCCAGGCGTACCCAAGTTGTGGCAAGCAAAATGATTTCACTTTTTGTGGCTGGATAATATTGCATATTAAAAATGTGTCCCTATTCAAAAGTGTATTCATCTGGTGTATGTCTTGGTTGGCCCTGGATAGCATTAGTTTCCATGGGTGGTAGATAAAAGTGAAAGTGACGAACTTACAGAAATACACTACAACTTAATTCTTCAGCAAATACTCTGTTATTTAAGTAACTTTGTTTTGTTTCAAATTTTTCATTGTTCAATATTGGTTATTGTTTGTTGTCTGGGAGGCTTATTGGAAATCAACTTTGAAAATATATGCTAGCCACTGGTTATGCACTCTGTCTATTTTGTTTAGGGAGTTTGATTTGGCTTGCATTTTAGTCCAGGTTAACATTTCATTAATGAACACATATTTTGTGTTTGAATTCATTTAAAAATTATTGAGAGTCTTCAGAGAAGAATAATATCCTTGATAAGTAAACCAGACTTCCATCTACATGTGGCATCCTCTTGCAGTCATGATCTATGTTTTCATTGGAAATGTTAGTTTTGAGCATAAAAAAACAAACAAACAAAAACAACAATCTGTGGACCTTATCTCTTCATTGGTAAAGAAACAGTGCACAGACACAAACGCCTTATGAAGCAGAAGCTTTTGGTAGTTGCTGGCAAGCTGGGCTAGAGCTAAATTAACTAATTTAAGAATGAACCTAGGGACTGTGCATAGAGCTGAGTTGGGGAACTGCTTACCAGTCATTTGAAAAGCCACACTTCTACACCTAGCATAAATCAGACTCTGCAGCAAATGCTTGGGCAGTGAAGAGAAAAGGATCAGGAGTTAAAGACCAACCTTAGCAACCTAGTACAAGACAGTCATAGACTACATGAAGCTCTGTCTTAAAAATATGTATTTTTAAAACACTAATAAAAACATCAAACTTATTTAGTTTGTTATGAACACTGTTGGTCAACATGGAAGAAGAGTTAGTTTGATAGAGAAAAACATTTTTAGGGAAACTGTTCGCTAACATGGATTTTTTTCCCAACAAATGTTCTAACTTTCTTTTGTACATGTTGTTCCTTGTTCCTCTTGCCTTCTTATTCCCCCATTCTTTTTTTTTTTTCATTTACTTCATGATTTGTCAGCACTTGGGCATAGTACATTTTGCAGATTAAGACACAGTGCAAGCAAATTCTGCTTTTGTAGCTCTTGAATTTCTGTGCACCTTTGAGATTAGACCCTGATAACCAGGATGTAGGTTCTTTAAGAGTAAATACTACTGACATCATTTTCATCCTAGACTCTTGTGATGACTTATGTATTAGGACTTTCACTAACACCAACACTAACTTTTCACAATTATTTAGTTTCTTGACTCCTAATTAATTAACAAAAAATAATTATTTGATGTATTTGCCTAACAGTAACAACTGCAGACACCTGGGAACAGTTGCTTCATTTTTAACACTATATCCAAGTAAATCTGGCAGTTGGTGAATAACAGTAAGTCCCACCCTTATAAACATACTTAGCCATGTAGATTACAATCTCCACGCCATTCTCTCCCTTCCATGAGTGAGCTTCTTTATTTTTCTTAATGGAATGGTTGTGCTAGACATTTCCAAAATTAATTAATTTATTCATGTATTTTATAAAATAATTAATTACTTTTGAAAATTACTCTTAGTGTGTGTGTGTGTGTGTGAGTGTGCATGCATGTGCTCACGCACATGTGAAGGTCAGACGACAGCTTGTGTGGGTCAGTCTCTTCTTCTAACTTGTGGGACCAAGGATTGAACTCAGGTCCTCAGTCTCAGCAGCAAGTGCCTTGTCAAGCAGGGCCATTTCACTGTCTCTGAACCATTGTTAAAGTGTCACTTTTCTGACTATGGAACAGAGCAGCCCTCAGTTGGCAGCAAACCTCACTAAGTTGCATGCAGGATGTCTTTTTTTTTTTTTTCTTCTGGAAGAGAAGTGTTATGAAAACACAAGTCATTGCTCTTTTAGTGCACTAAAACAGGATGAATTCTTCCATAAGATGAGTTTACCGCTATTAGTATTTCTTCCCTTGAGTTCTCCTTGGAGAACGTTCATTTCCATTTTACTACTAGCTCTTTGTCATATTCACCCCATGCCTATGTCTAGCAAGTCTTTGGACTACCACCACAATGCATCTTTGCTGGACCATTCCTTCAAATGCTGTCAACACCTCTCCTCATTTGCATAGTTTTAACATCAGAGTAGCAATGGGGCAAAGCTAATGGCAGCTTCATTTAAGACACATATTTTTCTAGTTTGAAATACATATTTAACCATGCATATGTATTTCCAGAAGTGTCAGAGAGAAAGAAAAAGGAAGAGGTGCCAGAGCAGTGGCTCTAGCCTTTCTACTGCTGCTGACCCTGTAACGCAGTTCCTCATGTTGTGGTGACCCCAATCATGAAATTGTTTTTGTAGCTTCTTCACATCTGTAATTTTGCTACTGTTATGAATCATATTGTACATATCTGATATGCAGGGTGCCTGATATGTGACCCCTGTAAAAGGGTCGTTTGATCCCCCAAAGGAGTCACAGCCCACGGGTTGAGAAATTCTGTGCTAGAGGAAGGTCTCTTGAGGTGTAATGGAAGAGCTGGAGTGGGAATGCTCTGTGGATATCAAGCTCATGAAGTAAGTAGTTATCACAAATAATATAAAATGCTTCTTTACACAGATGCATGCTCTACCTTCCAAACACCAGCAGGGAGTAGGGAGACCTAAACTTGAATGGAAAAAAAGCCTTTCCTACTTCTCATGGGTATTATTTGTTTGCCACGCAATGGTACTTCCTATCTGGGTAGTATAGTTCCCAGGTAAGAATTACCTCATTGCCCTTAAATACATTTAGAGCCCTTTTCAGATTCATCTCAGAAAAATCACCTGTAAGGTATCAATTCTGAAAAATTTCCATTTTTTTTCCATTCTGAGATGGAAATAGCTTTTACCTACTAATAGCACATATATGATTTGTGATCTTACTCATTACTGTATTCATGGTACAGTCGTGTAAATGTCATATGGGGATTTTAAGTTTGCTTATTTGATGCTGCTTTGTGAGTCCCATATCAATTTTGTTTCCTCTTGTCACCAGAGGATAGTAGAAAAGGTAACCGTCACCTTAACCTCTTCTTGTGATTACAAAACCCACATGGCCATAACCTGTAGGGTTTTTTTCCTAAGTAGTATTTGCTATTTGAGTCACACTGACAGTTTTTGTTGGTGGGCTATAGAATAGATTACATTCTTGCTTGCTCTTTGATTGTTCTTGAGGTTCTGTGGGATTTAAAGTAATAGAACTTATTTGTGTCACTAAAGTTGACAGTCTGATTCAGAAGAGCTCAGAGAGCAGAGCTGTTGATTAAGAAGCGTCAAATTGAACATGGTTTAAGAGGCCTAAGAAATGGATTAGAAGGAAGATTCTGGCCATACCTCACCAACTCATAAATTCATTGTGACAAAAATATTGGTTTGGGTTTTAATTTCTTCACTTTCTCACTAATGTCTTTCAAATTTTACAGCTATGTTTTTGAGTTGTTGTTTTTCTTTCTGCTTTTCTATAGGAATTTTCCAATGTGTTCAATTTGTATAGGCCCTGAGATTTGCCTTTATGTTATTTTGAGACTGACCTGGAACTTATGATTATCACCCAGAAAGATTTTTTTTTTTAAAAATTAGAAATGTTCAGAATATCAAATATTTAAGAGATAATGGGGAACAATGTAGCTACAAAAAAGAGAGAATTTAAAGGGATAGTGAGAACTGAATATGAGCGATTTAGAATCTATTTTATCAAAAATTGCTTTTTAAGTAGCACTTTCTTTTGCTGCTGAAGACATTATTGAACAGAAAACAAGCCCAATGTGATGCACTTTAAATTTATCTCTCTATTATTTTAATATATTTACTCATTGTTAACAAGTCATTAAGCACCAAATTGCTAACTCTTAATGAATCTGATGCTGAAATTGAGCTGATTTAAACTTTGCTGTAAAATAATGGTAGCATTATTGTATAAAGATGTGATAAAAATTAAGTAAATGCTTTTGAATGTCCATGGAGTGGAAAACAGATTTGTAGCATGTACTGGAACATGAATCATGGACGTGTGGCTTGCAGAAGCACAAACAGCTGCTCGTATCTAACAAAACATAGTAAGCTTTCTTTTGCTCTGTTGTGGTGTAGTGTACAAAACAGAGTGTCACATATACTCAATCAGTACAGCTTTTACAGCATTTCTACAGGCAGAGAGTGCTAGAAGTTTTAAATAAGAAATCCAACCTTTAACTAAAATACCTTGCATCTCTCTGTAATCACTATTCACAGTGGGGTTCAGAGGTAAACCTCAGCTTTTATACTTTAGGATGCTGTTCGCTTTGTCTATTGAGATATTGTCTCTCCCCGGCCTGGAATTCACCGTGTTGGCTAGGATGACTACTTGACTTGTAAGTCCCAGCAATACACTTTTCTCTGCCTCTACCAATGGCTATTTTTTAAAGATTATTTAGTTTTATTTTTCCTGTATGAGTGTTTCACCCCCCTTTATGTATATAAGTCATGTACATGCCTGGTGCCTGCTGAGGTCAGAATACTGTGTCGGATCTCAGAGAGTTAGCATGGTTTTAAGATCTGGTGATTGGGTTTGGATCCTTGAACTTGGAAGAGAAGCACTTTATTGACTGAACTATCTCGCTTCTCAGAAAAGCACACTCATGAAGATTTAACAAGTCATTTCTGGGATAGCCTTAAAATGTACATCACGTATGCCTCCAAAGCAGTCAGTTATCTCAGGTGTGATATGGTTTCCATCAGTCCTTTCATCTACTCTAAATGGCTTGTTGTCATGAAGCATTGCCCTTAGGTCATCTCGTCCTTGCCCAACTTGACAACCACCCATAAAAAGACACACAGGAACTCATTTCTCTCCATTCCTTCACTTTCATTCCATGTGTTAAATTGGTTAGTACTGTACATCCCACAGGACTGAGGCCAGTGTATCTTCAGCTCTGTGCTGCAGAGTATCACCTGAACTTAAGAAAAGTCTCTTACATTTTATATTTATTTTTTTTGAATTTTTATTAGTCTGTCCTTCAACCTATTCAAACTGCCTCGCTACCCTATCTTGCTGAAGTCTCTCAGAAACTTAGATTAAAAAAAAATCTTCTGTTATACCATAAACAAATTCTCTGTAAATCTTAATGGAGACAATAGACACAGTGGTAGTTGGTGTATAGGAAAAGCCATTGAGCTCCTAGTCTTAAGAACAACATTGGGTCCTTGCACATCTAACTAGGCAGAAACTGGTTATAATTTTTTTCACTATGTCCATGGTTTGTGACAATATTTAGATTAAAAGTATTCGTAAAATATCTACTATTTGTTTCTGTGTATGAACCATGTTGTTTATATGAGAAGATAACAAATTCAAAAGAATTTTTCCTTATATTTAATTTTCCATAACTTAAATAAAAGGACTCCTACCTCGGAGCCATGCTTATTATTAATTCACCCTTATTTGAGTGAACGCCTTCATTCTATGCTTCTCAATAAGAAACTTTGCTTTAAGATTTAATTTTTTAGAATAAGCATAAAATATTTTATTCTATCTTAATCTAACTATATATTAATTAATATTTCACACAATTATGATTGTCAAGGAAGCACAAATTGAAGATTAATTTTGTAAAGATTCACAAAACTATTTACAGAACAAACAACTTGGATAGGTTTTGAGAGAGATGATTTAAGAGTGTATATTTGTACTTTTAAACCTGCCTATATATTATATATAAACAAACAATAATTCCTTTCTTTCAGCTCAGTATATTACATATATCTGATATGACAGAGTTAGTTGTTTTCTTACAGACATTTAGTTTCTGGATAGTCAAATTCTAACTCACAGTTTTAGGATTTAGTAATGATAGGCTTACAATTCTTTATCAGCCTTCCATTTCAAAAGTTACTTGTTTTGGTTGATAGTTATCTTCATGATAGATCCAATTTCTTCCTTTGAAGTTAATTTTGGTGTTTGGATAGAGAATGGATCTGTATTTATTAAGCTGTGATTTTTCAAGCAGTGCAATGGTCAGATTTATGGTATACTGTTTAATGACTTTTAATAATTGTGGGCTTCTAGTAAGACAGAATTTACAATACCCTCTGAAAGTTGGATCACGTAATTGTTGGTCCATGTCATCAGCCATGGTTCTCATTTCTAACAATCTGCTTTCTGGTGGGAATTGAGTACAATCTCTTTTCATCTGGCTTCCATCTCTCAGCACACTACTGTTCAGGTTTGGTATACAGCTTTTTCAATAACATATATACATTTGAGCCTTACCAACTTGAACAAGTCAAAAAAGTCTATTGAGATTAGACAATATGAATTGCTATATCTTACGTGATGAATATAAGATATACTTCATTAACTTTAAGGCCTCAGGGCAATTTGGACTATGGAGATGTAATAGATTTAATCTCCTGTGGCTGTACAATCTTTGAAGTTTGCCTCAATTTTTCAATGTTCTTTTATTAGTGAACTTCTTTAACCTCATCATACCCTCAGAGCAAAAACTAAGTCCCTCCTTCAATATAAAGACAGCTTTGTTTTAATAAAACATGCTAACACCTAGCCTCCTGAATCCTAATGAATGCCATCAACTTCGTTAATGGTAATGAGCAATTAACAAATTAGCTGTTCATTTTCCCATTCTTTGTAACTAATTTAATAAAGCAATGTTCCCAGATATTCAAGTTATTAAAAGGGAAATGAAAATAAAAAGAAAACACAGTGTCACTAATACTTGACCCTTTACCCAAATTGTAAAGAGTTGCTTAATCTCAAGAGTAAGACACTGCTGTTCTGCATATCTACCAACATGACTGTATTACTGACTGGTGAGAAGAAGCTGTGGCACTAAAGAATGCCAACATTTCCCTGATGACTAAGGATGCTGAACATTTCTTTAAGTGTTTCTCTGCCATTCGATATTCCTCTATTGAGAATTTTCTGTTTAGCTCTGTACCCAATTTTTAATAATAATTTTTATTTGTTTATATTAATCACAGGTTATTTACTTTGTATCCCAGCCATAGCCCCATCCCTCATTTCCTCCCAATCCCACTATCCCTCCCTCGTCTCCTCCCTGCCTCTTTCCAAGTCCACTGATAGGGGAGGACCTCTTCCCCTTCCATCTGACCCTAGCTTATCAGGTCTCTTCAGGACTGGCTGCAATGTCCTCTTCTATGGCCTAGCAAGGCTGCTCCTCCCTCAGGGGAGAGGGGTGTACCCCTTTTTATTATTAGATTACTTGATTTGTTGCCGTTTAACTTCTTGAGTTCTTTATATATACTGGATATTAGCCCTCTGTCAGATAGAGGGTTGGTGAAGATTTTTTTTCCCAAAAAAAAACCACCCTGAAATTTCACCTTACACCCATCAGAATGGCTAAGATGAATAACTCAAGTGACAACACATGATCGAGAGGTTGTGAAGAAAGGGGAACCCTCCTCCACTGCTGGTGGGAATGTAAAATTGTATAACCACTCTGGAAATCAGTCTGGCACTTTCTCAGACAGTTAGCAATAGCACTTCCTCAAGATCCAGCTATACCACTGCTAGGCGTATATCCAAAAGACTCTCAAGTACACAACAAGAACATCTACTCAACCATGTTTGTAGGAGCTTTATTTGTAATAGCCAGAAACTAAAAACAGCCCAGTTGCCCCTCAGTTGAGAAATGGATACAGAAATTGTGGTACATCTACACAATGGAATATTACTCTGCAATAAAAAATAAGGAAATCATGAAATTTGCAGGTAAATGGTGGGAACTGGAAAAGATCATCCTGAGTGAGGTATCTCAGAATCAGAAAGACACACAGGGTATATACTCACTCATAAGTGGATACTAGACATATAATATGGGATAAACATATGAAAATATGTACACCTAAGGAAGCTAATCAGGAAGGAGGACTCGGGCTAAGATGCTCAATCCCCATTCAGAAAGGCAAAGAGGATGGACATCAGAAGAGGGAGAAAACAGGGAACAGGACAGAAGTCTACCACAGAGAGCCTCTGAAAGGCTCTACCCTGCAGAGTATCAAGGCAGATGTTGAGACTCATGGCCAAACTTTGGGCAGAGTACAAGGAATCTTATGAAAGAAGTGGGAGATAGT
This sequence comes from Psammomys obesus, assembly GCF_907164565.1. Lineage (NCBI taxonomy): Eukaryota > Metazoa > Chordata > Mammalia > Rodentia > Muridae > Psammomys > Psammomys obesus. The sequence continues at coordinate 21,098,730 of NW_026596134.1, read as the reverse complement.
AAGATCTGGAGAGGACAGGAGCTCCACAAGGACAGCGACAGATTCTAAAAGTCTGGGCCCAGAGGTCTTTTCTGAAACTGATACTCCAGCCAAGGACCGCTCATAGAGATGGCCTGGATCCCCTGCAGAGAGGGAGCTTATCTCAGTTCAGTATCCAAGCAGCCTCCATAGTAATGGGGACAGGGACTGTCTCTGACATGAACTAATTGGTCTGCTTTTCGATTGCCTCTCCCTCAGTAGAGAGCAGCCTTACCAGGCCACAGAAGAAGACAATGCAGCCACTCCTGATGAGACCTGATGGACTAGGATCAGAGGGAAGGGGAGGAGGACCTCCCTTATGAGTGGACTGGGAGAGGGCCATGGGTGGGAAAGAGGAAGGGGGAGATTGGAAGGGGAGGAGGGAGGGAGGTACAGGGGGGATGCAAAGTGTATAAACTGTAATTAATAAAAATAAAAAATATCTTAAAAAAAGATTGCCAACAAAGGGATGAAGTTTAGAAATCGCCAGCTGTGCATTTGACAAACATATTGGAAATTGCTTGGACAAGAGACAGTCACATATGTTAACTTTCTGATATTTGAGATGAAAACATGTCCATTCCCTTGTTTATAGTTTGCTGATTTTATATTATGCCTCTATTTGAGTGTTATTTTACGTCAGTGCAATAAGATTTATTAGGTGGATGCCTATGGAATCAGTAACATTTTTTAAGTGACACATAATTTTACATATTTGTATTGGACAATGTGACATTTTAACACACACATACAATGTATAATTATCAGGTCAGGCTAGCTGACGTATCTATCATCTTGTGTATTTATTGTTCCTTTGTGTTGAGCCTTCAAAATCCTCCCCTGGAGCAATTTTGAAGTATTTAATTGTTTTTTTTTTTAATTACTACCTTGCTTAGAATACTAGAAGTTACTTATTTATGCATTTGTAGTCTTTGACAGTTTCATCCAGGTAGATTGATCAAATGAATGAAATTTGGTTGTTTTGCCCCCTGTATAATTCCTGCATAAGAATGGGCCTGTCAGCATTTCATCATAGACATTATTCTTGGTCTCATTTCGAGAGAACTCTTTTTCCTCTAAGTGTATTAACTGTTTCAAGTATCAACTTAATAAATAAGAATATCCTATTACAATGATTCACCTCCTTGAAAAAGCTCTACAATTTATGAAAGGTAAGATAAAAGATATTGCATGAAGTAGTTGTGTTCGCATTCAATGACAACATTGCTTAAATTAACTCTTAGAAAAACAAATAAGCAGGTCTTAAGAGATCACGATGGATATATTAACTTCTGAATAATCCACATCTGGTGCCACATCAGAATGCAGCACGAATCTACCTCTGATAGGAGAGATAATAACTTCAATACAGTGGATCTTTATTTAACAAAGAGTCATTACAGGTTTTAGAAAGTGAGATGCTCATATCCAATATGATAAGGCTACTTAGTGCTACTTGCCTCAACAATAAAATGGTAATAGCTTCTATTAGAACAAATAATTATTTTACTGATGCAGACGCACTTAGCTTTATAATAGAAACCTTTCTAAGGTGCAGTGTGTAAGTCATTTGGGGAGGAGTGAGCTGGCATCATTTAAATGTTTCAGGGCAGCGCACCGCCTAGAGAAACCCTTTGAAGTTTTCTTTTATAATGCAAAAATAGATTTTGTTTTGCAAATTAGGCTGTTTTCATGCTAGTTTTGTGGAAAAGTGACATATTCATCAGAGTGTAAAAGTTTTTAGCAGTCTGAGTGTGTCTAATGTGGCCTTGTTGGACAAGACCACGTGATTTCAGTGGTTCTTAGTCAAAGGAGGGCTCCAGAGAATCAACAGATCAGTATGTGGTTGAATTACCTGCTATTTCCCTGTTATAAAAACCCACACAAGGTATTAATCAGAGTTGGCTTGTTTTTCATCAGTTTTGGGGCAAAATAAGAAAAAAAGATGCTTTATAGTTTCAGACACACTATACATACATGTCCTTTTTTTTGGTATGCGTTTTGAAATACATATATTCTGTGGAGTCAAAAGTAGTTCAGGGGTCAGAGTGTAGTGATACACACTTGTATTCCCAGCATTTGGAAGGCAGAGTAAGAAATATGATTTTAAGAATAAGGTGAACCAAACAGTAAGCTGAAGACAAATCTTGATACAAGAAGCCCTGTCTCAAAACAACAAAACTTACCAAATATTTTTACATCTCATTTACCTATCTATCTGTCTATTATCTATCTATCTATCTATCTATCTATCTATCTATCTATCTATCTATCTATCATCTATCTATCTTCATACATATATATCTAATCTAACTGCATTAAATACTGCCCACTATAAAAAGAAGCTTCTTTGATGAAAGTTGAGAGCAGTACTAACCAATGAGTACACTAGATCATAATATCAACATTTAAAAAGCTAAATTAAACAGTAGCATGTTTATTTAGCAAAACAGTAGTAGGTTTTTCTATGCCGTGTGACCTCCCTAGATCAGGTTTGTAGTAGCAGGTATGAATCCCCTCCCACGAAATGGACCTCAATTCAAAGCAAAAAGTGGTTGGTTTCCATCTGTGATATTCATGACACTGATGCACCAGTGGCCACCTTAGCTGAGTAGTCAGGATTATTACATCCAGGGCCCACTGCTGGGTCAGACATTTGTTCTTAGAGAGAGCCTATCATCTTTTGTCACTATGAAAGGAAGCCAGTAGGGAGGAAAGTTCAAGGTAGGTTCCAGCCTGATTGTGTATGTCCTGTAGCCGGTGTTTGGTATCAAAATGTCTGCCACGTCACCAGCCAAGCAGCAGCCGTGAATCTATGCCCTGACTCAGTTTCCCCAGCTGAGTGTTGAAGCTGGTCTTCAACACTTTAACATGATCTTTTGTACTGTTGTTATAGGTCCATCCTATGAACGTTATATTGGCACGTGCGGTTCATATATTTCTACTGTGCTTCTTATCTAGTATGTTATGTAACGTACAACAGTTACTACCCTCTGATACCATAAAGCAAATATATAGGCCTGATGATACTGAAAATTAGTCTGTGGGAATCTAAAGAGAGCCATCTTTCCAATGGTTGGTACCCTGAATGAATGGCTCCTTTTCTCAGTATTTATGAGGCTTAATGCAGTTTCTGATCCATTGTTAAATGTTTACTCATGTGCTTGCTAAGCTGTCTTATTAAGTGATAAATATTTTCTGGCAATGAGTTCAAGAATTTTTCACTGTCCTTTTCCTTTTTCATCCATGCCAATGGCAGTACAAGGCTTCAGAAAGGCTATTTAAGACTTAGCATAATCAAGTTGTAAAGATATAGAGCTGAATGCTTGTTCAACTGTCTGCTATGCAACCTTTGGGGAATTTCTTAACTTCTCTAGATGCATTGTTGCTCTCATAGGAAAGGTTTGGATGTGAAAACCAACAAGAATGAAAAGAAACAAGAAATGTGAAGAGAGTGAATGTAGTAGATCCTCAAAATATGCTTTGAACCCGGACATCTCTAAATTTGAAATTTTCATCTTTACCTAAGGATCACTTAGTGTTAAGTCCTGAGGTACATACGACAATGGCTATGACATGGACATTCACTTATGAGACTAGTTCCCTGTTACCTTGGTTCCTATTTCTACACTCAGGGAAGCCTTTCACTCCTTCTGCTTTCATTAAAATTAAATTACCACTTAGATGAGATCAAAAGATTGTCCCCGGTTGTGAAGAGAAGAAATCATGTGCTAAACTACCACTAATCCCTTAATGCACCATGATATTTGGGCTCATTTTTTTTTTTCTCTAGCAGGAAAATTATTTTTCTGCTTTCTCTGAAGTACTAAATGTCCTTTGCCAGCATCAGCCCAGTGCAAGTTAACCTGTTCTGAGATTTGTTTTGTGCTTTGGAAATGCTTGTCAGACAAGCTTTCAACACAGAGATGTGTGATTTACATTAGTTTGCATAAGAAAATGTCACTCCAGGGACAAATTTCTCTCTGAATTTTTTTCTCACATTGCAGAACAGAAAAAGGAGGCACCTGGTTCTTTTTTTAAATGTGTGGGTAATCACTTGTGATTCACAAGATATCAAGTGCCTTAGCGTTAGCAGAACCTCCTCCCTCTCTTTAATTGACATATATCCCAATCTTAATATTATTACCGTTATTGTTATTATCAAATATGAACTTCAGTTCTTTGTTTAGATGGCCTGTCCCAATCAAACTTATCACCTCTCTCTGTTTCCATCTGCTAAGGCTCTTTCATGGAAATTTTCAAAGAAAATTTACTAAAAGCAGCAGGCTGTGACTCATTTTAGAATAGTGAGCCCTGCCTTCAAGGGAACTTATGAAAGTGATTTATAACCTAAGTCAGTCAGTATTTTAGACATGTGGAAAAGAAATTTGGAGACGCCGTTCATTGTCAGTCTTTGAATATTAAAATATAGGGTTGGAATATTTTAGCTAGGTTGAATAGCTTTTGGGCATATTCGAGGGTTAAGCATTCCAAGATGCCCATTGGAAGGTTAATTATGTAAAGCTTCTCTACCAACCTCGATAGCTCTTTTAAAACCTGAATATTAAAATAAGAAAATAAAGCAGAATAAAAAGATAAATTTAGTTCAATATATCATAGTCGAGAGGAGGGTGATGTGAATGTGAAAATGAGCAGAAATTTTGCAAGAACAGACAGACTTAGTATCCAATCTACAGTGCAGTGTCTATATTCAATGGTTGGATCCAGAAGTCTGTGTGTACTGTCCCCTTTAAAGAGTCAAGTCATGGATAAACTATGGAAGAGAAGAAATGGGACTGGGATGGGAAACCCAGCCTCAGCATTACAGCCTTTAAATCTTATAATCAGTCACTTAGTGCAGCCTCTTCTATATTTGGACAGGTCCTATTCTGAAAAAACAAACAAACAAGAAAATAGTAATCCTTTTATTTTCTTGAGTATTTCATTCATGGAATGTAACTTAGTCGAGATTAGCATGTAAATTCTGGTCATCTGTATGTTAACTTTTCAATTACGTTAAGATAGTTAACATACATATCTTAATGGTGGCTACAGCTACTATTCTTTCACATGTTTTGTGGGGAGAAATTTGCTGCTTCCTGGTCACCACATGTTCTGTTTTAGTAATGCTCTGTTCATGCCCCCAACAGATCGCAGATACCAGATACCACAATCAAAGAAAAGCAAAACCTTGCATTGCAGATAGTCCTTAGCCTTGTCTGTTAAACTCAGTTGATCTCGTTCCTCAATTTATCCAGTATTATTTCTAACAACAGTAAATATTTACAGAATGTTTATTTTCTCCCAACGTCCCCATGGAACATCTAGCCTATGTTTATTTAGCTGACAACCATATTATTTTAGGTGGGTGTTACCAATGTCTTCAGCATATTGATATGAAAGCAGAGACATATGGATATGTGGCTCACACAGAGGTTTGATGTTTGAATTCAGGTAATCTGGCTCTAGGGTTCATGATGTTTTGCTGTGAAACTATGCTGCTGTGTCTACTTGTAGCATTCACTTCTTTCAGACTTTCCTCTGTTTTGTTGTTGTTTGTTTTGTGGGGTGTGTGTGTGTGTGTGTGTGTGTGTGTGTGTGTGTGTGTGATCCTTATTTATCTTCTATATATTTGTAAAGTTGAAGTTCCTTTGAGGTTTCTCAGCATAGGCAGCCATACTTACATAAGTCCCTATGCCATCACCGAGTATGACAAAAAGTTTTCCATCACAAAAACCTGCATGAGCACTTTTGATGTGAAAGTTTCAAGGTCAAAGCCAAAGGGAGAAAGCACCCAGCACAAGTAGTGATGTTAAAATTTCATAGAAGATAAAAAAACAAAAATATGACAAGGTTACTATGACTGAGACACTACCCTGGTTATGCCGCAAGAGGAAAGAAACAAGAGCAGGTGATTAAACCGAGGAGAAAGGAGGCCATGGAGTGAACTCAGTCAGCCAGGCAGATAGTCAGGCAGTTAAGGAGAGTAGAAGAGAGAGCAACCCTTGGCGATAGGCCTCTTGGAAATTTAAACTCGGGAGTACCAGTATCCAGGCTGTGGCTTCCAATGCAAAGAAGGAATTGACAGATTCTAACACAGTGCAGGGAATGAGAAAGATAAGCCTGGAACTTCAGCTGATAGCACAGTTAAGAAAGAGCATAAAGAAAGGAGGAACAAGGAAGAAAAGGCAAGAAAACACATGGAGGATTAGGATCTAACAAAAAGGATGAAACGCCTGTCCTTTATATGAGGGGTCAGATTCTGCATTGGGCTTCTTGTTTTCTTTATCATTGGTTTTGTTTGGTTGTGAAACAGATTTCTATTATGTAGCCAACACTTGCTTGGAATTTGCTATGTAGCCCTGGAAGCCTTGACTTTATGATTCTCCTGCCTCTGCTTCTTAGGTGCTGGGATTACAGGTGTATGCCACCAATATTGAGCTTTGCTTTTGCTTCCAGTTGATTTGATTGAGAGAGATGACTAAGAATGGCTGAGCTGCCCAGATGATAAAGATAAGCCTACACTGTCCACCTTGCATTGATTTCTTCCCATACAATAGCAAATCACCAAAGTTTACCATCTGTCATTTGACTTTTTCTACTTTTCCTGTCCACCCAAGGTTAATTCACAGAAAAACATCTAATAAGATGAAGCAAAGTTAACAGCTTCACTTATTTAATCAGATAAACTATACATACATTATTTGAGAAAAAAAAAGATACCCTTATTTCTGTGTCTCATGTTCAGAGGTTAGAAGACACTTAACATCCTTTGATATGTGGGCAGTGGGAAGCTACACAATCAGCTTTTTCATGTGGCCATGATAACCCATAATTTCTCTGTAAATGTCATGGCTAAGTCATTGGAGCAAGCATACTTGCACAGGTGTATGTTGGGTGGATTTTAGGCTATTGCTCCTGGGACAGTCACTTTGACTCAAGCGTTCATCATAATCTGAAGACACTGCTTTCAGGACTGAACTGGGCCTACAGATGGCCACGATGAGCAAACTCAATGTTATCTCACGAGATATTTTTCATCTGAATCCTTCACAAGATGCACCTTTTCTTAGACACAGCCCACTCATTGTTAAGCTAAACGGTAGAGTCACAGGGTGTAGCCCAAGCCTGCCTTGACTTTACTTGTATCTCTTGGGTCCTGCTGTCCTTCCATATGCTCTCAAGACACCATATGGTATTGCCTAGCAGCATTGCACTGTGAGTTCTCCAGTTGCTGTCTCCTGTTGGCGAGAATAAGGGGTAGGAAATAAATGGCTATCTGTTACTAAAAGTGATGAACCATAAGGTATGCAGAGGACACACATAGTCCAGCTACTGTTGGTTGATCATGAGGGCAATAGAGGGGCTCTATGGTGTCTCTAGTACAAACGGCCTGAATCCAAGACTATGCCATTGTAGCAGCTGTTTGCTTCAGAATTAGCTAATGAGCCTCTTTGTGTTTGAGCATTGGAATGTCTCCAAAACCCACTCAGGAGGGAAATTAACAAATGTCTTTTTTGTTACCTCTAGATAAATCTTCATGATGAAATATGTAACGGTTCTCCTCAATTTTTTTCCTGTCTCCCCAGTGGATGGACACTCAATTACCATGAAGGAAAAAATTAAAATAATAATAACTAGATCCCTTTTTTGTTTCGTTTTTAAAAAAACAAAAGAGGAAACTTTGAGAGTCAAGTTATGCTGCTGGTTGGATGCCACTGTGAAACTCTTTGCCTTCAGATGATATTCTAAATATACTATAGTCACAAGCAAATTCCTGATTATCTGACTACCAGTCATTTATGTAACTTGCAATTGCTGGCATTTGTAAGAAAACATTGTCTGCTTTTAAGGAAGTGGCTACAAAAGTTGTGTCTTGGCTTATTTGTTATGATGGGTCATCTCGCTGGGCTACATTGCACTTCTCACTAGTAATCAGCATAGGCAAGACTTTACACAGCAGAGTAATTATAATCACCTTTTAATCTCTCACAAGTTTAATGGATTTTTAAAAAATCATATTAGCATTTGCTAAGCTTTTAATAGCTGTCTTATATTATCCTGATGGAGACATACTAAGATGTGTATCCCAGCCTTAAGATTTTCAAGGAACTCAGAGGAGTAGAGGAAAAATGTGTGTGTGTTTATATATAATTATACTTATATGTGTATATATGTTTATAACATGTAATTATAGCCTAATATATTATGCATCTCTTACAGGCACACTGAAGTAAAAAGGAATCCATCAACTTGGACAGCCATTCAATGAGCTTTTACTAAAAAAGTAATGGAATATCAGTGAAAGTTGTAGATTAGAGCTACACTTAGTGATTTCTGGTCTAAGGAGCAATTTGGTTTGGTGAAGTTAACAAAGGGCTAAATATTGGGCATGAAGTTTTGCTAAAGTCATGTGTGGATGTCCTTATTGCCCTGTGCGTACATGATCATCTTCATTTATATGCCTTGATGGTGTCTGTGTTTGAGTTGTGTCAAAGTAAAATGTAGTGGTGTTTGGACTTAGAAGTATAGATTATTTAAAATCTATCTGTGTAAATATTTGGAGATAACTAGAATCCTAAGAGCAATATATTCATACATTGCATGTTAGTAATCATATTGACATCATAAATGTAGAAAATTGCATCTGTACCAAATACCAGGTGTCTCCCTCTTTCACCCATGTCATGACCTTGTTTTCCTTAACCCTTTAGTACAAGATCACAGCCCTACAGTCTCTAATGTCCCCACTAACTCACTGCTGTAGCTGGAGGAGTCCTAGAGCCTATATGGGTAAAAAGAGACTGTCTTGGCAGAGAGAAAAAAACAGAACAGAGCACATGTATACTCCATTCTGACACATACCCACACACATTCCCACCAGTCATTTGAGACTGAACACTCTTTATAGACAGACACATTGAGGTTATAACAAAGAGACACTCTGGGTCTACAAAATACTCTCTTGACACTTGAAAAACATTAAAGGATTTCAGCATGTTTACAATTCAGTCTGAGGGAGGTACAGAGCTACTACACAGATATAGAGAAAACAGTCTAGCTATTCTGGAAAAGTATGATCAAGTTGGCCAGCATTCCCCACTAAAGAAGGGGAACAACAACAACACAAAACAAAACAAAAGCAGATTTCTTGTATTTCGTGTGTGTGTGTGTGTGTTTCTATGAACATCTTTCCCCTTTTTGTACAATTTATTAATTTCTCTCTCATATATTACATCTTGAACAAAGTTTTCCACTCCTCCAAGTCCCTCAACCCCTACCTCCTTTCTCCCCCATTTTCCTTCAGAAAAAAGAAGGGAACACAGCATAAAAAGTGGAACACAGAATAAAAAGTTACAATAAGACTAGACATATACTCTCATACCACGGCTGGACAAGGCAAACCAGCAGGAGGAAAACAGTCCCAAGCATAGGCAAAAAAGTAAAAGAGAACCTTCACTCCCACTGTTAGGAGCCTCGTGAGAACACCAACCTGCAAAACCGTACCATATATGAGTATATCATTTTTCACTAAGGAAAAGAATTTAGACAATGTGGATGGTCCTGAGAAAAGATTTTTCCTACACCAGAGAGAAAACATTAGTTTGATCTCTATATGTAGGGCTTTAATTCACAAAATCTATTTCATAGTGGAGTGGATACCATGGTCCTTTAAAGCTATTTCCCTTGTATGATCTCTCCTATTTTAAGGCTGTTGGCATTTGGTCTTATGGGTAAATATACTTGATTTACATAAATATATATATGTATATGTGTGTGTATATGTACATCTCTCTCTCTCTCTCTCTCTCTCTCTCTCTCTCTCTGTGTGTGTGTGTGTGTGTGTGTGTGTATTGAGTTCTCTCTGCTTCAATTCCGTGCCTGTATTTTGGCTTTCATTACTACATTACTACTACAAATTATGAGGATTCTGGAAGCATCATGATTTCAGAGTTGTTTTTTTTTTTCCTTTTAATTGAAAATAGATTCTTGCTGGGTGGTGGTGGAAGATGCCTTTAATCCTAACACTCAGGAGGCAGAGGCAGGAGGCTCTCTGAATTTGAGGTGGGCCTGGTCTACAGAGTGAGTTCTAGGACAGTCAGGGCTACAGAGAGAAACCCTATCTCTGAATTATCATATTTTCTCATATGATATATTCTGATTATAATTTCTTCTCCCTCTACCCCCACCTCCCCTCCCCTCTGGATCAACTCCCTATCTACATCTAGATAGATAGGTATTCAGTGGAACTATAGCTATGCTGTGCAGTGAAGGTTGGCCTATTAACAATTGAGTGGTAAAAAGGGTGGTGGCAGAAAGGATTTGGAGAAGTTATAGAGCCCATTGAGAGTTATAGATGATGACAGAACTAATCTGTCATTGTTAGGTATCAGTTGTTGCCTTTTTGTCTCCTTTTCACAAATAAGCAGATATAAAACCGATGTACAGGCTGTCTTCTGCTGACCCCTAACCTTATGTTATGTGCTCATTTGGGGATGGAAACAGGCTTGGGTTTTCTGTACTTAACATTTAAAGGCCTGGGAGTTTTTATCGGCACTTGCTCAGCAGTGCCCTGATAACCTAGGGTCCCTGGGTTTCACGAGGTAGTTAGTGAATAACAGTGCCACATAGAAATGGCAAGCAGTCCCCAAAGCATGTAAACTGGCAGGCATGTTTCTATCTATTGACTGTTTTTCTTTCATACTTAAAAAAAAAAAGAAAGAACAACACCACCTTATCTGAATATGTCAGTGCATTGATTAAAGTTGACCTATTGATCCTGCCTGACATTTCCAATTTAAATCTCCCATCTCAAGACCTACTTCTGCAGCCTATGTAGCTGACTACATTTCTCCATATAATCCTGTTTGTGATGATCTGCCATCAGAAGAATTTAAAGATTCTTTTTCACAGTCACTTTGTTACAGACAGAATGTAGATTCTCTAAAGAAGTGTAAGTGATGCATGATACCAGGCCGTTAGAATGACAAATCATATTTTTTTTAGATTGATTCGTAGAATATTTGGGTGGGGATGGTTATTTGGCTGGCACCTTCTCAAACTCACCACTTTGGTCACAGAAAAGGCATTTATATCAATTTTAAAGTAGGAAGAGGAAGTGTATCATATGTAACTATAAAACAAAAACAACCCACTCTGGTAACAGCGGTCAGAGTCATCACTGTATCATTAAGGAGGAGGAAGCAGAGACCGGTAATTTACTAAACATGGTTTTGTTATCGTTAAATGTAACTATATAGAATAAATTTATAATTTGTGCCTTTTAGTATAGGTTAAGCTTATTTTCACTAACTCACATAGCTGCCAACTTGAGTTACATACATGTTGTATGCCAGATACTTTCATTACTTTAGAAAGAGCAAATGAATAGTCCAGGTGTAGTTTGTAGTTTCCTGTGGAGAGGCTTAAACAATAATTTTAGGTTACACAAATAGTATTACATGTGGTAGACAGAAAAGTATTATTGATATGTCCAAACTGTTAGGGTCAAGATTATGACACCAGAAAGAAAGAAAAATTGAAGTAAAATAGCATAAAAGAAGTCATGCAAGATTTTATTAGCTTCTTAGAAAAATGTATTGTTATCTGAGTTCATATTATGGCAGAAAATACTGGAACACACTTAGTCAAGTTTAGGTAGTGTTATAAAGTAATTAGCATGTGCAATTGCTATTTAGATTTTGTTGTCATTTGATAGTGTGAATAATTATCATATCTTCTCCAATTAAGTTATAAAATGTAAAGGATGAACATATACTGAGAAGAACCAGCTTTTATTGAGTTTGTACCATGTCCACGTCATCCCCTCCCCAAGAAGTTTATGTTACTTCATTTAAGCACAATAAATACTTATAAAACTTGATATGTTTTATAAGTACTTTATTGGCAGACTTAATAATGTAAATGTCTAAATAGGAAAACATAGCTTCTCACAGTAGACTTACATCCTTTAAAAAATTCAGTAATTTTGGGTATCGAATGAAGTATGATCATATCCACCCCCAAATTTTCCTCTGACTCTTCATGATATTTGCCCAACATTTCTTCTTCTCAACTTCATGTAACCTCACTATTATTTTAATAGCCACCTAGATCCGTGTAACACATCCCATACATGTATATGTGTGGGACCATCCGCTTGAGCATGAACAGCCAGATAGTGGTTGCCCCTCAAAGAAAAATGACTTTCCCTTCTTCAGCTGATAGTGACTGCCAATACGTCCTAAGTTAGGGGTAGACTCACGTAAGATTCTCCCACATCCATGCTAGAATTTCGTCTTTAAAATTAGAACCAGTTATATTATTTAAAATCTTCACTTCATAAAGCATGTTTAAAGCTAAAGACAGATACAGTGTCTGTCCCGTATGCTACAAGAGCTGGAATGAAAGCTGCCAATGATACCACTTACTTGGTAAAGAGAAAAATGTGTGATCGTGATGTCTGAGTCCCTCTGGAGTATGAAATCTTCTCCCAGGAGAGCAGGCAGCTGTAGGAATGGCCAGGACTACATAGGAGAGTATCTCAATGATCAGGAAATAAAACTAGGCTGTATTTTCATGTGGTAATAAATATATATATATATCTTTTCTTAAAAAGAAACACATGAAAATAAGAAATAAAAATTAAAATGAAGGACAAGACCAATCTAATTGCAAGGACAACTGGTAGCTAAAGACTTGAAACAAAAATATAGCAGATCCCTATAATGGAGCTAGAAAGATAGGTCAGAGAATAAAGGCATCTGACACCAAGCCCAAGGATCTGAGTTTAATTCCTGGGATCCACATTATAGTAGGAAAGAAGTTACCGTTGCATATTGTCCTCTGGCTTCACATGCATGCACATGCATGTATACGCCCACAATAAAATTAAACAATAGTAAAAACAAGTGCATAAGATCCATATGAAGTGACTAAGGTAAAGTAAAAAAAATGAATGACTTAAATAAATAGTTAAATAGTCAAAACAGACCCACATGTCTACAAAGGTCCAATATTGGTCAAGTGTTACACAGTGATGTGAGAAGATTGGCATCACTAAACACCCATCCCTGACCACCTTTTCTTCTTTCCTGCTGCAGTTATGACGTACCCCCATTCAGGACTGAGGAGAAGCTGGGACTTTATATACATAGGATTTAGAAGCTGATGCCCATGAGATTTTGCTTGTGCTTCCTTACTTATTCTCCTGCTTGCTAGTGATCAGGGCCCTCCATTGCCAGCCTAAGGAGTATAGGGTCTCATGAACCATTCAGTGAGTCAAAGCACAAGTCAGCACTGTAGAAAAAAAATCCTTTCTTCACCAAGTGGCAGTATTGCTAATGGTACTGGGTTTTGTTTGTACATATGTTGAACACCGACCCCACAAACGACTGCATGACACAGAATGTTGCATTTAATTCATCTGCAAAATGACAACCTGGAGATTGAATTTAAATGTAGGTGTATCACACATAGTAGAATACATGGCATAGCCAAGACCATGAATACATAATGCTGCTATCATTTATTTGCCATCAATTATTGAGGCGATCAGAGGGCCTTCAATCTTGTTAAAATAAAGCAAATTGATTTAGGTGGTGAAAAGTGTACGCTGTGTAATAAATGGGCAGGCAGTGAACTCTGACGCTATTATTTGTGACTGTATAAATCTACAGAGCCATCTAGAGACACACATGAATCAGAGCTAACACCAAGGCCTCATAAATCGCAAGACTTGAGGTATGTGAAGATGCTACATCCTCAGTTTTTTCTTCAGTGTTCCTTGTTTTCATTTCACCCTGTTACACCTATCTCCCATGTTTATGGCTCTTTAGGATTTTGTGAGGGCCCACGGGAAATGTAGTGGGTCAAGTGTTGAACCCAAATCAGGAATGCTGTATAAGGATTCTTGGACTCTGAAGGGTTTGTCTGCTTTACCTGGGTGATGTATTTCAGGTAGACAATGAACTACTCCAGGAACACCTGCTTCCTTGTCTTTCTTGAAGACTAAAGAAGAGAAAGCAAAAGAGTGTCTAAGTGACAGAAAAAGGGCAGGCACTAAGTAAATATTTGAGCACATTCCCATTTCCACTAAAACTGTCTTTCTTATGAACACATACCCACCATTTTTTTTATAATGATGATGCACCGAGCTTAAAAGCAAAGGAAAACAAACAAAACCCAGGACATTTTCCTCATTAACTAGCAGAGAAGTTGGTATGTAACTGAAACGCTGCCAAAAGTCACTGATGTGAAAGTGTTGGATAGGATGTCCAGAAATACTAAATAAATGATTCTGACTTAGGGATAAGGCATGACCTCTTGTGATTCTTGTGTCTTGGACCATGGATATGATGCTTGTAACACCAGCAACCTCTGTAATGCAACCTTCAGGATAAAAATTATAGCTAAGAACAATGAAACCCAAAGATAAAGTATAAAGATAGGAGATGAATTTTATATCAGTATAGAAACTTCTATATCAATATTAAAGCATATAATACTAGACTTCCTTATCGTGAGAGGATAAAAATGGACGGGTGTTTATGCCGTTTTTCTTTCACAGTTGCAATGTGCATATGTGCATGTGTATGGGTTTCTCATGCTTCAGTGAGAATGTTCCTGCCAAACAGGAGAGCATGATGCCAAGCTACCTCTCTTGTCTGTTCCAAACAGCAAAAACTTCATTTCCAATTGCTAAGACAGGATCTATGTCAATGTTATTTAGCCAAGCCACATAATTCCAAGAACCATAGCTTTGATTTTGACAAGAGCTTTGGCTTTGATTTGCATTATAAATTAATTTTATATTTTGTAGTGGTAGAAATAAAACGCAGAGCCTTATACATGCTAGGAAAGTTCTCCTCTACTTAACAATACCCCAGTCTAAAGGATGCGTTTTATAGATAATTTGAAGTGTGATATACATTAAACAGTTATTGACCAGAGGTCTTCAGTAACAAAACAAAACCCAACTTATGTGATCCCAAATTCACCACATCCCTAAAAGAGATTAATCAACTGATTCACCCAGCAACATTCATACTAGCTAGATGAATGCAAGCTCAGAGGCAGTAACAAGGAACCCCAAGTTCCTCTTTAATTCTAGTGTAGCAGGAAATACAGTAACCCCAGCTGAAATGTTCTTGGGATCATGCTGGTACCACACAGTCATCAATCATCCAGTTTAGACTTAGCTGAAAGCATGGGCCTCAAAAATCCAAAATATAACTTTTTAAAAGTTTTATCATTATGTGTGTGTCTACTTGTATGTGTTTGAAATGTACCTTAAAACTAGCAAAGGTAATTATTATGGCCAGAAACTAGATTCACATACACAAAAAAGTAAAATATAAGAACTGATTGAGGGCAGAGTGAGCAGACAGGAGGATACTTCATGGGAAATACATGTGTACAGGTCACATACACAGTGTTTGAAATACAAATTTCCTTCAAGCAAAACACACACACACACACACACACACACCAAGGGAATACAAGGATTTCACTGGCCTTAGCCTAAGCTCACTGCTCACTTATTTATAAATGTAAGCAAAGCCCAATTAATCTTTAGCTCAAGGAAGGCAAACACAAGAAAAGCACTGGTCATGGGGAGCCTGTATCTGTATCTGACGCTTTGTTTTGTTTCATTGTTTTGCTGTGAAGCATGGAAACTCATTACCGATATTTTGTTTTGTCTGAGTTCTGTTTTATCCAGAGGATCACTCTATTGAAGTTGTTGTGGCTGTTTGAGTGTAACACCTCTGTTTAAATGCACATCCTTCTCCTACTCTGGTCTATCCTTCATCACCCCAGCCCTTTATTTATTACATGGATTTCACACAAAAATAATTGTCAGTCATGTCACATGTTGCAGTACTAATGGTGGTCACTATTTAATTATGCTGAATGTGAATGCAATTTTCAACAGACTACTTCTCTCGAACCCAGTGAAACATTATATTAAACACCCATGACTAGCAGATTGTACTCGATTTCCATACCAAACTGCTGGAATGTCACTATCAAACTCCCTAGAATCCACTCACTTGACTTTCTCCTAAACGTTCTTTTGGACTGACTTTGGATGAAGTGAATCCCTTTTTAAAGCAGGCGGAGGTATGGACATGTCAGGTTCTTTATGGGAGACAGGGAGGAGTCAAAGAGGCAAAAGGAGCATGTGGTCCATGAGAGTAAACTAAAACAATTCGTCCCACCCCCGCTTGGGGAGCTGTTTGAAGCTCACTGTGTCTCACTCCATCTTATCTAAGATGTTGTAATCTTATCTAAGATTACAACAAGTTAGCCTGTAATGACATATGACTTATATGTGTGTGAGTGTGCGTGTGTGTGGTGTGGTGTGGTAATGGTACATATCACTTACAAAAGAACCTTAAGAAGACTTTTTTTTTTTTTTTTTGAGATTACATTCCTTTGACTTGGGGAAAAGAAAAGAAAAAGAAACTCCTATCACTTCATTTGACTGATCAAAGCTTTTACTTTCTGCTGTTTACCTAAGTTATTAATATTGAAAACTCCCCTGTGGTTTCTAATGAGTTTTGAAGATTACTTTTTCAAATAATAAAGTAATATTATTGTTTCCCTACAATATTTCTGACCACAAGATTTTTTTTTATGTTATTAAATTCAAAATTACTCAGAGATAGGCTACCAATAATTGATTGTATCTGTGTATAAATTACTTTACATCAAGTCCATGATCTGGGGTCTATGTGACAATTAGAAACCCAAGTATATGTTCTTATATGATATATGCTTAATGTTATAGTAAATATAATATGTACAAAGGAAAAGTTATGCAACACATTTTTATATTCCTTTATATGTCAGTCTTACTTGTGTCACGTTTTCCTAACCCCTATCCTTAAAGACTTCCCAAGTGACTATGAAAAGTAACCCCGTAAATATGAAAAGAGAACTGTCTTTATAAAGTATTTCTTAACCCTGAGTGCCTATTTTTATGATGTCTGAGATGTTTGGAAGCTACTTGTAAATATTACAATCATTGGTTCCAATGTGTGGCCTGTTGATATTTTCACTACGCTCTACGTGTAATCTAAAAGTTTGCCATAGAAATGAATTTACTTGGAATTAATAGGAAAAAAGCCTACATTCACCAGAAGTGGCCACTGTATAACTTTTACAGTTAATAGGTTGTGAGCTGAGGCAAGAAGAGTGGCAAGAGTTGGCAAAATTAGAAGAGGCCATTTATAAGCTAGAAGCAAAAATCGCTAGAGGTTAGAAAGCATAAGGAAAGCATGAGTCCTTTGACAGACAAGATAGATTTCTTGGTGTGTCTAAAATTGTATTCTCATATACAATTATGAAATTGGTGAGTCTATTCATGGAATCTTGACTGCATGTTGTGTTCTTCCATCCAAACCTGCAAAGACTGGCCTTGGAGAGAGCTGGAGTCTGTATTTTATGTCATTTTTCCGTGGTTGGACCTCTTTTCTTTTTGGCCATCAGGATGGAAATCCTGATAGAAATAAGGATGGCTTTGAACAATGGGTATATTCAGTAGCCTAAATGGGACTGGAACTTTAGATCCAGTTTATAAATTATGAAGCATAAATTATTTATAATATGGCAAAACCAGAACTTAACCAAATCCAATCTATTTTTTTCTTTTTCTTTCTTTTTATGTTATTTATTTATTTATTTTGGTTCCCTGCTTGTCATTCAAGCAACGGGACATTTCAAAATTGGCCTAATATAAGTTTTTACTTGTTTATTTATTAAATCTTGTTATTCAAAAACACTGTCCTCTAGCCAGGAGCATGTAAAATCACTTAACTCTTGTCACAAATGTCAGCCTGCCATTTCAAACCTACTAAATCCTAATGTGCGTATTGACAGGAACTCTTGGGGAACTTTGGGCATAAAGAGAGGTATCAGGTTGGACTAGTGATGAAGGCTTTAACAAATAACTAAATTCCCCTGCTGTTCCAATGTGCTACTTGGCGATATCAGAACCCAAGGAAAGAGCTATGAGTGGTTCTTTAGCTCAACAGCCAACGGAAGCCACTAGGATTAGAAAGAGAAAGCAGGGCTTTTCCCATTTGGAATGTGTCACGTGGATTTGCTCAAGTAAAAAATTCTGATGCACTGAGAGTGATGGCAGGTGTTTGTACACAGGACTTTGCTCCTAGACACAAGAACAGGACTCTGTAAAGTTGTTCAGAAACACTTGCCCAAGGCATCATATATTGTTTATGTGAAATTTCTTCTACCATTCTAATTGTGTGACTTAGGAATCTTTTGAAGACACTTTAAGATTTTTGTCTTCTCTGGTATAGGATATGTATTATTATTCTGCCTGTATCACAGAATAGCTTGAGACTAAGTGAGCAAGGGCATAAAAAAAATAATTAACACGATATCTCTAGCCTAAAACTGCCTCAGTAAATACTACTTTCCGGGTACTACTTAGCTTAATATTTCATTAATTTTGAGTACTTAATGTCTGATCTTTTATGCAAGAATAATGAAATAAAAGACTAATAAATAGTTTATGGAAAATTTAATAATTATAACCTAAATGATATTAACAAATTCCATGATATTAGGAACCTAGGTGGTACCTAAAGATCCACTTTCTTAGTCTCTGCTGTGTGACTGTTACAACTATTTATTTCTTTCGTCCCTGCCTTTTGCCTTTCCCAAGGAGATGCCATCAGCTCACCATTTCCTTACTCTGCAAAAGCCTTTTACAGCTGCTGATGCAGGGTTGAACAGATGAGCACATCAACCTAGGAACACATGTTTACCCTTATTCTGCCTTTTTTTTTAGGAACATATTCCTTTCATTTTATTTATATTTAATCAATTGTCTGGTTTATTTTCTGTTTTTACAGTCTAATTAAACTCAGCGCATCAAGTTGGTTTCAGGCATGGCAGCTGTAGCTAGTTACATTGTCTACAGTCCTTTGAGAGATAAAGAACAAGTTGGCACAGCATCTTCCTGTTTTGTGCCTACACGAAATTGAAAAGAGGCATGGAATTGTGTCCTGGTTTTCATTAAACTCTGCTATTAAACTTCCAATGTTGAACTGATACCTGACTGTATTCTTATACATTTTCCTCCCCCAAATAAAGACAAACAGTTGTATCCAAAAGGAAAACAACCTGTTTCGAGCGATTTGCTTAGAAAATGTACTTCTAGCTTCTTTCAGCACTGTGGCCGTATCTTGGAAGTCTCTCACAGGAGACATCATTCCTTGCCTCTACATGTTTTGCCTAGTTGTCTACCCTGTCATGGTCTTCTCGTGTATTAAACATAAGGATTATCTTTCTTTTTATTTATTTTTTATTTATTATAATTTATTCCCCTGTAGTTCCCTCCCTCGTCCCTTCCAAATGGCTTTTCTTAATTTCATGACATACAAACAAGGATCACATTTCACCTGTGTGCAAAGCATGGCCTGGAGATATTGTATTCGCCTCATGTTTGAACCACTGATGACTGATTAAACACTGAGAAAATTCTTGGGGGTAGGCCTATTATTGCCTCACAAAGAATATTAGAAGCGTGCAGCCTAAATTATTTCTTCTAAGCCTAGTCAGTCTCTGTTCCATTTGGTACCAATGTGACAACTTCTTAGGCTTGCACAGTGATCAAAGGATTAAAACAGTAAACGTTTCTGTTTATAGTTTTATCATGAACTAATTGTAGGGAGGGGAGGAGCTGTTTACATGGGCACAGCTGTGCTGAGGACCCTAGCCTCAGACCCAAGGCAAAATGGCAAAGCACGTCCATGACTAGTCCTCAGGGAAATTATAAAGACTTGCTCTGGTTTGAATGCTAATGTTGGCAGTATGTGCAGAAAATGTCCACTGTAGAGAAACTGTTCATAGCAAGATTACCTAAACCTGTACCTTTGATCCATCTGTGTACAATAAACCCTGTCTCCTTGTTTAGATGTAGGCAATAACCCCTCTTCCCTGTTCACCTCTTGTATGATAATCACACTGAGCTTCTTTTTTTTTCTTTTTTAAAATTTTTATTATTAGTTACATTTTATTAACTCTGTATTCCAGCTGTATCCCACTCCCTCATTCCCTCCCAATTCCACCCTCCCTCCCTCATCTCCTCCCTGCCCCTTTCCAAGTCCACTGATTGGGGAGGACCTCCTCCCCTTTCATGTGACCCTGTTTTATCAGGTATCTTCAGGAATGGCTGCAAAGCCCTCCTCTGTGGCCTAGCAGGACTGCTCCTCCCTTGGGGCTAGGGAGGTCAAAGAGCCTGACATTGAGTTCCTGTCAGAAATAGTTCCTGTTCCCCTTATTGTGGGAAACCAATTAGTTACTGAACTACCATGTGCTACATCTGAGCAGAGGTTCTAGGTTATATTCATACATGGTCCTTGGTGGAGTATCAGTCTCAGAAAAGACCCCTGTGCCCAGATATATTTGGTCCAGAAGGAGAAAGACACACATGGTATATACTCACTTATACAGACCTATAAGATATGATAAACATAATGAACTCTATACACCTAAAGAAGATAAACAAGAAAGAGGACCCGGGGTAAGATGATCAGTCCTCACTTAGAAAGACAAATGGGAGGTGCATTGGACATAGGAGAAAACAAGTAACAGGACAGGAGCCTACTGTAGAGGGCCCCTGAAAGACTCTACCTAGCAGTGTATCAAAGCAGATACTAAGACTTATAACCAAACCTTCGGCAGATTGCAGGGCATCATATGAAAGAAGGGTGAGTCAGTATGACGTGGAAAGGACAGGAGCTCCACGCTGAGCTTCTTGATGCTGTGGTTTCTTCATTAAGAAGTCCACTCTGCCTCTGGGGAGGGGGTGGACTTGGAAAGGGGCAGGGAGGAGATGAGGGAGGAGGGTGGGACTGAGAGGGAATGAGGGAGAGGGCTATGGCTGGGATACAAAGTAAATAACCTGTGATTAATATAAAAAAATAAAATTAATTAAAAATACAAATAAAAAAATAAGTCCACTCTGCCTAATCTCAGCTTTTCTGTGTGTCCATATGTCTCTCTGTGTTTGTGTCTTCTTCATTCCCTTGCTAACCAGGTAAGTCCATCCCTGGAACCATGAGATGTTGGAACCTAACAGTTTACATCAGGGTTTCAATGTGTATAGATCAAAGGTGTGCAAATGTTTTTCTTTTTTTTTCTTATTTATTTATTTTTATTATAATTTATTCACTTTGTCTCCCAGCTTTAGCTTCCTCCCTCATCTTCTCACAGTCCCACCCTCACTTCCTCTTCTCCCCCATGTCCCTTCCCTAATCCACTGATAGAGGAGGTCCTCCTCCCCTTTTATCTGACCCTAGCCTATCAGGTCTCATCAGGACTGGCGTGAAGAATGCTTTGATGGCCATAATATGAAATGTCTGCTGCAATCAAGACAATTAAAAGTTATATCTATCATGTGGCATAATTACTTTTTGTGCACCTTGTGAATAGTAAGAGTACTTAGAAAACTTGTAGTCTACAAAAATTACTTACAGTTTAAATGATAATTATTTGATATCTGGACTTACTTCACCCTATATGTGTATAATGGAAACTTTGTACGCTTTCACCTGCATCTCCCATCTTTCTCTCTCCTGTTCATGGAAACCACCTCTTTGTTCACTTTTTCAAGGGGTAAAAATAAAGATGTTCATATGTCCTCACTACATAGTAATCTTTTCATATATTCGTATAATCATTCAATTGTTTTGAATCAGCCTAACATCCATGTTGCCTCAAAAGGCAAGAGATCTCTTTTAAAGACTGGATATCATTCCACTGTATACAAAAATATACATTCCTTACTTTCTTTGTTCAGATTTTCAAAGACACTTGAGCTGTTTAACACCTTGGCAATTTGGAGAAATGCTTCAGTGAACGCGGTAGTGCAAATATCTTTTAGGTGTGGAGGTTATTTTGATTATGTATCCAGAAGATAGATTCGTGATTGTGATTCATGCATTGATTCAGCCTTAACTGTCCTCCTGGTTTGCACAATAGTTTACCAGTTTCCATTTTTTACTTAAATCTTCTTCTATATTCCATTTCCAAAAGTAGGACAGAAATACACAGGGGTAGATTGCTGTGCAAGGCAGATTAGTCTTCACACCTAGACATTTATTCTCTTAATACTTCCTATTTCTTCTCTCACCCCCCTCTTTGGGTGGCTTATACTTTGTTCCTTTATTTTCAGCTGTGCAGGGCTTTAAAGACAGATACTGCTGTGCTGGTTTGGAATCCAGGGACTTAAGAGTTTAGGATGTGCCACTTCTCAGTGCCATCGATTTGGGCTGATATTTGGATCTCTTTGCCCCATAGGTTCTTAAATACAACAAACACACACAACTTTTAAACTTATTTCATTTCATACCCACTAATGTTTTGACTGCATGTATGCTAGTGAACCATATGGGTGCCTGGTGTCTCCAGAGGTCATAAGAGAGTATCAGATCTCCTGTGGAACTGGAGTCACAAATGAGCTAACCCTGGATCCTCTGTAATAGCAGCAAGTGCTACTAACTGCTCAACCATATCTCCAACCCCTGACCCATGCTTATTTTTTATTGTGCATTTATTATAATAATGTATATCTCAAACGGGAAGTAAATGAATTATAATTTGTAAATTGTTGTGTAGCACAACTGTAATTATTAGCCTGTACAGTTATAAAACAAATGGTTATTTTCATTACTCACGAGTTTGCAGGTCTATGTCAGTACATTGTAAGCTTTTACAGGGCAAATAATAGATTATGATTTATTTTCCTGCCTCTGTAACACAGCACAGTACACTCCATTTAACAGTTTAATAAATAGTGACTGAAATGAGTGTACAAGAAACAAACAATCATGTCAAATATATAATTTGTCAAAGAAAATTTCTCAGAAATATTTTTCCCTTTATGGAACATTTTTTAAAGCAGGCCTACTGCCAATACTCTAAGAGCTAGAATTAACCTCCAAGGCAGCTTGGTACCTAGATCCTCCGTCCCAGAAACCTGGCTTATGGAGCCATGATGGTTCTTGGTCATAAGCTTTTGTTCTTTAGCCAATGAATTAATGGTCATTTTCTTATTCCTTTATACAGTAAACCACATGCTTAATTTTCAAATGCTGAACATAGATTTATGTTTTTTCCACTTACCTAAAAAAAGCAACAGAAATATGCCAAACCTCTTCATGAATCCACAGTGTCTGGTGTTTTTAGCTGAGGAATGCTGAAATTTTTCAGATAAACAAATTGCAAGACTTGCAATATATAAGAATTGAAGTTAGATGTTTTCTTTTGCTGGCCTGGTACTTATTTATAGCACATGCTATCTCTCACAAGGTTTCATGTGTCTCTCTCTACCTTATTGTCTTTCTGTGAACTAGTCATTTTCCTTAATGGCTTAAACCTTCAGTGTTTCTCAGCAACATTAGCCCTGGTAATAGCCTTTTCTTCCAAAATTTCCAGATAACCTGCAAAGAACAAGACTTCTGTACCCATTACATTTGAATTTTTTTTCTTTTTCATTTAAATAAATTAGGAAAGGGAAAAATGCAAAGTGGTTGACAGATAAAAAAATAATCAGCTGGACTTACCAATTCTCAAGCCATCTATACTTTATAGACAGAAAGACTCACAGCCTTGGAGGAACCCTGATAACAGTAAAATGATGATGGCAAACTCATTGTTCTCCTTTTCTCTCTGCCCTTCTGTCTCTGTCTTTCATTTCCACTGTGTGGGTCAGAGAGCCTTTCACCATTCAGTGTTTGAATCTGAGATTCTTGATAACTATATGTTAAGACCCATATTTTTTTTCTCATGTAGTTTTTGTGATATACTCAAATTAATATAACTTTTTAGGTTTTAATTTTGTTTTAAGTTTTGTGTATGTGTGTGGCAAAGAGGCGGGGTGGGGGGTCGGGGATGGTGTAAAGTACAGGTGTCTGCTGAATAGGGTTATAAGTGATTGTGAGCCCTGTGACATGGTTGCTAGAAATTGAGCTTGGATTCTCTGAAGGAGCAGTACATGTTCTTAACTGCTGAACCACCTCTCCAGTCTCATCTCTGAGCTTTTAAGAAGTATCCATCTTTTCTCTAATGTGTCAGCTGTGTTGGTCTTTGAAGTAGCTGTATCTTTTAGATGATATCTTTTTGAAATCCATTTGAAAAAAAAATCTTTCTGTTAGTTGTAGAGCGTGCGGCTTCAGCATAGACTAGGTCCTTTATAAGCCAGGAATAAGTTGTCATATGAAGACAGATACTTAGTGTGGAGCAAGGGAAAAGTATGTTCTACAAGCCTCCTAGAAGATTCTGGATACCTTGGCAGACAGAACATTGCTGTTGTGATTGACATACAGACAAGAATTCACTCAAAAGTCTGGAATAGTAACTTGAATACAAAACAACATAAAACACAACTCTTAGAGGCATGAAGTTTCTTTCAAGTTCAGGTTTAAAAAAAGTCAATAGATGTGTTCTGTGATATATCAAAAACAAACAAATAAACAAGGAAATGAGCTAACAGGCAGACAAAAGCAAATGGGAGTGATTTTCCAGGAAATAGTCAAGTAGTACATGACTATTTCTATATATAATAGTGAGTTCTCTGCATGGCAGTGAGTCCCCTACCATCAAAAGGCACTGAGGGAAAAGGGAAGTACAGTTTCTTTCCAGAATTATTTTTAAAATTCTTCCATCAGATATGTTTTTACCTTATTAACTGTTATTCGTTTTCCTTACCCCAGTCAGAGCCACTTCTTGCCTTATTCCGCCCCCCCCCCCGTTATCAGATGTACCCATTTAGTTCCTCTTTCTAAAATTTCCAAGATACTGTGAAAATGCAGCAGGATATTCAAAGGTGATGTCTAATTAGCATATTGCTCTGGGGAATACCCCAGATAGCTCTTGAAAGGGATCTGAGCTATTAAAGATGTCACTTATTTTAGTGTCACTTTAATTTCCTCTGCTTCACTAGAAAGAGGCAAGAGAAGGGGAGAAGGAGAGGACCGTATTCAATTCTAAAATGGAAAGGAGGAGCACAGTAAATGTTGTTTTCTCAAATTGAACACAGATAGCCTGGTATTGGGTAGTTACAGTCCATTCTAATACCTACTGCCCTCGACACCTACCCCATTTTTACTGGTTCCTAGAGACCTTCTTCGCGTTCATCATCATAGACCTGTTAGAATTCCTCATATGTTCATGTCTCACCAACTTCTAATATTCCAGCTTGGAGAGTTTGCAGAGCCCTGGTTAATTAATGCTGAGCATTTCAGGGTATCTATGAATCTTGGCAGCAGTGGTTGGGGACTAGAATTTAATTAAGGCAGGAGCTACAAGGTGGGATTTGAGAAGGCGCCGATTCTAGGGAGGAGAGAATTATCTGAGTGAAGGAAGGCTGCTGATACAATGTAAGCAGGGGGTCAAGGTGGACAAGTACCGAATGAAATGGTATCCAAAGGTTTGAACTGGATAGAAGGGAACAAAGAGATCTGCATGAGTGGCTGAGCGTTTTCCCAGGCATAGTCCCTGAGAAAGCCCACATTGTATGTCTGTGTGCACACGCATGTGTCTGCATGCTGGCTTGAAGGGAGCAAGCCTTTTCCCTCATACAAATCTGATGATGGCAGCAACAAAACCTAAACAGAGCATAATTAAAGAGCAAGGGGGTAGCTAATGAAATGAAAATAACTTTAAAAGGATGAAAGGAAATTGTTGTTAACACACCATGTGGTTAACCTCTGAACCTCTCTGCTGTGGAAGCATAATAACAGAGAGTCAGCTCCTGGGATGCAAATGAGCTGCATCCCTGGGTGGAAATGGAGCTCTTTGGAAAAAAGGAGATTAACTTTTTCTATCCATAGGGGCATTATTTAGCTCACTGGAAACAGCAATTTGACAAATGGTGCCATTGTAGCCCGAGTGAATGCTGCAGGTTTCTGTGAGGCAGCCAGTTGCTGCAAAACCATAAAGAAAACAAAACAAAACAACCCCCCCCCCAAAAAAAAATTCCTATATATTTTTTTTCCTCCTTCAGTGTAAGGACAACTTTTGGCCTATTCATTCTGGAGAGTTTCCACAATGGAAAGAAAGAACTAAGGTTTGGTAACCTGTGATTCACACAGAGCAGAATAATCCCAATTCAGAAAACAGTTCTCTTAAGGAATACTGCTACCACACTTTGCTCACATTGGATTTTGACTCTTATATTTTGTTCCTTGTCCAAAAGAAAGATGAAAGGATGCCTCTGCTGGAGCCTGTGTTATCTGAGCTCTGATGGACATTTACTTACTCATAAATGCACTTTATTCCCCCTTACCAAGGAATTGGTAAGCATTTAGACAGACAAGAGTAAGGAAATTCTTTTTGTTTTAATTTTATGTTTTTTTTTTTCTTCACACTCTATTCACTATATATCCCGATTGAAGCCCCCACCTTCAACTCCCTTTGGTCCCACCCTTCCTCCCTCTTCCCCCTATCCCCTTCCCCTAGTCCACTGAAAGGGGGAGTTCTCCACTATTTCCATATTCCCATAGTTTGTTAAGTCTCTTCAGGACTGCCTGGATCCTCTTCTCCTGGGGCCTGGCAAGGCTGCATCACTAGGAGTGAGCGATCAGATCAAAGAGCAGTCAGCTGAATTCATGATAGAGGCAGCCCCTGCTCCCCTCACTCAGAGATCCACATGGAGACTTGAGCTGATGACCGGTCTAGGTCCTCTCCAGGCATGGTCCCCTGTTGGTGCATCAGACTCTGCAGGACCCCCTGGGCTCAGACCTTTTAGTTTTGTTGGTCTCCTTGTGAGGCTCCTGTCCTCTCCATGTACCTTTATTCCTACTCCTTTCTTCCTCCATAAGACTCCCTGTGCTCTGCCCAAGATTAGCCATGAGTCTCAGCATCTGCTTCAATCCCCTGTTGGATAAATCATTTCAGAAGACCCTCTATAGTAGGCTCCCATCTGATTTCCTCTCTTACACTACTTCTGGTATATGTCTTGTTTGCCCTTCTGAATGACAGTTAAGCATCCTCACTAAGGTCTTTCTTTTTTTTATATATTCTTTAGGTCTGTAGATGGCTATATTATATTATATGGCTAATATCCACTTATAAGTGAGTATATATATTACTATATTATATTATATGGCTATACTATATTATATGGCTAATATCCATATATAATATAGCTATACTATATTATATGGCTAATATCCACTTATAAGTGAGTATATACCATGCCTGTCTTTCTGTTTCTGGGTTATCTCACTCAGGATGATCTCATCTAGTTCCATCCATTTGCCTGCAATTTTCATGATTTTCTTGTTTTTAATACCTGAGTACTAATCCATTGTGTAGATGTACCATAATTTCTGTATCCATTCCTCCATTGAAGGACACCTAGGTTATTTCCAGATTCTGGCTATTATAAATAAAGCTGCTATAAACATAGCTGAGCAAATGTCCTTATTGAATGGTGGGGCATCTTTTGGTTATATGCCTAGGAGTGGTATAGCTGGATCTTGAGGTAGTGCTATTCCCAATTTTCTGAGAAAGCTCCAGATTGATTTCCAGAGTAGTTGTACAAGTTTGCACTTCCATCAGCAATGAAGGAGAGTTCTCCTTTTTACACATCCTCTCCAGCATGTGTTGTCCCTTGAGTTTTTTATTTTAGACATTATGATATGTGTAAGATAGAATCTCAGAGTTGTTTTGATTTGCATTTTCCTGATGTTGAGCATTTCTTTAAGTGTTTATCTGCTATTTTATATTCCTCTGTTGAGAATTCTCTGCTTAGATCTGTACCCCATTTTTTAATTGGATTATTTGGCTTTTGGTGTCTAATTTCTTCTTCATGAACCCTACATCCGATAGAGGGCTTATATCCAGAATATACAAAGAACTCAAGAAACTAGACACCAACAAACCAAATAATCCAATTAAAAATGAAATTCTTAATAGTTCTGTCTGCGTAGGGTTCCACATTCTCTTTCTCTTATCTATTCATGTCACCTACTGGTATCTTCTTAGCTTCAGGCCATTTTACAGGAAAATTCCTTCATCAATTAGTCATTCAGACCAGAGACAAAAAGAGCTTTCCGTCTGTGCTTACCAGTATTGCTCAGAATTTAAATCATGCCTGTCTTCATTTGCTGATACTAATCTCTTTTTAGTACAGTCCTTTATACTCAAAAAGTTTTAAATCAGAGGAGTCTTGAATTTACAGAGTCGGTCTTTGGTGATTGGTGCTCTGTCTTGTGTCCACACTCTAGGCTGCAGTGGTTAGGAGGTTCCCTACACCACACCACACCACTGTGACTTCTGCTAAGTATATTAGTTACTCTTCTTTGCAGCTGTGAAAAAAAAAAAACAAAAAACAAAAACAAAAAAAACCCACCACCAATGGAAAGAATTTATGTTGGCACAGAGTTTGAGGGTGCTATCTCTCATAACAGGGAAGGCACATAAAAAGAGCAGCATTAGCCATGGTGACAGGGGCATGACAAACATGGGTACACCGAGTTCACAGGTAAGAAGATGGAGAGGTGCTAGAGGCGCTGGATCTCCATTCACTTTCTCCTTTTAAAAATTCAGCTCAAGACTTCAGCCCAAGGAATGGTGCTTTCTACATTCTGGGCCTTCCTTTCCTGCTTTAATGACTTTGAGGGCACTCTCCTAGACCTGCCCAGGGGTTTGTTTCCTGTGCGAGTCTAAAGCTAGTAAAGAGGAAAATCAAATTAAGCTTTGCACCAAAGCAAGAATAGCTTCTCTATACTAGGTCCTCACCAAGGGCTCCTTGATTGCCTTCCAGTCATCCATTCATTCACGTACTTATTTACTGGATGCTGATGATGCTTCAGGAGGAGCCCTAGGACCAACTGCCATCATGTGTATCATTTTCTAGTGAAGGAAGGCAGGTAATATTCAACTTGGTGAATCACAGTCAATTGCCAATGGCAGCAAGTATTAGAGACAGAAAGACAGCAGGCATGTTGGTTAATGTACATAGAAGAGGTTCCTGGTTATTCATGTTGTACAAAGGTTTTCTTTTCCTTCAACAATGAGGGACCATTACTGAAAACCACAACAATCAACATGAGGCAGTGTTCTAAATTCCAGGATTTATCTACAACACAGCCCCCATACCTAAGGTTCAGGGATCATTGCAAAAGAATGGGCAGAAAAAAAAATGTAAGGGCCAGAGAATCAGGAAGTTTTCTGTAAGATTGTGTCTTCTAGAAATGCCAGAAACTACACTTACAAAGTTTCGTTAACATGACTGCCTAAACACAACCTGAACAAAGACAATACACATCGTAATGTACATGGGAAAAAAAAATCCAGGAGATGTCAATACTACTCAAAGGACTACAAGTAACTAAGGAATGCTGAGAGCATGGTAAGTGATCACTCCCAAAGAAGAGCATACCAACTGGAAATCCAAAACAAAATGGCCAGCCATGAAATGTACTCACAAGTAACATTTTACAGACAGAGCAGGTTGTACTTTTGTGTTTAAGAATATATTCATGTTTGTAAAAGCAATTATTGAAAAAAAAGAGGATATCATTTTGAAAAAGAGCAAGAAAGGATATAGGTAAAAACTTGGAGAGAAGAAAAGGAAGGTGCTGATGTATCCTAATCTCAAAAACAATCATAAAATAATGTTTTGGAAAGGAATCCACACCCTACAAGAAATCAGAGAGAAGAGGAGGAACTGGTGATCAGATAACTGTACAAATGGAAGAAATGAGGGAGGCAAGAGTGGCTGATGTAGAAGGAGAAACATCACACCAAGAAGGCAGCAAAGGCTGGCTCCTAGAGTACAGTTACTCCCCAATAACGGTGATTGAGAATCTTACTCATTTTCTGAAAATGGCACGTCTCAGCATACAAGCAAGAATATATCTGTTTATTATTTCTAAGTAATAAAATCATAAGTTTAAGCTTGTCCAATGCTCTCATCATGACGTTTATGTTTTTTTCCCCATTCATCATTTTATTCTATCTTGTGAGGATGATGGAACCCAGAGTTAAGAAATTTAACAATTTTCTAATTTGACTTGGTTAGTGGTTGCTCTGTCTGTATAATATTATTTGTAAGAATGTTTTCAGGGCTGGCCATTTAATGTTGGATTACCAGTTGTTGTGCTCTTCTCTGGGGATGACTACCCTGCTCTCAACATTCCTTAGTCGCCTGTAGTTCCTTGGGTAGTACTGAAGTGTTCTGGGTTTTTTTCTCCATCCACATTAGCATATCTGTAGCTCCTGTTTTGGGAGTCACGTGAGTGAGACTTTACGCTTTGGTTTGTTTCCAGATTTATAGATTTCCTTGTCTGACTTTTCTAACACTAATATTGTGTTCTTCTGAGGCATCAGACTCTCAACAGGCTGTTTTACATATAATATCTTAACATGTAAAACCACCCTGTGGAATAGGTATTGTTTCACCATTTTATAAGAACAAAAACAGAAAAGTATAATTAGTCAAAAAATGTGCTTCAGGACAGATACAAATAGCTGGTAGCGTGGGGACTGAGGAGCGAGATCTATCTGAAGAAAAGCCACTTAATTAAACACTACATATGACCAACTCCCAAGAGCATCAGCACCTTCGTTATTAGACCTGCCTCCAGACCACAGGAAAGCCAGCATGATAAGGATGCTTGATAGATACATACTTTTGATGTGTGTATGTGTATGTTTGCACATGTGTGTACCATGGAGTCCATGTAAAGTTAAGAGGACAGTTTCAGGTGTTGACCTTTGTCTTCTGTCTTGTTTCAGATAGGATCTCTTGTTTGCTGTGTACCAAATTAGCTCCCTAATAAAGAATTTGCCTTTCTGTCTCCCAGTTTACTGTGGGAATACTGGGGAGTAAGTGATGTTTGTTACCTCATCCAGCTTTTATATGAGTTCTTGGAAGCTGAACTTGGATTTTCACATTTGTTCAATGAACATTTTACCAACTGAGCCATTCTTTTAGCTTCAGGGACAAGATTGTAATCATGTTTGTTGTTCTGTTATGTTGTTTTAAGTTTTAATTTCATGTTTTATGTTCCCAGGTAGGTAAAATCCTTGACATTTTCCCTACCTATCAAGTAGAGGGGGCAAATTCTTGTGTGGTGTCCACAATAGATCTCAGCCTCTAGTAGACCACATGACATTCAATAATTGGTGCAGTTTCTTTTGTACTTTTCATTTACCCTTTCAGTCAACCTCATACATGTTATCACACCCCAAGAGGCCTAGCTATTTCTTCCTCACAGATGCATCCTTTCTAATACATACCTGATTGCTATATTATACAGAATAGGTTATGTACATATAATTTCTGATGCTACATGAGGACCCCAAAACACCTCATCTTTCCCATTCTTTCCTTAGATCCAAGACATGAGATTTGGTTAGAAACTCACAAAGGACTATTTTTTTTATTGAGATATGTAATTAAAGGGGAAAAAATAAGAGCAGCAAAAGACAAGTATAGTTTTTCTGACCATTAATGATGCTCTGTTTTCCATGGAAACATAAACTGAAAATCTGTCAGTTCTTGAGATGAACCTAGTAGCCATGTATTTAACCTCTAATTGACTCTTGGCTTCTTGAGTTTAAGAAGTCGCCTTGGCAACCTGGACCACACCTAGATGAACTTTGCTTCAGGAAGGTCAACTTTCTGACCATATCAGAACCTAGGGCTCTGTCTTATAGGACTTGCAACATGCTAGTGAGCACACCTCATACACAAACCCATAAAAAAAAAAGTTTGTGTTGTAGGCTGTTCTCGCTTCCTTGACCATCCAATTATATAAGATCTTCCTAAACAACAACAAAGCTCTTGTGAAGGAAAGGGAAATTCAATATAAAACACACTCTACTAAAACCAGGAGAATAAGTAGAAAACACATGGAATAACCCTAGAATTCTTATTGGCAGAGTCAGTATTGCAAATTATCTGCTTTATGTGGACTGTGGCTTAATAGTCACAAGAAGGCAGTATATAATCTTGTACATTTATATATATATATATATATATATATATATATATATATATATATATATATATATATATATATATATATATATAACCGGTCTTGAACTTAAATCCAATAATACAGGCAATTTTGGGAGGAGGGGCTAGTATTATGTTGCTTGAGAAGAAACTGTGCCTAAAAGCAGGCCAGCTAAAAATTCAAAATGCCTATCAATTTAACATTGATAGATTATGCTCATTGTGTAAATAAATGCTAGGCAGCTCAAATGGTGAAAAAAATATGTCCATGACTAGTCTTCCAATACACTGCATTGCCTCCAGGTCTCTCCTGATAGCTTTGTTTCCAACAGCCTCATTCTTTCTCTTTTCTTTTACTGTTTCTACATATTCAAGAGCATTGCTTAATGTTAGACAAAACAAAAGGAAACAATGAGCCAAATAGGAGGCCAAAGAAGAAAACAGCCAAGTCACAAGACTTTGTGCTTCTTTAAATTCATGGATATGGAAAGCAAGTGAAATTCCCTTAAATATTTTTGAAGTCAGGAAACAAGTACGAAAATCACCAAAGATATTACATCCCTAGAGCTACTGTGATTGGGTATTGATGACTAGATTTTTACATATAGGACTCTCACCATTCTAGCTATTACAAGCCCAGAAGATTCTTAGGATCCACTCTTGCTTCCTTTTACTTTTTGGTATTTACTGTCAATTATTGGGTGTCTTTGTCTGCAGTTGTGTCACTCAAAGTTCTGATTCTATTATTGCCATGTTGAATTCTTCCTCTGTTTTTTGTTTATATGCTATGTCCTTATGGAAACACTTATGTTGGATAAACACATATGCTAATGATTACATGTTCAAATAAGATCACATTTCAGGACACTAGCATCATTCATATTTTTTCTGGGGGATACATTCTATCTGAATATCAATTTATAACTGTCCCTCCTTAGAATACTGCTATGAAGATCATTCCATGGCAAAACATGGCGCCTTTTTTTACATGGCATCAATATGCAAAATACCCAGGAAAACTTGAGTATTTAATCCCTCTGACTCAAAGGACTTGTATTTTCTTCCTGCCATATTATACTTAAGCTATTGTAGTCAATTCCCAAAAGCTCTGATGAGTGTGTGTGTGTTTGTGTATGTTTGTGTGTGTGTATCACACAGAGTGTATGGGTTTGCCTTTGTTGAAGTGAATCCAGAGTTTCTTTTCTTCAGGCCAGAATAAAGTGGTAAAGTCTCAAATGCCTCCTCTTAGATTATATTGCATTACATTTCCAGGGAGGATGGGATCACAGATACTCCATTTGATCTGGAAATTAAAGGATTTCCACAGGGAAACATTATCTCTGTTCAGATATTACTAAGAAAAAAAATGCTGGAGAACACTGTGTCCTTATTGTCCCTTGACTATCACCATAGAGGGAAAAGAGGGGAGCCATTCAACCAGATGTAAAAATACCCTAGGGTCCTAGACTTCTGCACCAAAGGAGAATAAATAACCAAGTTGGAAAGGTATTTTGAAAAGCAATGGTCTTTTTATTTTGGTTATGAGACGACTAAAATGTAGACAGAATAAATTATGGAACAGATTATTGCAAGGTTGATGACCAGGTCATCACACAGAAATAAGACTACCAACTAACAATCTGTAGAACCACAAAGGATAGGTATAGAGTAAGGAGCATACAGATAGATCTAATTAAGAAATGGAAATAAAATAGTTGTGGATGGATGGGGAGGGCTGGAGCAGGTTAAATGGGACAGTGAGTCAAGGGAATAGAGCTGAAATTAAGGGACATTTGGGTAGTATGGAAACCTAATAAGCAGGAGCTTCTTAAAATATATATATATATGAAGGATGTCTAAATGAAATAGCCAACTAATGGCCATCTCTTGTAACAAAATGAAGCTTCCAGTAGCAACATTTGGTTGCATCTAATTGAAGTTGTTGGTCAAAGGAGTGCAATGGGAATCCTCAAACAGCAAAGGCTGTTGTCAAAACAGTAAAATGGTGTCCATTTCAGTCTCCATATCCCCAACTGCTCAAAGTCTCAGCTAGAATCATGCCTATAGCCTCCCAGGAGCCTACCCCATTGCAGATTTCTGGCTTGTTCTAGAGATGTACAACTATCAGTTTCCCTTGTCACTCTCACCTTCCACTCTCCCCACACCTGATCACCACCCTCTCACTCTCACGACCCTCATTCTCAATACCCAAAACTGTTTGAATTCTCCGAAGAATGTGAGACTAGATAGCCCATCAACCTAGGGTAAACCCAAATGGTTCGTGTCTAAGTTTAAAACAAACAAACAACAACAACAACAACAAAACGGTTGATAAAATGACTCCTAATGACATTCTTACATACACATAGATTAGTGCCTTCCTCAACCATCATCACAGAAGCTTCCTCCTGTAGCAGATGAAAGCCCATATAGTGACCCACAGCCAGACTTGATTACTCAGAGAGTGGGAGACCTTAGAGCACTCATTCCTGAAAGGGATGTCTTCACTGGATCCCTTCCCTCAGGAAAAATAATAATAATAATAACAACAACAACAACAACAACAAAAAAAACCCTGGGCAAGATGGAGTGGAAAGAGTATAACATCCCTAGAGGATGGATGGAGGACACCAAGGAAACAAGCCCCCCTAAATCAATGAGATTCAATCTCCTATGAACTCACAGGGACTGATGCAGCATGCACAGGCCCTCACCAGGTCCTCTGCATGTTTTATGGTTTAATATGGTTCTCAGTTTGTTGTTGCTGTTTTTTTTTTTTTTTTAATGGGATCCCTGACTGTGTGAACGAATGGGTTTCAAGTTATGGTCTTTTGTCACAATGACAAAAAGTAACGTGCAGTTAACGGTAGCCTCTTCCTCACAGAGCTTATATGAAGGTCGGATGGATAATATCTGAAAGGAGACCACTGCCACACAGAGAACAAGGAGGGTTGTCATCCTTGCCTTATATTTGTGTGTCTTGAACATATGGTGTCCAATGACGGAAGGCACACCACACTGTAAAGACTTCTTTTTGTCCCCCTAGAGTGAGTGCTTTCTTTCTTCAGAAAAGAAGAGTTGATTGTGACTTCCAGGTAGAGAGGCCCGTCCATCATGACAGAAAAGTCATGGCAGCAGAAAATTGAAGTGGCTGATCAGATTGCACCCATAGTCAGGAAGCAGAGAGTGACAAATGCCATAGTCCTAACTTTTTTTTTTTTTCACTGTTGATAGTAATAGAGGAGTAGTGTACCAGGAGATACCTAGTGAGGACACCTAGTCTTTTCTAGCCAGTTTGGACTCTAGTTTCAGAAAAAAAAAAAAAAAAAAAACACTTGAAATTTCTTTTGCTGTCTCAGGAATTGACCAGGTGCAGAAAATCTACTTCTCTTTCCTATAAACCTATGCCCCTGTACTGGGTGCATAGTTCCTCATTCTGTGTTAATTGAAATCTCCTAGAGTCATCATATTCCTGAGCTGACACTTCATCTAGCTTCCCCTTCTCTTGTCAGTGGCTTCTCACATTGTCTGGATACCAGATGATCATGTTTGTTGGGTCCCTCTGAAAATCACACCACATGTTTACCTCGATGAGACCGTCTTTAAGAGGAATAAGACTACCCCTATATCTACCCTGAAGGGACCCCTACTCATTTTGATTTTTATCTTTGGGCCTTGTATTTTCAATTGCTTAATGGCTTTCATAAAGAAATGCTTGAGAGCAATATACTAATGGTACTCAGATCCCATTATAAAAAGGTAAATCTATAAGATACAAGGGGTCATGTCTGGAAGACCCAAGATTGGGTCTTCAAATGATCTTGGGAAAGGGGGAAATGAGAGACCAAAAGATAAATTAGCAGCTATTATTAGGACCTGAAGTAGGTACCATAAAGAAGTCTAGTAATGCCCTTAGGGGAAGAGCCACTTCACTGCATTCTTTCCCCACCCACTAGAGATACAGTTGCTAGGAAACTGGACCATCCCCCTAGGGAGGGACACCTGGTCATTAATGGTCTGGGAACCTTCCTATAGCCAATTGATTCAAATTGTAGCATTTTGACCAATAGATGCTTGCCAGGCAGGAATCACCCCTGCCTTGGGCATGCTGCAATGGACCAGAATCTATATATCACCCCACTAACCTGGGCACAGGGCGCTCGGCTCCCACCGCTTCTGCAGTGGGTGTGTGTGGGCCCAAGCTGCAGCTTGTAATTTACAATAAAAAGAATCTCATGTATTTAAAATATATATATATATATATTTAAAAAATATATATTATATATATTCATGAACTTCGGAATCCAGGTCAGGTTCTCTTGCTAGTCATTATGTGGTCTCATTTCTGATTCTTGAATTTATTGGGTAAAGTCAAACAAGCCAAACACTCACAGCAAACATCCCATGCAAAACATATTTAGAAAATGAGAAAACAGTGAAATATCCAGCTAGAAAAGTGGAACAGAAAATCAAAATTAGGGTCTAACTTTGAATTCTTGTGTTCTTCCTGCCTCATGACCATTGTTTCAAGTGTTAGAAAGCATTGCAGTAAGATAAGGTACCACAAATACACTGAAAGCTATATGCTTCATGGTTGTGGATTCATAAACATATCTCTACATCTACCTGTGTTTTTTTTTTTTATGTAGCCATTCCACATACTCCCTCCATCTAAGTTTTCCTTAGGGACTACAGATCAGCAAGTCTGAAATTCACTGCTCGGCAAAGTGAGCGGGGAAGGTACAAGATGGTAGAGTTTGGTTGGGAAACAGCCTCTGAGAACAAAACAGCAGGCAGTAATGCTGTTGGCAGAGTAACAGAGAAGATGCTGTGGCTTACCCATGGCATTATGGCAAAAAATAGCATGGAAACAGCTGGTAAGCTGTCAGAATGATCTCAAGGAAGAACTGTGAAATCTCTCTGCTTATGCATTAATCAAGAGTTATGTGGCTAGAACTCCACTGCCAGGGGAGGAACAGCAAGGTGGGAGTTCACTCTTCCATAGCCTTTCTCTCACCTCTCTGTAGTATGGTTCCATGCCACAGTGCTGCTCATACATGGCTAATCCTATGTGAATGCTACCTCCACTCACAACCACTTCACCGACACTCAGAATATGCACAGACACCCAAAGAGACAGCAGTAGAAAGTATGCCACTAAATTATTACAGATCTTTTACAAACACAAATTCTAGAGAAATTGGCTGGAATAAGAAATGACATTTAAATAAAAAACAGAAATAGCTGTTATAGCTGTGATTAAATACTAATAAGGGTTGATTTTTCTGACTTTTGAAACTATTTATCATGACTAATTTTTTATTTCGAAACTGTCATTTAGACTATTACAATCAATTCAGTGAAAGGATGAAAGAGAGATACACACACAAAGAACACGTAGGAAAATCACAGTCTTGACTGGTTGTACGAACTGATTTCTGCTACAGAAAACAAATGGAAAGCTAACCACTTGCAACGAATTGAAAAGTGTCTTGCTGCACAAGAGTTTGAGAAACCTGAAGAAGCTGAGGTCATGAATATTTTTACAGGTGGCTAAGAAAAGTGCATTTGCAGATAGGGACTCGGATGCTATTCTTGCGGGTATGACCTTGAATAGAGGCTGTTACATTTTAGCTTCCATTTCAGATAATAAATCACCCTCCCCAGCAAGGAAAAGTGAATGAATCAGGTGCTTCCAAGACTTCCCTAGGAACAATTTCAAACTATGCAGTAATCGGGCCGGCGGAACAGCACAGCTATCATATAGGAATATTATTGAGGCTATTCTTCAGTAAATTGTTAGTGGTGTAGAAAGAAGAAACAAGACGAGAGCAAAGAACAACGGCTTTTCCAATACAGGGAAAATTTACATAAGCCAGGAAGTCTAAAATAGTAGCATGAAGTAGCATACCGTGCTTTCTTTAGATTTTAAAATACAGGACAATATTTTCCCTTGGACGGCAAGTGGACTTTGCTTTTAATGAATGCCTCTACTCTCTGTGGCATTCAATGGGGAATGGTGTTTTTGTGTGGTTATTTTTGGAAGTTTGATGATATCTAATTTTTTTTTCTTTTGGATTGAAGCAAAGCAGCACATATGTATATTAAGAGTAGATGCTTTTCCAAACTAGAAATGAGCACTCTTTCCTATTCCCCATGTCCATATTAATTGTACCACTACCCAGCAATGTTTCTTGAGCAGCCTAGGAGTGAAACACATTTCTTATCACCTTTTGCTGTTGATCCTTTTGCACATCTCTTAAAATTTGGACTTTCTTTTTCTATATCGATTGCCAGGGGGTTCTTTGTAGAGTCTGGAATGCAATACCTAAAGTACTTACACATTTTTATTTTTTGTATATTAAAAATGAAGTGTTTTTGCCATGTTGAAAAAAATCTACATATAGATATTTATATTTTGAAATATACTTTTCTTTTTTGCCTTAAATTATTTTTGAAAATTTATTTATTTATTTATTTACTAATTACAGTTTATTCATTCTGTATCCCAGCTATAGCCCCCTCCCTTGTCCTCTCCCAATTTTACCCTCTATCCTGCATCTCCTACCATGCCCCTCCCAAAGGCCACTGATAGGGAGGTCCTCCTCCCCTTCCATCTGACCCTGGCCTATCAGGTCTCATCAGGACTGGCAGCATTGACTTCCTCTGTGGCCTGGTAAGGTTTCTCCCCACTCAGGGGGAGGAGATCAAAGAGTCAGCCACTGAGTTCATGCCAGAGACAGTCCCTGTTCCCATTACTAGGAAGGCCACTTGGACACTGAGCTGCCACAGGCCACATCTGTGCAGGGGTTCTAGGTTATCTCCATGCATGGTCATTGGTTGGAATATCAGCCTCAGAAAAGACTCATGTGCCCAGTTTGTTTGTTTTGTTTTGTTTTTGTTCTGTTGCTTTCTTTGTAGAACTCCTGTCCCTTCCCTATTCTTCTATCTCCCCCTTCTTTCATAAGACTACCTGTACTCTGCCCAAAGTTTGGCTATGAGTCTCATCATCTGCTTTGATACCCTGCTGGGTAGAATTTTTCAGATGCCTTCTGTGGTACGCTCCTGTCCTGTTCCCTGTTTTTGCCCTCTTCCGACATCTGGATGTCAGCCTTTCTGGATGAGGATTGATCATCTTACCCAGGGTCCTCCTTCTTCCTTAGCTTCTTTAGGTGTACAGATTTTAATATGATTATCCTATATTATATGTCTAATATCCACTTATGATTGAGTATATACCATGTGTGTCTTTCTGCTTCCGGGATACCTCACTCAGGATGATCTTTTCTAGTTCCCACCATTCTACATATACACATTTATATTTTTAAATATATATACTTTTCAAAATCTGTATCTAGGGTTCATTTGAAACACAAGGAAGCTTTTTAAAAGTTTTTATTCCATTTCATAGACCCCATTCATTCTTAGACAGGCTGGGTATAAACTACATTACATTGATGCAGAGAAAGCAGGCACAATTCTCATTACTAGTTTACTAGAAGCAAAGAGGCAAATGGCCTCAAGTGGAAAGAACATATCCAGGCCGTTTTTAGAAGATGCTTTCTGTTGGCTTTAGTGTAGATGAAGCAGTTCTCTTGGTGGCTGGTAGAAACTGAGTAATCAGAAACAATTCCTTCTGTAACATCAGCGGCAGTTCAGAAGGAACAGAAGCATCCGAACTTTCCAAGTTCAAGGGATTAAATTAGAAGACCAGGAAGGGAAGTAACGCGATGTGATACTTTTTTTTTTTCTTCTTTACTGCTTATGGAGACAAGAGGTATGTGGCTCATTCCTTGCATTCAGGTCATGGCTTTCAAATTTGAGTATCTCACAGAATGCATTTTGGAGATTTGTTTACCAAAAATGATCATACTAGTCAATCACTGTCTGATAAAGCTTGATAATAAACTAGCCTGAACTGAGGTACTTGCCATATAAAATTCTTATCTCCACAGTTACAAGCCTGTAGGCTGACTGAAGTTTGGCTTATCTCCACTGGGTTCCACATGTTTGTTCTGCTTTGGGCTGCAAGGCATTGGGATTGTCTCCAGGCGAGGATTAGGTTGAGATATTTTCTGTGCATGTTTATTCTCAGGTTCAAGCTTAGTATGCTGTGACTGTCTAGGGCTTTTTCTCTGCATGGTGCATCACTATAACTCCCCCCACCCCCCCTGAAAACACTACAAATACAAGAAATATTTTTAAAAATGTTTTGCTTATTTCACAACTGCTAAGATCCTATGATCTAAAGAGGTACTGTCAGAATGAAACATGTCATGGGGAAAACACTGAAAGTTTACCATTGAGATAATTCATTAATTTGTTCATTATCTCATTCATTCATTCATTCATTCATTCATTCATTCATTCATTCATATATTTGAAACGGTCTGGTATGTAGCTCATGATGTCCCCAGATTTAAGGGATCCTCACACGACAGCCTTCCTTACAAATGCTGAGAGTATAGTCTTACACCACCACATGTAGCTTAATGGTGATTTCATTAAATCAAGGTATTTGTTGAAGAACAAGATGCTTCACACTTTGCCTTGATCTCTGCAGAGCATCAAGAGGACATTCTTGGCCCTAAGAGCAAAACTCTTCTATTAACCTTCCAAGAGTTTCCAAAGGTTTTACAGATACCCTACCCCAACTGTAGAGTCCATTGAGCTTGCAGTCTTGTGGCACTTCCATTTGTTCTCCACTTTTACTTTGAGTCATCCTAACCACACATCAATGCAATCCTTTCTTTAATTTGGTTCTTTAATTTCGGTTTTTATGTATCTCAGCTAACTTTCCTTGCATTTTATTCTGTTCTTCTAATCTTAGCCTGGTATTTCCACTCCAAGTTCCCCCTTCCCAGACATTAGTGCATATTTTAAGCTATCCACTGACACAAATATTACTAGGAAGCTATAAAGACATAGTCCTGAGGCCATTCATGCAACAGCTACACATCTGTTGGGAAACCATCTGTCATTCATCCTAATGTAAAAATATTCCCTTTTTTTCTCCATTGTGGCCTCAAGGAGATCACACAGACCTGATAATGATGCTTGTTTATAAGTTTTATGCTTTTTCCACTCAAGTCTCTCATCCTTTCTGTGTGACAAGCATAATCTCAGAAATAGGAGATTAGCTTGATGTGACCATATTTCATGAACTTTCCTCATGTAAATTCTTCATGAGCTCTGTACCAGCGTCTTGCATATCCTTAGTTTCTAAAGGCCACCAATAACAAAGGCAAATGTTCATAAAGGCCAAGCAATTAGTAAGCATTTATATAAGCTGCTGGATGTAATCTATTTTTGTGACCAGAGATGGGTGCCCTTTGAGAGATGCTATGCTAGCAGAAACAAACCTTGCCTGCCATGTTGTAATCCAGCTTTTAAATCCTTCCACAAGTGTGCCATCCACGTGAAGGCATATTATTCTTCATTTTGACTAAAAAGACTTGGTATATTCCCTGACACAGGTTTGGAAGGGACTATGAAAGGCATGGTAAATTTCAACTAAGCTCATAAATCTCTTCTACAATGTCTCTAAGAAATACCCTTTACATCTATTGAAGTAAGGTACCTACTTCACACCTCAGCAAACTGCAAAAATCACTCTGTTCTGTCTGAAGAAAAATGGGATTGTGCTGTTTCTAGAATTGAGTTTACCTAGACCCTTGAGCTCTTCCTGTCTTTCCATATGTTCTGCAATCCCTGACATTATCTTCTTCATCTCTTTATCTGTCTTATCTCCTCTTCTCTGTCTCCTTCACACCTGTTGACCTTCCCATCTACTCAGAACATGCTCCAAGATAACTGAACATATTTATATTCTCAGTCATGTCACTCAGGGGTTTTCCAATGCTCGCCAAGGAGAGTTTGTATTTCTTCAAGTGGCACCAAAATGTTACATCATTGACTTGAATCTACCTTTTCCATTCTTTCCAGGTTATTGATTCTGACTTAAGCAAACTGCCTGCTGATCAGTCTTCATGGTTTTTGTAGCAATTGCATTTGGTAATACTAGGACTACTGCTTAGAATACTATTTTTCTAACTAATTTCGACTCAGTTCCTTTGTTGAAATCTGAGGTGTTCTTTATGAACCAGCCCGTTCCTATCCTCTTACACTAATCCTTCTATACTTTCCCCAAAAGATTAGCTAATTCCATTGAAGTCATGTCAAATGGTGCTCATCCCTAGATATCTTTCACTGTTTGTTCTAATGATTATTTTGTCCCCATCTTATCTGATCTACTTTGTTGCAAATTTACTGAGGACCTATGCTACATCCTATCTTTATATAAGATTTTACACATATATGTATATATGATTCTCACACCATTCTTTGTATCTAGTGCAATTCATGTGTATTGATTTTGCAATAATTGATTAATAATAAATAATTTTACATTTTAAGAGCCAGTCTAAATATTTTCAAAATAATACCCATCTATGTATACTTTGGGCACAATCATCTTTGAAATTTACCTAAACCAAATTATCATTATGTAAGTCAAAATAAAATAGCCTTTACTTTTCACCTTGTATATTAAGAATAACAACTGGAGAAATATGTGTGCATCAAATATTAATGACTGTTTTTAAATATCTACAAACATATGTATTTATATGTAAAAACACAGGCTTTAAAAGTACAAACAGTTATACATTCAGGAGCTGGAAAGTCAGCTCTGACTTGGAATTCTGGGTGAGATTTTTGAATGCATATGGTAGGAATTATATAGTTAAACATATATATGAGTTTCTTTTTGGCCCTGCCTTTGATTCACTAGGTGACTCTGGAAAGTTCATCAGAGCTGTTGCTGCTTGTCAAGCTGAGATTCATGTAAAATTGTGCAAAATATGTGTCTCCTTAGTTACTCCTCTTTAAGAGACTAATGAGATAATTTCCAAAGGCTGTAGCGATTCCTTTTTTGTGAGAAAAAAAAAATGGACAAGCACTAAATGAAGTATCTTCTGCTTTTCTTTAAGGTTGTAAAGAAAGTGAAAACAGCCTTTTAAAAATTATCAAAGTGAGAGCCGGGGAGGACACAGCCATGCATGTTTAAAATAAAGTCAGCAATAATTGGAAAGCACCTAATTTTCCTCCAGAATGTGCGATGGGCATTGCAATTTACCTGAACTTCTACACAGATGATGTCACTTGCTCCTCAGTATTATATCTATGGACTCCATTAGCAGAATGGACAGACCCATTACCACATCAACAATAAGGAAAGTAACACTCAGAGAGGCCTAAGGACTTGTCTAGGGCTACTCTACTCTTATTTTTAAGAGTAGAAGGTTGTGGTTACCTTTCTGGACTCAAGTCCACCACCACGCATATTCATTTCTACAGTTTTATTGACATTACAGCAGGCAGGTTGGTCAGAACATTTATTATTATTATTATTCAGCCATGTTCTCTTCATGTTCAGGAGTGATTTTAAACCTCGTTTCCATTATAAAGCTTTCCATGTGACTATGACTTAAGGCCAGCTCTTACATGACAAGGTTTGGTGACCTTTAATATATTGCTCCAGGAGCATTTTACAGTGAAGCAAGTTTCCTGTTTTTCCTTAAATAGGTCTTTAGAAATAAGCCCCATTTTCACTTTTGTTTTTTGTTATTGTGGTAGCGGTAACTTGTCTTGTGGATTTTTGTTATTGTTGTTTTAGTCAGAGTCTTACTCTGTAGCCCTGCCTGGCCCCAACTCCTCTGGGTAGAAGA
Source organism: Psammomys obesus (assembly GCF_907164565.1). Lineage (NCBI taxonomy): Eukaryota > Metazoa > Chordata > Mammalia > Rodentia > Muridae > Psammomys > Psammomys obesus. Next base: position 21,054,978 of record NW_026596134.1, on the reverse strand, counting down.
GGCTGGCCCTGACTATGCAGTGACCGTCTGACCGTTTAGTCTTCAGTATTGGGGCTGCAGACAAGTGTCATGATGCCCAACTAAACTTTTAAAAAAATATATATGTCTACTCTCTCTTTGTATGTTTGCACATATGGGTATGGGCACCTGTGGAAGATGCTGGTGGAAGGAACTGGAACCCCTGGAGCTGAATTTACAGATAGTTGTGAGTCATCATATGTAGGTGTAGTAATAGAATTCTGGCCCTGTGCAAGAGCAGCAAGTGCTCTTAACCACTAAACTGTCTCTCCACCTTAATGCCACTTTTTTTTTAAAGCTGTCATTAGCACAAGAGGTATTTTAATACGAGAAATGATTCTGTTCTTTTGGGTATTAACACTTAGCGTCATACACACAAATGGGTGCTAAATTTACAACGGAATAGGTAGATCTTATTTGCTGAGAGAATTGCTAGGTTAATCATTGGTTCTACACGGAGCAGAAGGTCAGAAAGTTCACAGGGATATAGGACAACAGGTTGAAGAGTGAAATCTACCTTCTTGAAAACAACGGAATTATTAGCATCAAGAAACAGTGTTTGCTTTTTTTTTTTTTTTTTTCTTCTTTTCTTCTTTCTGTTCAACTACTAATGGCACCTTACTAGAAACTTGGGATGTAGGTAAGACAGGCAGTAAATCCAAGTAAATCAAAGAAACTGGTTAAGAGCACTTGTTTCAGTGATGTCTCAGTTTGTTAACTAAATCACAGGTTGTACCGTTTGGCCAGAGACAGCTGACATGTAAGTCTGTCTGCTCAAATAACATCTTCAAAATGACACATGCACTTTAGTTCCATCAGAGGCAGTGGTGTGATTATTGTCTGGGCCATCACAGTAAATATGGTGATTATATGCATCCCTCAGGATGTGGAGTTGACAGCATGGGTTGGACTGCATGAAGGAGTTTTGGGTTTGTTCACGCACGTAAATGACACCAGAAAGGATTTCCAGGCCCCTAAGAAAGGAAAGAGAAGTCTGCAGTACAAAGCTCTACCGCCCCACTCAATTTTAGTAATCAAAATTGCCATGTCCTTTGCTCGTAAGTCATATTTAACAACCTAACAACCTTTTTTCATCACAATGTTCAAATGGCTAAGATATTAACTGCATATTATTAAGCCTTTCTTTTTCAGCAATTAGAACCAAGGCTGGTAGCTGATAACTGTTTACACATGTCGCAAATGACCTCAGGGTAAGCACTCCTGGGCTGTCATACACACACCCAGCTTCAAGCAACATATCCTTTTTAGATGCCTGAGGTTCAGCACGTCAGGGCCCCAGAGTCAGGCTGCGCTAGAAGGATTGCCTAGAGAGGATTCATTACAGTTTCTGCTGTGCTAGTGAAGGCTCGATCTCCTCACTATGAGATAGCCTCCTCTTGAAAGAAATGATCAGGGCAACATCTGTACCTTTCTGCCATCCTTTCTCTGCTCGGTGAGATCGCATAAAGTTGATGTGTTTTATGATAATATTTTTTCTTTCTCTCTCTTTCTCTCTTTCTTTCTTTCTTTCTTTCTTTCTTTCTTTCTTTCTTTCTCTTTCTTTCTTTCTTTCTTTTCTCAGGTTTTTCTCCCTGAGCTGCTTCATCTTTGCAGAGAAAGTGAGAAATGGGAGAAAGACTGATTTGTGGCCAGGCTCAGGTCTCACCTCAGAACCTCTCTCTGTCAGACTCCATAAGCAATTAAGTTTGCTTGCCCCTTTAGTTTGTGTCTATCTCTTAGCTGGATTGAAATTCACAGCTGAGAGGGCTATGATTTATTTGCCCACTAAACCTCTGTGTGGCAGAGTAGCAATTTTGTTTTTCAGGCTCTTATATTGCAATGACCATTTTTTTTTATTTATTTGACAATCTGTTATATAACTAAAATATTCTTTTCAATATCATTTTTACTCGATATTAAATGGTAGTGCTAGAGCAATGACCTACATTAAATTTTACTTGATGGTTATAGCCATACAAATATATGAGCACAGAGAACTAAAAGTGTGTTTGCATATAATTTATAAGTACTCTTCCTTAGCAAATGGCTGGCTATCAGGCATTTTTCAATTAATGGGTTTTTATTAACCTTATCTTTACTAGTATTTATTATTCTTACTGTTATTGGCTTAGAGGACATTTTCTATTGTGCTGTCTCTGAGTCTAGGTGAAGGCTGCTATGACCCATGAGACCGTAGTAGGAAGTTTATTTAAAGGTAATCCTTCTTCTAAGACTGCTTAACAGGATGCCCTTTATTGTTGAGCGTCAGTCCTTCAAAGGCACTCTAAAATTTTGACTGGAGCCTTCTCTCGGGAGCTCCAGTTGCATCATTACTTATTTTTATTTTTGGCAGACTCATTAGATGTGAACGTGATCTTTATGATCCAGGCTGCTTAATCCATGCCAACACTTCAAAAGGGATACTGAATACATGCTAGGTATCTGCATATACTGTTCTATCATTGTAACAGCTTTTCATGGTAGATAATATTTTCCCAACATTGAGGATGAAAGTGTTGACTCCTAGAGAATCTCTATGAAATATGATCAAGAACACAAGACAGGAAAGTTTCAAAGTCAGATCAGTCTTATTCAAAAGCTTAACATTACCATGGTACATTAAGAGGCCTATAAACCCAAGAGAATCTACAGAGGGAAATCAGGTAATAGAAGTTATTAAAATGAAATAGAATGTTCAAAAATGGTGCTTTTCTTCATTTCTCTTGAGTCCTTTGCCACTCCCAATCTTTGTTGTTGTGATTGTAATTTAAGAAGGGTGCTCTTTCAACAAAATGGAGTTGAGCAAGTTTGATGAAAGAGAAACACAATTCATGTTTTGCCTCTGCAAACCAGCAGGGCATGATGAGCACTGTGGCCAACAGAACCCTCCCCTTTCTCTCCTTGTCAGTTCCGGCTCATTACACTACAGAATTATTAGCCTGATATTTGACATTTTACCCTTTTTAATTTTTTTTTTTTTTTTACTAAACAACCCTCAATTTATATGGCTTAGTATTGCCAAAGACTAAGAAAGTCTAAGCCAATGAATCACAAATTATAAGTCAGTCTGTGTTACGTAAATGGACCCCTCCCTACACACATACATGCTCAAAGAACTCTAAGACATCAACACTTCCAGAGAAACCTTCTGATTTTACTGAAAAATACTTTACATGAAAATTATGCACTGTCTCTCTTAAAAGTACAATACTTGTAAAGGCCTGGTGAATCTGTGGGCTCCACATTTGAAAGTTTTTATGTTATACAGAGCAACTAGTAAGTAGCCAGTGAGGAAAAAACAACCAAACAAACAAACAAGAAAAACAGGTTAATAGCTGCCACTCTTGAAACAACTGTTTCTTCTATATTTAGAAGCATTATGTATTGTTCCTGCCAGTGACATCCATGGCCTTCTATCTTTCACAGTGTAAAGGTACATGCACTCAACTATAGATGCACCGATCACTGGTTCTGTAGCCTGGTGAGCAGAGATGGAACTGGTGTCCGCTAGCAATCAACCCAGAAGTTTATCTTACTGTCTACTAAGGATTCGGTTTGTTCTGTGGCTAGCTTTTTGAGATGTTTTTCTCTAGACATGTGCCCGAAGAGACACCCTTAAAGCCAACACACAGCCAAGTGGGTGGGTAGATCCACCCCATTTAAGGATCTGCGAAGTGATGAGTCTGTGTGGATGAGCTTACTCCTGCTCATTCAGTCTCCTAGTCTGTGTCCTTATTTCTATCTCCCACCCCATTAAATTTTTACTTTCTTCTTGCTACAATTCCTGCTTCTGTTTTTCTCATGGGAACCACTGAAGATGGATGTAATAAATTATCAATATTAAAAATCACAAATATCTCCTGGAACAATAATGCTGCGGTATCTCTGGATGATCACCGGTGTCCTGGCCAGGGACAGTGCTTGATGCATCACAAACTATATCCTATCTAAGTAGCCACAGATCTTCCGTTCTAAGAGAGATGCCTTCATGAGAAAGCAAGAGCAACCATGGGTACACTTTGAAAATAAGGGGGTTTGTTTATATTTATCCGGAATTTATACTTTTTAAGTCTCATAAATATAATTGTGCTATCATGAAGAAAACATTAGGTGAAAGCTGCAGAAAAGGCCCTTTGGGTAGGAAAGAAAAAAACCTTTAAGATTTAGCTAGTTTGCAAACCTTAATTTTTTTTTATTTTTATGCATTTTATAGCTCAGGTTCTAGAACATCACAAAACATCTTCTTAGAATGAATATGGAAAAAATCATGAAAAATTAAGACAGGTTTTCATTCTGTCATGTGACCAAGGACTTTCATTCAGGTTGGCTTTTTTCTTCTTTTTTCCTATTTATTTATTGAATGATTGATTGATTGATTATGATGTATTCACTTTGTATCCCTGCTGTAGCCCGCTCCTTCATCTGCTCCTAGTTCCACCCACCCTCTCGCGTCTCCCTGTATGCCCTTTACCTAGTGCCCTGATAGAGGAGGACCTCCTCCCCTTCCATCTGACCCTAGCCTCCCATGTCTCATAAAGGCTGGCTGCATCATCTTCTTCCGTGGCCTAGCAAGACTGGCTCCCCAGGGAGAGGTGATCAAAGAGGTAGACACTAAGTTCATGTCAGAGACAACCCCTGATCCCTTTACTAAGAAACCCACTTGGAAACTGAGTAACCTATGGGCTTCCTCTGAGCAGGGGATCTACTTCCTCTCCATGCATGGCCTTTGGTTGGAGTCTTAGTCTCTGCAGGCTGCCCTGGGACCAGGATTTTTTTGGGTTCTGTTGGTCTCCTTGTGGAGTTCCTGTCCCTCTCCCACCCCAGGTTTTCCTATCTCCCTCTTCTTTCATAAGGTTTCCTGCACTCTGCCCAAAGTTTGATTATGAGTCTCAGTATCTCCTTCAATACCCTGGTGGGTAAAGTCTTTCAGAAGTCCCCTGTGGAAGGTTCCTGTCCTGTTCCTTGTCTTCTCCTTCTTCCTGTGTCTATCCTGTTTGCTCTTCTGAGTGAGGTTTCAGCCTCTTCCATAGGGCCCTTCTTGTTGTTTAGCTTCCATCTCTGTGTTTGGCTACACTGAGCCCAAAACTCTGTCTGCCTTGCCATTTGGGTATTTCAGTTCAGCCAATTTTAGTGAGTTTTTATTATAATACAACCTTGTTAATTTGTAAGAATCTTTTATATTAATATTTCCTATTTCCCTCTTCTATCCATTGAATTTTATTTCTAAACTAAGAGTTTTTAACATCGAAGCTTCTCCTGCTCACCTTTATCTCCTCAAGTACCTCTGTCAAAATACATTCTATAACGTTGGTCAGCTTGGTCTGCTATGACTTACTATTACTGATTGTGTACTTTTGAAAATAAATGCTTATTTCTCATAGTTCTGGAGGCTAAATTAATTTCAGTTTCTGAAACAGGCCCGTTTCCTGATTAACAGATGTTTGCCTACTTGCTGTGTCCTTACTACAGCATGGAGAGTCACTGCTTCACTGTTTCTTTTTACAAGGTAACCCTCATGTGACTTATTTTCCTTTAAATACGCCTACTCCAAGTTTAATCACAGGGCTTGGGGATTTAGCATACAATATGAAGAAAAAAAATTAAGAATATACTTACATACCCACACTTTTTTTCTATCCTTGGCCAACCACTACAAATAGGGGAGATTTTTTTTTTGTCCTCAAGGGTATATAATGAATATTAATCTCCAGTCTCTGGAATTTTTATTACTAATATTACATGGACATAATACACACACACAGCGTTTTGGGATGTCAGTGCTTGTTTGTTCTGTGCTCATTATTTTGTGGTGATTTATTTTGCTAAGTGTAAGTTGATATTAAAAACTTTGTTCTCTTATTTTTTTCTTTTCCTTTTCCTTTTCACTTACCCCTGGATGTACAGCTAACGAGCAATTAAAATTTATCAAAGTTTTCTTGCCACCAAGCTAAAGTCTAGTTTACACCCTAGAAGGATGAACAATTCCTGGTGTATTTATTTAGTTTCTGTCAAAGTGTTCTGGGCAGTGTCTAATCATTATACAACTTGCATGCAAAATTTTTATGAGTTCAGTTGGAGTCTAGTACAAATAAAGAATCACAGTGGTTTAAAGGTCTTGGTAATGGATTTTGAACCCCTTATTTCTAAGTCCATAGAGCAAGTTCTCAAGAAGCACAAGCCTGATGGCGAATATGCCAAGGACTCACTGGCAGGCTATGAGAAATAAATTAGCACCTCTAGTCCCTTGAAAGGCCTAGGGCACATCTCATTTTCAAAAGCTCTCTCCTAAAATAGACCCACTGCAAAAACTGAACCATGGTTGGAGATAACCAAGCTAGGTAATTTCTGTGTTACCTAGAGTGTTGATGCAGGCCAATGCAAAGGTACTTTCACTGTTGTGTTGAGTTTCACCTGAACATTTATTGAGTATTGTGTGTTTAAATACACACACACACAGACACACAGACACACACACACACGTACACACACACACATATCTAGGAGGAAATATAAAATAAAAGCTATTTTCTTCCCTTACAATAAAAGCCTGTTTTCTCACTAAGGAGAAAACAGTCCTCTTACAAAGCAACATTGAGAAGCTAGAGACAGGTCTCACTGAGGAAAAGTATTTATTGTTCAAATATAAGGACCAGGACTGATATCACAGGGCCCACATCAAAATGAGGTATAGTATCACATATGCTAAAAAATAAGAGTTTCGGTTTTAGCAAGAGATCCTGCAGCCAAAGAACCAGGCAGGGAGTGGGTAGAGGAGGACACTGAGCGCCTTCTTTTAGCCTCTCTGCATATATGAACCCATCCCTTCTCCACATACACACATGCTGTGAAGTTCACATACAAATATGTACAACACTTAAAAATCTATGCAAATGTTTAATTTCACTGTTCGCTGCAAAGTGGAAGAGAAACCTGAGTGATCAAAGATGGCTGTTTGAGGGCATGCCTGTGGGTCTGCATCCATCACTATGAATCCTGATTTATGGCTGAAAGGAATTTATTCTTTGCAAATAAATAACCCTGTTACTGTTCAAGAGGCTGCCCCATTCCTCTCTGAGCTGCGCTAAGAAAATCTGTTCTGTCTCTGGGTTATCGATATAATCCCTAAACACTGACTACTTTCAGTAGAGCAAACATAGCCACTAGATCACCTCACTTTTTGGTTTACCCTAAAGCCTAATTGTTCTGAGTTCAAGACTGTGGTACATTCACATTTCAGAGAGGACAAGCTGTGATAGCTTGAGGTTCTACTATTTTGGGGCCATGTATAAGGTCTAGATTATAACTGGACTAAGCCTGTCCTTTGACTGAAAAAGAACGTCTCATTTTCTGTGGAGTCATTCTGGAGTTACTTAAAGGAGATCAGAGGATGCAGCATTTGGATATATGAAATGTTTAAATGTGTTTGTGTGTGTGTGTGTGCATACACACACAAACAGGGACACAAACAGATGTTCAGCTCTTCTGACAATGTTTCTTGACCTTCTGGAATCAATTGTTTCTCATCTTACTATTGATAAATAAAATTGTAAGGTACTCATAAAGACAAAGAAGAAAGACTATGCTGTTTAAGTGCCATTGCAGAATGCTTGCTGTATTGTGTGTAGTTTCAGTGTACACAGCATGGATAATTGAGTATCTGACCCTGGGCCTTGCTTGCTAAAGGTTCATGTAGCACACCATGATAGAGGAAGGATGGTGTTCTGTTCTCCCAAGCACATTTGTCCATTTGACCGAAACTGCGACTATGGTACGGAGACTAAATTCAAGAAGCAAATTGAAATTAGAAGCCAGGGTCCTTGATGATTTCTCTTTAAGAACACATTGCATGGGGTGGAGGAAGGGTTCTTAAGTGTATTTGTTCTTCCAAAGTGCCCTGGTTCAATTTCAAGTACCAAGATCACAGCTATAGTTCCAGGCGATCTGACACCCTCCTCTGTACGTAGTATACAGACAAAATACTCATATCCTTAATTTTTTTAAGTCCTAAAAGAAAGAACACGAAGCTGTGAACTGATCCCTGCGGATGTTGTAGGAGACTCCCAAACACATACAAGTCAGCTCCTTAGACATGATTTTAAGTCCTGGATCTGGGCCACCTTCACTCAACCCACTGTGGCTGAGGGAAAGTGCTTTCCCTTTCATGCTTCTGTCTGGGGTTCAAAGGCCTGTGGAGGCTTTGATTCTGTCATGGATGTCAGTGTCCTGCCTCTCACGATGTTCTTCAGCTGTTTAAATTTCATCTTTTCCTTCTCTCTGTTGCTTTTTAAAAGTGTGATTGGGTGTAATTCATAATCAACCTTTTGAATTAGAAGTGCTGATTTGAACCAAGAGGGAATGTGATAGTGGTGATATTTGACGAACAAGATGACCACAAAACCTCACCTGTATGAAATACTTAGCAGTAACACTATTTCCGGGACACACACCCCACGGTCCCTGTGTGCAGACAAGCAGTACTGATGTATGAGTGTCTCCTGGCCATTTGGTTTACAATAACTAGGAAAGGAAAAATGAGCCCTTATTTTAGTGTGTTCATTTCAAGATGATAGCATGGTAGAATCTCCTTGCAGGTAGAGTGAGAGAGCACCATTATTCACCAGTTGTCAAGTGTCTTGAAGATGCACTGGGCCCCCGGAGACTGAGAAATTCATTGTGTTGTAATGCTGTTCTTCCCTCTCATTTCATCTAACAGAGTAGATTGAAATTCTAACATCTGAGTGATGTGTGTTGTCTTTTAGGGTCTCCAGTCTTTAACATGTACATGAGTTACTCTCAGAACTAGACATACTTTCTGGGAGTAGTGTCATAGCATTACAATTTTAATAACTTACAAATATTCCCTTTCTCTTCTATTACCAGACTGTTACTTGCTACTCTCATTTTTTTTCTTTTTCTTTTTCTTTTTTTTTTTTTTTTTGCCAGAAGCCTCTAATTTATTTCTCTGCATCCACAGCTGACCGTCTTCAAACAGTGTAAGGCTGAACTGCTTTAAGTGTCCGGACCCCCCTCCGTGGGATCCAAAACAGATTAGTTTCATGCTTAATTGGCAGATTCTTTATATACCCTGTCTCCCCTTATTAGAACTATACTCTATCTGCCAGATGATAGTTGCAAAGGGGGTTTGTGATACACCGTTTATCAACATGCCTCATCCCAGGGAGACAGGAATTCTCTGACACATGCCAATTTCCATGAAGAGGGTTTATGACCAGATAGGCATCAGGTGATAAGACAAGCTTAGGATTCACTGGGAGCCAGTTCCTAGAGGCTCAGGTTAAGTGGTTGGTGTTGGATGGAATCCCATCTCTGTGTGTTGTGCTAAGTGTCATGCACTTGGGTTTATTTTGTTGGGGGAATGAAATTTGGGGCCTGAAGTGAGAAAGGCCTGGAGTAAAACCTTCATTGCTCTAGCTTGTAACTTCTTATTTCCGTATACCGCATTCCCAGGATTTTCTATACCTGTCCCTGTGAAAAGTAAGAAAGAATAAGGGATGGACTGGGTCAGTCCAGAACAAACTGGGTCAGTCTAGAAGTATCTGCAATATTTTTGTATGTTTGTTTTATTTTGCTTAAGTTTTTTTCTTTTTTATTATTTTTTATTTATTCTTTATTACAGTTTATTTACTTTGCATCCTGGCTGTGGCCTCATCCCTCACCTCCTCCCAAACCCCTCCCTCTTTTCCCCCTATGCTGCCCCCCTAGACAACCAAGAAACATGCATGGAGAGAACCTAAAACTCCCACTCAGATGTATCTGAAATATTTTAATGAATATATACGGTACATCTTCTTCATTTGACCCTCCCATACTCACTTGAGTTATTTGTAATATTTAAACATAGTCTATTGGTCAACATGAGGATACATACAAAGACCAGAAAGCTATCTCAGTAGAGGATCAGAGAATGAACAAAATAAGATGGGCTTATAAGCCACATGACCTAAAGCTGTTCAACTCTGCAGCTGTGGTACAAAGGCACCCATTAACAACAGAGAAAAGGGGGGTATTGATGAGAATAAACCTGTCCCAGTAAAACTTTATTGACAAAACTGCTACACAATTAGATTCATAGACTAATCTGTTCATCCCTGATCCAGGTCCATGTGTCTTCTCTAAATTTGTATATTTCTTCCTCAAACAAGTTATTTAGAAAGCTGCCACAACCTACACTCTGTTTTGAATCTCAGTTCTGAAATGTACATGCCAGAACATTTTTCCTCAGCTAAAAAAATCATAGTTTCTACAGGGGTTTATCTCTGGGAGTGAGTGAGAATGTCTTGCTTATTAGAGAAAAGCATGCTTGTCTGGTGTTCATATTCACAAATGTCCATTCACCTTGAGACCATAGCATTAATACCGCTGTCACCTATAAGTGAGGAAGTTTCTATTCAACCACAGCATGGGTCCCACGGGTTACTATGTGTTCCCTGATACTTGCACACAAGGAACCTTCTGCTCATCATCCCTTGGCCCAGATATCTGCTTCCAAGGAAGAATTTCTTCCATGCAACTTCCTCAGAGTTGGTCACACATCTTTGCAGAAAACGACTAAAAATACCCAGTTTGAGGTCAAAGATCAAGAGTTGACAAGGACTTGGGACAAGCAGATGAGATTATTGTGCAATGGAGATGTACTGAGAATGTTTTAGGTAGTACCAGCTCTGAGTTAGTAGGCAAGAGAGTCAAAATACCATATCAAAGAATTAGCACAGATCAAGTAAAATATACCTACAAGTTATGTGAAATTTCAATCCAAGGTCATATCTATAGAGCAGGCATTTGACCAACAGGTAGATGAGGAGAAGAGACAGACATTATTAATGATGCTTATTGCTTACCTTGTATTCTGGGCCTCTGGAGTCGAGTATGCATGCATGTGTGCTCGAGTGTGTGTGTGTGTGTGTGTGTGTGTGTGTGTGTGTGTGTGTGTGTGTGTAGTAATGGTAGTCATGAATAAATACCATGCAGATTTGTTGTGAATTTATATTCCTAGTAGAGTTTTTAAATAGTACTACTATTGATGTTATGAGCCATATAGTTGTATCTTGTTGAATATTTAGCAGTATGACTGGCATGAATTCATTAGATGCAAGTAGCACATGACTCCATTTATGACAGATAAAACATATATGCTGATATTACCAGATGCTCTTGGGACCAGAATCATGCTCTGGTTAACCAAAGCCCAAGCAGAATAGAGACACAAATGTAAGAAAGCAGTCCTCAAACTTACATATACACGCGTGTCACCACACTGCCTTACTCAGAATTCACCAAGATCCAGCCCAAAGTTTCTGGTTTAGAAGGTCTGCCATTAGACCCAACATTTGAAATTCTAATGTTTCCTTGTGGAATGCCAAGTCCTGGTTCTGGGACCAGGCTTTATTGGCATGTTGATATGATACAAGGTACTTTAGGAGAATTCTAGGTGACTTGAAGTGTGTTTCCTAATTTTTCTAGCTGTAATTCTGTTCCTGTGAGCAGAGAGTTTGAGGTTTCTACTGAGGCTACTGGTGATCCTTAATGATCTAGCAGAGATTTGGAGTGGGGGTGGGGGTGAGGCATTTGTAGGAGATGGTAATCTGTGTTGGGTTTTTGTGAGCCCTACCTTCCCAGCTGTCACCTGATTTCTGCCAAGAACCTGCACCAGGTCTTGGCAAAACACTGGATCTCCCACAGAAATGAACAATTACTTTCATCTTGTGTTTAAACTCTGCTACCAAATAAGCCAGTGGCTGAGAAGCAGACATTTGGAGGGACTTAAAGGACACAGTGACTTAGGATGCCATTTGTTACTAGTGATAATGAAAATTGTGGTGTCTTGCATCTTGTTTATTTGGACAAGTCACTATGTCCTCTCTTGACTCTCTTCTCTTCAGGTCAGAGTTCCTGCTGTCTTAATCTGTCATCCTTATTCTCTCTCTTACTCTTTTAAAAATTTGCTTAGCTTTAGAGATGGAGCTGTCGAGCTATTTATCAGCCTTATCTCCCTTGGTCCTCTGTTAGCACTTCAGATTGTACATTTAATCCCCTTTAATTGATTGACCTCCCTTAAGCAGGAATCAGCGGAACACTTGCTAAAGCACAGGAGGAGGAGCGGTCACTATAACTTTGTGGAGCAGGTACAGAGGTCACTGCAACTTAAACAGAGTTAGGAAAACAGAATTAGTTTTTATACCATTAAATAGAAATTTTCTGAGGACAATTTGTACCGATCCGAGAGCCAATTCTGAATGAGATATAGTCATTCCAAATGAACAGCATCCACAATAAATGGCCAGTGCTGTTGTTTGTATGTTACATGTAAGACAATTTCTCACCTGATTATCCTCAGAGTCATCATCACTCATCATCATCCTTTTGCCCTTCGAATAACATCATCATTACATTAGTCTTTGTAGAGGCTACCCACTTCACATTTTTCACGGTTTTATTTATTTCAATCAGTAAACACCATTTAATGAAGATATTACTGTGTCTATGTAATATGCTCCTCACTTTTATAAAGATAACTCCAGAATCAGAGAATTGAGAGATCTGCCCAACTTAACATGGGGCAAATAATGTGGAGCCTCAACTGGCCTCCATTTTTATGAATCTCAATCAGAACTTGTTTTAGAATGCATAGCAGATATTTTCTTCTTCCCTGACCTTTCTACAATGGCCTCATTCAGTCTTTTCAAGGAAATGGGTAGAGAACGTTGTGAGCAGATGGCAATGGCAGTCCACACTATCATGGCTGGGATCCTGGGAGTTGGGTGGCTTCCAAAGTCTTGCTTCTCCCTGTGAGATTTCTTGAAGAAGATACTCTGTTTCATTCATTCTATCATCATTCCTTTAGTAGAATGTAGCTCCACACACAAAATGTGCATCCTCAGTGCCCATTAACTAATAGTTGACCTGGGTATAGAAAAAGGAGATCATCTGATTAAGAAAGTAAGTTCATGATGTTCCCAGAAAGATAGCTGACAGGCAGGAAAATACTCAAACTGTGTTCCACTGACTGGAGAATATTTTATTCCAAAGAGTATTAATAAAATCCTCCCTTATTATCTAGTGAAATTATCTAGTGAATCAGGTAAGTTATACCCCATCATCTTATGTGTTTGCACATCATCGTTGTAAGCAAAATGAAAATATATGCTTTGCTTTTATTGTACAAAATCTGAACATATTTATAATGATCTGTTTTAGCTGATAATATTCAAATTCTGTTTTGACTCTAGAGGCAAAGACACTCATTTTTAAAATTTACAACCACACACTTCAATTCATCATTTATTTAAAAATCATTTACTGAGCTCTGGTAAAGGACCTAGTAATTAAGATTCTTTGAATATAAAAATTAGATTACATGGCTGGCATTGAAGTGGACATGAAGTGTATATTATACAAAAGAATAACTTTTTACATAAATATATTCTTATATTATAGAGTGGCATTTTAGTCGACAGAGACAGGATGAAGAAATGTAATCCTGTGACACTGCTATCACTTGGCGACATCATTTTTGTTTTAGATAGTGCAAGCCTACTGCGTGATGTGTGTGCATTGACTGTATCACCCAGGTACATTACCCTCAGAACAAATCGTTGTCATGAAAAGACATGACTGAAATTGGACTACAACACATAATACATGGGGCAGAAATGTGCCTCAGTGAAAAATCCATGAGTTCAAGTTAGACAGACTCAGGTTCTGGTCTTAAACACTGTTCTTGACACATATATTCAATAGTGGGTAATTACAAGAAACTGGAAAATAGTCCCACTTAAAAATATACACTGAGTATTCAGGCTGTGGCAGTCACAAAACAGTGATAGCCTGGAACACTCTGTACTCAAAGCACATAAGTATTGTTCCCCAGCCGTGTTCATTGCCAATTAATTTGGTGCCACTCTCCCTCAGTGACCCAAAATGACAAAGCAACCACTACCAAGAATTTGCTGGGGACGGTGATTCACAGCAGTGGGAGGACACTGGCAAGTCTCAAACCAGAAGTTATATGTTTGGCTCAACAAGGGACAGTTCCTTGATCCTGGACTCCTGGACATATCCATCACAAATGGATGGAGAATGTTGCCCTTACTGTGAGCAAATAGGAGAACTAGAAAGTGTGGTGAGCAGAACCGTGAACTACTTTGTGTTGCAGAAAGTGCACTAGAATATTACCAGGGCCTTGTGCACAAGTACAGGAGCATCATTTACACATCACTTTCATTGTGTTATGGACTAGCACTGAACAAACAATTCTGTGGGAAGCCTAACAGTGACACCATTGAGAGATGTTTCCAGTGCACGTCTCCCGGGCATACATTTGAGAATCTCCGTTTTGTTCCTGTCAGCTGCAATTTTCTGAAGTAGGGGATGGTGCATTCTGCCTTCCCTAGAGGCACTGTGGAACAAATAGAGAAATGGCCATTGGCGAACTCTTTCTTCATTCTTGAATTATTTTTCTCTTGCCCCTGTATATTTCTGCTCCTAAAGTCTGACCCTAGAGCTTGCAGCATCTCTAGGGTTATGTCAGCCATATTAATCATAATGTGGCTGATTAAGGATCAAGTAGCTGAATCTGGGCTCATTTGAGGAACCAGGTAGGCTCCAAAATAGGCACTCTTGATAAAGAATGACTTACTGACCGTGAAAAGGCTGATGTTCCTGAACCATTCAGGTTTTCTCCTGACTGTACTTGAACATGATTGGTGATGCCTTCTGATTTACCACTTGTCTTTGTTTTTAATATTAAAAGAGAACAAAGATTGAAGCGATTGCTTCAGTAGCAACTTTAATGGTGATGGGTTTGGAGTTATTAAAATTTATAGCTGTGTTGTTTCTGCAACTACATTTTGCTTGTGTTCAAGAGGCTTATAAAATGAACACAGGAATGTGGATAGGAAGAAACTACCAAATTGTGACAGGAAATCAAGCTTGAAAAAAAAGTTCTGTTTGCTAAAATTTACATTTATTTTTACAATAGACCTTGATGGCAGTGCCTGCCAAGCCAACCAGCCCGTAGCTCACACTACTACTTTCAATTATACTAACAAGAAGAGAAAGGACTGACATATTGAAGCCTGGAAGTCTGCATAGCCATGTGGCAGATGCTTCACATATAATCCACACAACAGGCTTCAAAGATTGAAATTTCCCCCTCCCTCTCATCACACCCCCCTTCTTTTTTTAAGACAAACTGCAAAGGTCATGCATTTTTAGGTGCCAGGGGTTATATTCTCCAGTACTCTGCTGAAATCCGTGCACGATCATTCTACTGAATTCTCTAATAATGACAGATCATTCTTTTCTATGGACAAATGACTGACTGCACTCTCCTCTGATTTTTATCCATCTCTCATGCCATAGGTATGATAATTATTAATTATTAATAAAATATTATTATGTATCCATATTTTATTAGGTACGATTATATGGGGAGGATAGGATAGTTTAATTAGTAGAGTGTTTGCCTCGTAAGGAGAAGGACCTGAATCTAATCACTAGCAACCACATCAAAACCCAGGCACAATGCCATGTGTCTCTAACTCCAGTACTTGGGAGACAAAGGGTCTAAGATCTCTGGGGCACACAAGCCATTCAATATAGTCTAATTGGTATGCTCCAGGTCAATGAGAGGCTCTGTGTCAAAGAAAATAGCTGTCACTTATCTTCTAGCTTCTACACTGTGCATACACACCTACAAACAGACATGTGCACAAGTACACATTAGTAAGAGAGAAAAGTACTACAGTATTCATCTCATAAGCCATATCATTTCATTATAATAGTCCTTTGAAGAATGTGAAAGTGGACTCTTGCCCCATAGCATGTTGTAAAAAAAAAAAAAAAATGGGTTCAGAATAGTTAAGTAAGTTGCCGCAAGGTCAGGGTGGGATGACAGGAAGCTAATGTGTTTATCCTCCGCTTCTTACTTCTGTAGGCACACAAACCATGGGAGTTTATTCTCGTGGCAGCTGCATATGATTGATTCAAGCCTGGGCAACTATATGGGTATTTGCCACAAGGCTTCCATGACTGCTAATGAACTGAAACAAAGCAGTTAGCCACAGATTATAATGCCACTGTGGTCCCATGACAAATGACATGGAGGAGATAATAATGAAGTCATATTGACTGTGAATAAAGAGACCACATCTGAGGTCTAACACAGCCACCTTTACCACTGTGGGAAGCAAAAAGGAACATCTGGGTGAGGGTCTACACTGGATTTGGCAATGTGCTGACAGAAGACCTTTTGGAAATCCTAATTCAAATGTATGGCACCTCAGATAAGAACCAAATATTTATCCCGGCAGAGGTGAAACCTTTTTCTTGTCCTGAATCTATTATGGATCTTACAGAAAATCTGCCCAAGAATCTAGCTCGTAGATCATGTAACTCACTGAGCCAGAACTGTCCTTTGCCTCCTCTGTCATTGAAGGCTGCAGAGCGCTGAGGTCCCCGTTCCCTTTAGAACACTAACACTGTTCTATTTCCATGATTAATTAGTGACTCATAGGTGAACTGAATCACTGGCAGGCTTTTCCACGCATACAGGATTTATGTAGTAGTTTCTCACGGAAGAGCCACAATGAAATAAACAGCCCACATTTATAGGGTGGGCAGAGGAGTAATGGCATCAGAGATTGTGGTTTCTTAACTCCTCCAGTTCTGTCATTCTGTAAGCATCTGATGATTCAGGCTTTTATACCCTGGCTTATTTCCCTGCGAGGGCATTAACACCCACCTACCTATTCATTCCCACATCCTTAAAGAAATGAATAATGAATGACACCTGTCTGATATAGAACAGTTAAGTCACATCATTTCCAAATTCCCTGAGTATCATGAATTAAAAGGATGAAATGCATCATAGTATTATTCATCATGATCATGAACACTGCAACAAAGACCCTACCCTCATATTATCCTTTCCATACATAGTTCCCAGTGATAGGTTCTGTTATTTAATATAGAGAGACCAAACCAACCAAAAGAAATATGAGATCACATTGATACCAATAAACAGAGGCTTAGGAAATAATTCTGCTTAGTTATCATGTGGGAATGAACTGGATCACTTTCTATAGGGTTTAGAAAATGAGAAATAGAGACAACACTTTATATCCCAGGCCTATGGGCACAAAGGAAGCAACAATGTTTACCCTGACTCTGCTTTTCTGAGTGCTAACAACATGATTCATCAGTCGGTCTTAATTATTCCCTTCTAAGAGCAAGATTCCTGTGTACTGGTCCTTCTTTCTTTCTTTCTTTCTTTCTTTCTTTCTTTCTTTCTTTCTTTCTTTCTTTCTTTCATTCTTTTGTCAGCTTTGAGATGCATCTAGATAGTAAGGGGCAAAGTAGATAAAAGGCAAGTTGAGGAAAGCATACATCCTGGGAAACTAAATGAATTGTTCCAAAATATATGGAAACCAGAGACTATCCCACAAATGATCTTAATTCTTAAGTATACTAGATATTAATATTACATTTATGTATTGAATGGATGGGTGGATGGATGGATGGATGGATAGAAGAATACTAACTCTGAGGATCTATAAAATATTTCTTAAAACTTAAGTGATATGGAATCTGGTCTTTAACTGTACCATTCTTCCTTTCTCTGTTTTTCTTTCCTTGTTCCTTCCCCCTTTCTACTTCTCAAAAAATCAAATAGTGGATGAGAAAGGCTGATTTAAAAAATACTATGATTCAGCCTTGTAAATGTCAGAATGACAACTAAATTTTATTACCATCTAGTGCCCAGGCTATTGTCAATAAGCCAGACAACTGCAGAGATAGGGAAAACACTCTCGTTTATCTTTCACTCCATCCCTTCTCATACTCTGCAGAGCTGTCATGCTGTTCCAGAAGGTTAACGAAGCTGATTGTATCTGACCAGGACAGCCACTTTCATTTTGTTTCATCATGAATGCCAATTCCAACTCTTAGTCATAACCATTATTAATGGAAAAGAGTAAGAGTTTTAATGGCATTATTAGGTATGGTTCAGCATTTCCAGGCATTTCTCCGGAGGTGGATGAGCTCATCTCCACCTCCATCATCATCTCCATCACCTTCATGTTCATTGCTATAATGTGTCTTCTAGAATCCATTGAAATTTCTCTGCCCCAAAGTAATTTTGAGCCATTAATATTGCCTTTTACTGTATGACAAATGCTACAGAATGAATATGTTATCTCTAGATTAAATAAACAATACGACTACAAATCTGGAATGTTACCATTTCTAAAAACTCCTGCTCAGTTTCATTGCCCTTTCCTCAAAGTACGATTGAGTGTGCCTTTGAACTGCAGAAAATATCATCAAGGATTTGGTATACAATGTCTGTTCTTTGCCATTGGCTTTTAACATTTCAGTACTCTTTATCTTGGCCTTGACTTGCTTCAAAATGTGCATTCAGACTAATAATATTTCTTTAATCTTTAATATTTCTTGAATCAGGATCCAGGGTCTTATTAGTTTCTCTTAGGAGACAGGCCCAATCCATGTCACAGAATAAACTTTTCATTACCATACCTAACTGGTGGGAAGTTCTGCCACGGTAGCATATATATTCACCAAAGGCCATTGAATGATGTAACTTGTAGTATGAAGCCAGTCAAATCAATTTGGGTGGCTTTAGACCTTTTTTTTTTTATGTTCAGGATGAAAGCCCATGGAGAAATACAGGATACTATTATTAACTTCATACTGACAGCTCCCTTTGGGCAGCTACAAGTTTATTGCTAGTTGGAGAATCAACTTTAAAGGGAGCAAACCCTGTAGTCAGTGACAATCATGCCCTTTGTGTTTCTTTATTACAGGAACAAGGGAAAATTGGAGTTGTCTTCAATATTGGCACAGTTGATATCTCCATCAAAGAAGAGAGAACTCCTGTCAATGATGGCAAATACCATGTTGTGCGCTTCACCAGGAATGGGGGAAATGCAACGCTTCAGGTGGACAACTGGCCAGTGAATGAGCATTATCCTACAGGTAACATCTTCCCGTTTAGCCTCCCAGGATCACCATTCAATGAAATCTCTTCTCATAACTGTCATCAGTTTATAGGCAAAGATTGCATCTATGACTTCTGTCTGAGAAAAGAAGTTATATCTTTAGGATTAGGGCAGTATAGGAAGCTTCTGAAGACTTACTAAGTATGCACTGAATATTTTATTTTTGCAAACCTTAGAACAATGCTGCCTGACTGGTTCATACTAAAGTTAAATATCATAGGATTTCCAGTGGAAGAAAGGAACATAATCCTTTTTGTGGGCGATTGCCAATAATCACAAGATAATGAACGTGATATCTGGTCTATGTGGTGCTATGTTGTTAGGTGTGATTGAAGGGCCAGATGGCAAGAGGTGGCAGAGAGAATATACCAGAAAGTTTATTAAACCCGAATTCATGAGCATTAGCTCAGGGGAGCAATGTGAAAAACCATGGGTAGAGCCTCCTTTCTTATTTTAATTATCGGAGTACTTCCCTCTCACTCACACTAAGCCTGTGTTGCTCTTTAGAATCTGGTCCTAGTAGTGATTGTCCTAGGAAGCATACTGGTATGGGAGATGGAGGGGCTAATCATGCATTTGAATTTCAGTCCTGGAGTGTGCAGCAGCAAACTCCCAGAGCCAGATGGTGAATCAAGGGCAGAGAGAGAGAAGGTTGGCTTCTTTAAAGAGACTCTCTCAAAAAGTCCCTTAGCTCTCTTTCTCATCTCTCAAGTCTCCTACCAAGAGTCCTGAGCCCTGGCCATAAAAGCACCAAAAGGAGAAAGAAAAATACCCAGCAAGGGACTCTTACTCTATAATTGCATTGCAGCCTAATGGACAGATGACAGAAAATAGCTCAGAAGATTGCACTTGTCAGTAATGTGAACAAGATGCATGTGTAACTCAGTGTTCGATGCTCTGAATTCTCCCATTTTTGTCTGTATTTTCTCTCACATTCTCAGCAGTGAGATGAGCACACTGAAGCCTAAATTATACTTCCAAGACACTGAGCATTTTAGCTATTAATTATCATGCCTGAAAGAAATATTCAAAGTAAACTTGAGTACTTGTGGCCCAAGATACTTTTCTTAATAGCCAAAAGAAAATGATTGAGTTTTCCTGATTTATATCAGTATTACATTTTTAAAAGGCAATCAATAGTGTGTTTGTAGCTTGGCTCTTTTCTGATATCCAGATTTTCCCTATTCCTGGTTTAAAAATTGTGGAAGAAAATGTTCCAAGACACTGAAGCAATAAATATATTAATTAATTAAAATTAACTAATTAATTCCATTTACCCATGTATCTGTCATCCTGGATTTTTGCCAAACAGCCAACTTAGCCAGTAATGGAGTTCTGTTAATATTTCTTAGGTTGTCATACATTCATACACACACACACACACACACACACACACAGAGAGAGAGAGAGAGAGAGAGAGAGAGAGAGAGATTCACACTTTTATGAATTTGAAGAAAGCCAGAGGTGTCAGCAGTTACTGTGAATTTTTATCAACATCCAAATTCCCTGGACACTAATAGACTCAATTTCAAATGTTCCTTGCTTAAAACCTGGGAATGTGATGGAGGTAGAGGGGACGAGAGAAAGTGAAATGGCAGAGACTTAAAAGCTCTTCATTTATTTGCTCATAGGAAAAACATCCATCTTCCTTTCTCCATGCATACTATCATTGGTACTAAAATTGCTGCTATATGATTTGTTGTATTTCTGCTTAGACTTTCCAAGATTTCTAAATTGATGTTGACCACTTACCCAGAGCCAATGGAGAATGAACAAACATGTTGCTATCTATGAGAAGGCATTGGAGTGATTATTTTAAAGCACCAGTGACCCTTGATACTCACCTCTCCCTTTGTATCTCTAGTTCTAAATTATGGTTTGCCTTCTGTAATCTTTCAGGGCAGAATAAACTCTTCTTTAATGGCGGTGCTTTTCCAGTTGACTATTATCATCACTGCTAACTCTCATTTAGTTGTAATAAATGTTATTATTGTTGGACAGGGTAGAGATTTGCCTTTAGAAATATGTGCCTTAGAACCACCTGAGGAGTTGAGGTTTTTATCAGTTATATGTCACAAGCATCTGGATTAAGCTCTTGAAATGCCCTAAGTATTGAAGTATTTGGTGTCTTTATCACATATAATTGAAGATACAGTAACAATGAAGCATGAAATAAGGATAAGATTTTCTAACAGTTCTGATTTTTCTCCTCTGATGATTACTATAACATTGGGAATGTATCAGATTCTCTTTTCAAAATTTCTCATTTATTTCCCCTTGTATTTATTTTACTGGTCCTCTATGCAAGTGCCCATTTTCCCAAGCTGGTAATCTAGCTCCAGACTTTCCATAGGCCATTGAGGCTCACCATCTCTTTGGTTTCCAGGCCTGATGATGCCAATGTAATGATCCTTTTAGAGTTATGTACAGGTTCAATGAGAAGAACATATGTGAAATGCTCAACGAAAAGCTATATGATCATGTACACACACAATAAATGGTAGTCACATTACCAGACCCGCTCATTTATGCGTGATTCATTTTGATTATTGGTCAGCCTGTGAAATGGATAAACTGAATATTGCTGTTCTCCAGTTCAAATCAAAACTGACCCTCAGGGGGGTGCTATTGCTATTGTAAAATAACTATGTAACTGAAGGACAGGATCTGGACCAGGTTATTTCTTCCTGATTAGATTCAGTTTATGCTATTGCTCTCCACAATAAGTGGAGAGATGTTTTGAAAAATACATAACCATAAATGCACATCTCGTTAGATTCATTTTCTACAAGAGTATTATATTTCAAAAATATGCCAAGACTTCCTAAGAATCCTTTGGACCTTGGATTTCTTAGTTACTGTCTTTTAAGACTGAAAGAATCCATTTAACCAAAGTTAAGGAATCATTACTCTAATATTAAACTATTTTAAGTAATTTATTTTAAACTTAATACCACAAAGTCCTTTTTGTCTGAGCACCAAATTACAAAGCCACCGATTTACTTAATCTTGACAGAGTTTCTACAAAATGCAGTAGGTCCTCTTCTTTTTCCAAGCCATTCAGTTGTAGTGACAATAGCAAAACGATTAGCAGCCACCAAGAAGAGTTCAGGAGTATCTTGCCATAAAAATCAGTTGTAGTGAGCACACAAAGATAGCTGTCATGAGATGTGGAGCAGAAAATCTACATTTAAGGAAGAAAACAGATATTAACAGCAATAGGTTCGTTCCATATTGTCCTGTTTATGATAGCAAGGTGCTCTCTTGAGCAACTGAGAATAATGTGTATATTATGGAGGCAGTGGTTTAATATAGAGTAGTTTCTACCAAATAGTCACTTGAGTTGTTTTATTCTGAGGCCATACTCTTGGGAGTCATTCCTGTCCATCACATCCAAAGGGGTCAGCTGCACAACAGAATGAGTGGGTCAGCTCTCGAATCTTTTCACTGTCATTTATAGGAGTTTACTTGGCTTTACTGAAACATCCTACTGTGAAATACAGAGAGCCCAGCAGGACAAAGAACATACAGCCCTGGCTCTTTGTGAATCAGTGAGTATCCAAAATGGAAATAGTTCTACAGCAATTGGGGTCTTCTATCACTTGATTCTGGGAGAGAGAACTCAAAAGTGACTTCTTTCTTTGAACCTGAAAATAGAAAGGCTAAGGAAGAGGAGAAGGAGATAAAAGGAGAATCAGCTCAGAGCTATCATCCAGACACTGACAAATGTGCCTTAGACAACCTCTGATTGCTCTCTCTACACAATGTGATGGGAAGGACAAGGGAGGGGAGGTGAAAGGTGAGTTGAACATGGGAATTAATTTTAGCCATAGTTTTGTCTCCTCCCCCCCACCCCCCGTGAGGCTGAGATGAATAGGCTTGTTCAAGATTTGCTCTCAACTGTGAATGGGCCACCATTATGCCACCACGGCTATCAGTATACTGGGCAGGGTACCCCGAGAGCTTTTTTGGTGAGAGCCAGATCTTTGAGAAATGATGAATGATAAGCAGTTCCAAATGCATAGGACTCCCATCTTCCCATCCAAGAGTTTGTTAAAAAAGAGCAAGGCCTCATTGCTTTTCCATAATATAGCATGTCAAGTCAATTGAAGTACTCTTGATTGAAATTCTTATCATTATTCTATTAGTCATTTTTCTGTTACTATCCTGAAATACCTGAGGCAATTAACTAACATAGAAAAAAAAAATCTGTGTTTATTGTCATGTTTCTAGAGGATGTATTAGCTACCTGAAGCAATTAACCTAACAAAAAGTACATAACTTATAAATAAGGAAAAGTTTATTTAGTTTACAATTCTGGAATTTTCAGTCCAAGACTGAGAAGACTCATTTTCCTACAGTTTCTTAGGAAGGTCACATGATGGACACATTGGTCCAAGGCCATTTCAAAAGGACACACTTCTGTTAAGCACACAACACTTTCTAATGACATCATCCAGGGTACCATGCCATTAGTGCATAGACCATTGTGGAGATACTCATCCAAACCATAACAAACTATGAGAGGCTCAATAACTTGCCCAGTGCCTCAGTGGAGCAAGAGCAGAATCAAGATTCCTTCTTGATTCTCACACGGTTCTACCCCATACACACCACTGCCCGTTGTACGATGTCTGACTTATTACTTTATCGATAATTGCACTTTAGTAAATATAAATAAAACATTTTCTGGAACAAAAATCTATGCCTGGAGTAGTTTTGGTAGTAGTGTTTCTGACCTTTGGTACTAATGGCATTTTGGGATACGTCAGCCTGTTGTGCGTTATGGTTGGTTCAGTGAGTTACCGACAGGAGCATGATGAAGTAGAGTAGCATTTGTGATTTCTTCCCATTGTATGCCAGCAGCAGGTTTCCACTTCAGAGTGAAATCATCCATGACTAAGAATCACTAAATTAATAACAGTATCTTTAAAATGTATTTAAATACCTTGCCACCCTGTTGCAGTTTAATGATATGCTGGGACATATGAGATTTTACATATATGCTAGGTTACCAAGACTCTGAAGAGTTAAAAGTAAAGACTATAAATAAACTCTTGATAAATAAACAAAAAAATTTTAGGCCTTAGGTTTTCATTAATTCCTAGCCAGGGGAAGCGGTGGGGGGTGGGTGGGATGGAGGAGGGCTTTGCTTTGCATGCAAACATTTGAGACCTTGCCAGATTGGAAGCATGCTTTAAACCAAGCTCCATCTCTCTGCTCACTCATCCATTTCAGCATTTATGTTTCTTTCAATTCAACAGGAGGAAAACATAGATAGTAAAGTCCTACAAAAGGAATGAAAAGTACAAACACAATCAAGAGGGAAAGCCACATTTCAACTTGAATTCAATTCTGCAGAGATCAAAGAGCAGCTAAGGAAAGGCTCACTTAATGAATGTGTATGAACATTCTTTGTTACATTTCAAAATGTTCTTATAAGTAAATTATTCAAACAGCACAAAAGAAATCAATGAATCAATCAAACTAATACCTTCTAAATATTTGCACCACAGAATTTTCTTCGCCAGCTTTCAGGACCAAATTAAGATTCACATTTGGTTTTGTCAAATAATTTTCAAATTGGTCTCGTTGGTCTTTGGTGGAAAATGGATCATAAACACCTATGTACAGAATTAAATGTTAAATTACTCTCTACTTAGTTGCCAATTAAAATCCTTTGGAAATGACAATGAACTGCCAGTGCTTAGGCAACACTCTCATGTCAAATGTGGTCCACAGAACAGCAACAGCAGCACCTTGGGCCCATTAAAATGCTGCCTTTCAGTATCCACCTCTGACTAGTTGAAATTTACATTTTAACTAGATTCACAGGTGTTATACACACATCTGAAAATTATGGCACACTGGGATAGGCATTATGAATTTTATATGCATATATATTTGATAATCGCTGATCTTTAGGAAGCTTAAAATATTTTTTCTTCTTTTTTCAAACATACTGTTAGCATTGTCCAATATGGCAGCCACAGAGCACACGTAACCACTCAGTATTTACAATGAGGCTAGTATTACTTAGGCTCTAAAATTTTTATTTTGTTGTGAAATTATTATGCTCTGTGTACTAAATACTTTGAATATATTTTTTCATCCAATTCTTACACCTTTTTAGCATCTACCAAATAGTACAAGGCCAGCATATAACATATCTTATTTCCTTTTGCTGTTTTCTACAATCTAAAGTCTCCACTGTCTCGCTATCTCCATTGTCTCACTAATAGAATAATAAACATTAGCCTCTGTGTATCTTCTGAAAATATGTAATATTATTAAATTAGAGGAACAATAACTCAAACTGACTCAGGGAGTTGCTACAGAGGCTAGTGAAGGTGGTGATTAAAGGAAAAAGTTTTAGATTCTGACTATTTGACTATGAAAAAAGAACCTCTTGCCACCTCACTCCTGCCTGACAACCATGGATAAATTTCCATTGTTGAGAAATTTCTCTGTGCCTCAGGTCCATGTGTGTGCATGTCCTCTCATTAAAAACAAATGATGGTTCAGGCTGACATTTAATATAGGACATTTCAAAAGGAGTGCTGCTACAGATGTGTTTCTTAAATAGAAGTGACAGTATACCCTTTATTAAGCTATATTTGTATACTCCGACAGCATGATTATGGAGCAAATCCATCAACAGACCTGACCAAAAAAAAAAAAAAAAAGTTATTTTATCAGTAAAATCAAGATTGTGGATTGAGATTAATGGTCTACCTCAATGTTCTTTAACTTCAGTTAAGCACTCATGAAAGATAATTTTACTTGCAGCTGTCACATCAATTTTATTTCTCACTGATTGGACGTAGGTCAGTATAATTTTGTTTGCTAGTTTGAGATCTTTTGCACTGAAGTTTACTTGGAAAGGTAGAGAATTGGGAAAAAAGAAAAAACAAGTTCACATCTTTCTTGTTTATTCTTCTTTCAGAAATCTATAATTATATAAAAAAAAAAAAGGTCCTGTAGAGACGGCTTTGTTTCATGGAAGCAAAATGGGGTTGATGATCCCCATCCCCACACCAGAGTGAGAGAAATATAATCCCTGTCATCAACTCTACATCCCCCACTTCACAGATAAAACAAAGCACCCACCTTGAAACACCCTGAAAGTTGTCGGGGGGGGGGGTGTTACTAGTTCAGGAATTAGAAAAATCCCTAGAAACGTTGGGTTTGGTTTGGGTTTGAGAATGCCAGTACACAACCCAGGACCTGGTAGCTGGAATGCCTCGGATTTTATTGCATATTCAGAAATTCTGGCCTTGACGGAAATCTTCAAATTGTATTTTTTTTCTGCAAAAGTAATCCTTGGAATTATTTTATGAAGTTAAATTTCCAATTAATGCCTAGTCTAGAAATTGGCACTTCTCTGGATGCCAGGACATTTAACTTTATCAGTGTCACAAGTGATTTTTTTTTTTGGCTTTGGAAGATTTTTACCTTTTATGATCCCATTTTGCCTCCTATTTCCATATCTAAGCAGGCAAGAAGAGCTTTATTAAATGGAGGTCTGTTTTATTGCTTAACGGTCTTACTTGAGGGATGGGAAGTAGATAAGGGATGCTTCATATAGTTTTCTTTCTTTTTTTTTGTCTCATTAGACAAACCTTTCTTTTCAGTGAATTCCAAGTCACAAGATAAATAGCCATACATCTTGCAAGTTAAATGCAATTATTGCTCTCATGCCTAGAGCCTTTCTTTCCCTGTAAACGTCCCTTAGTCAATGATAATCATTTCAACGGAAACTACAGACATCTGTTAATGTAAAAATTAAGTACAACCACCTACAAGGTAAAAACACTCTTTATATATATATGTATATATATTACATTGTGATATATTTTCATAACTATATTGTATATATAATTTATATATAAAGAAGGACATTATATGTTTGCTAAAGCACTTTGGAGCAAGGGTCAAGGAATACATGAATATTTGGCATATGGGAATTTGCCCCAAGACATTAAGCTAGAACATAACCACATAACTCAAGGTTATTTATAAAGGAGTTAAATAACACACACTATGGAGCTTGTTATAATAATGAAGATTTATATCAGATAATATGGTGGCAATTACAGTAACTATAGACATTATTTATACACAAATTATTTGTGAACAGGTTGTGCTTTTATTCTATAGGCTGTTCATAAAAAGAATAATTTTGCTGCACACACCTTTTGAATATCATAGGATTTACAACTCAATCCAGCTTATGTTATTCCTTATTCTTTGTAAACTGCCATGGGATTTAGAAGAAAATGTAGAATTTTGCAAATTAAAAAACATAATCTTTTAAAGTTCTAATTTAGACTATAGTCTATTAGTTTGATGGTGTAAATAATACAGATTTAAGGATTACTTCTGAAAATTATTTGATGAGAAATATAAAGGAAATTATTTCTTTTTTTATTAATTTTTATTTTTTTATATTAGTCACAGGTTATTTACTTTGTATCCCAGCCATAGCCCCCTCCCTCATTCCCTCTCAATCCCACCCTCCCTCCCTCAACTCCTGCCTGCCTCTTTCCAAGTCCACTGATAGGGGAGATCCTCCTCCTCTTCCATCTGACTCTAGCTTATCAGGTATCTTCAGGACTGGCTGCCATATCCTCCTCTGTGGCCTAGCAAGGCTGTTCCTCCCCCCGGATTGGGGGAGTAAAGGAGCTAGTCATTGAGTTCATGTCAGAAATAGTTCCTGTTCCCCTTACTAGGAAAACCCACTTGGATACTGAGCTAACATGGGCTACATCCAAGCAGGGGTTCTAGGTTATATCTATACATGTTCCTTGGTTGGAGGAACAGGGGAATTATTTCTTTTTAAAAAAATGTTATTATAGTGTATGTTTTGTGTTTTGTGTGTGTGTATAAGTCAGAAGAGAACTTACAGTTTTACAGTTGTTGGTTTTCCCCTTCCCTTACGTGGGGTCCAAGAGATTTAACTCAGGTTGTCAAGCTTGTCAGCAAATGCCTTTGCTCACTGAACCGATTGAGCCGTCTTGGTAACTCTAAGATTTCTTCATTTCTATTTAGCATGCATATATTTTAGTAAGGCACATCTTGGGAATAGTGCTTTAAAGATTGGAAACCTAGGAGGATCACATTTTATAGGATGATAATACTTGTTTGAAATCATATGACTGTAAAATATTAATAGCATCTTGCTCCATCTGAAGCAACCCTACAAATGCAAACATCGTAATCTCTATGATAGTCTTCCCAATTAGAACAATCACCAAATAGTGCATGGCTCGAAGTCTAGTTGTAATGGTTGTCGTCGGTTGGAGGGGATCCTATTATGTCATAGAAGCTATGGTTTAGTAGTAAATAAACGTTTTGGCATGTATGGTTTAGTATTAATATTTAAGCATGATTATCTCAGGCTACTACCCCAACTATCTGATATGATTTGCCTGTCCTGGTTTAGGTAGCTGAGAGGTAGCTAAATTCCATGTTTTATAACACTACCATGAGAGCTTAAATTTATTTATAGGAAAGGTTTTCAAATGTATTCACTCGTGTTTAAATTTTGTCAAAGGCTCTAGAGTTATTTTTTTTCTTTTAATTTTTTTCTTAGTTGTTGTTATTTATTACAATTTATTCACTTTGTATCCTGGCTGTAGCCTCTTCTCTCATCTCCTCTCTGTATAACCCTCCCTCCCTCATCCCCCCATGCCTCTCCCCAGTCCACTGATAGGGAAGGAAGTCCTCCTACTGTCCCCCTACTGTCTGACACTAGCCTATCAGGTCTCATCAGGACCATCTAGATCCTCTTTTTCTGTGGCTTTGTTGGGACACCTTGCAAGGGGAAGGTGATCAAAGAGCTGGCCACTGAGCCTATGTCAGAGACAGCCCCTACTCTCCTTACTAGGAGCTCACATGGAGACTGAGCTGCCCATGGGCTACATCTATGTGAGCAGGGGTCTAGGTCCTCTCTATGCATGGTCCTTGGTTGATTCATCAACCTCTGCAAAACCCTCTGAGCCCAGTTTTGGTGTTTTGTTTTGTTTTTGTTTTTTTTTTTTGTTTTTCTTTTTTTGTTTGTTTGTTTTGTTTTTTGGCTATTGGTCTTCTTGTAGAGCTCCTGTATCTTCCAGGTCTTTCTATCTCCCCCTTCTTCCATAAGAAAGAACAAGTGTATCAAAGCAGATGTGGAGACTCATAACCAAACCTTGGGCAGAGTGCAGAGAATCATATGAAAGAAGGAAGAGTCAGTATGACCTAGAGAGGAAAAGAGCTCCACAAGGACAAAATATATCAGGGCACAGGAATCCTCTATGAGACTGTTTCTCCAACCAAGGACCATGTGTGGATATAACCTAGAACCCCTGCTCAGATGTAGCCCATGTTAGCTCAGTAACCAAGTGGGGTTTTCCTAGTAAGGGGAACAGGAACTATTTCTGACATGAACTCAACGACTGGCTCCTTTACCTCCCCCCACCCCACCCCCGCCGAGGGAGGAACAGCCTTGCTAGGCCACAGAGGAGGACATGGCAGCCAGTCCTGAAGATAACTGATAAGCTAGGGTCAGATGGAAGGGGAGGAGGACCTCCCCTAATAGTGGACTTGGAGAGGGGCAGGGAGGAGATGAGGGAGGGAGAGTGGGATTGGGAGGGAATAAGAGAGGGAGCTACAGCTGGGATACAAAGTAAATAACCTGAAATTAATATTAAAAAAAAATCTCTGCTACCTCAAGATCCAGCTATACCACTCTTGGGCATATATTCAAAAATTCTCAATCACACAACAAGGACATTTGCTTAGCTAAGTTCTTAGCAGCTTTATTCCTAATAGCCAGAATCTGGAAACAACTCAGATGTCCCTCAACTCAAGAATAGATACAGAAATTGTGGTACATTTACACAATGGAAAACTATTCAGCAATTAAAAACAAGGAAATAATGAAATTTGCAGGCAAAAGGAGGGAACTAGAAAAGATCACCTCGAGTGAGGTATCCCAGAAGCAGAGAGATACACATGGTATATACTCACTTATAGGTGTATATTAGCTATTTAATATAAGATAAAATTATATAATTATATATAAGATAAAATCTATAGTCCTAAAGAAACTAAACAATAGGGAGGACCTTAGGGAAGATGCCTAATTCTCATTCAGAAGCGCAAACAGGATAGACATCAGAAGAAGGAGAAGACAGGGAAGAGCACAGAAATCTTCCACAAAGAGCCTCTGAAAGAGTCTACCTATCAAGGTATTGAGGCAGATGTTCAGACTCATAGCCAAACTTTGAGCAAAGTACAGGAAGTATCTCTAATTATTTAAAGTCTAAAAATAACATAAAATTTCTTCTATAAAGGCATTATAAATATATATATATATATATATATATATATATATATATATATATATATATATACATGTATGTGTTTATTATATCATTTATACGTCTGTGAAGTAGAAAGATTAATTAGTGGTAGCCTATGCTTTGAATCATTCAATCGATTATAATCATATTGCAGCTCATTGCAAAGAGATACAGTCTTCTAAAATCCTGATCAATACCCAAGAAGGCTAAAGGGTGTGTATGAGGGGAGGCAGGGAGAGGGTTAGAAGGGAAGGGTGGATGCAAAGACAAGGAAGCATTTATAATCTTCAATACATGAAATTAATATAGATTTGATTGCATTTCCAGTAATATTTATTGCATGCTGTTGCATGCTGCATTTCTTTCTTACATAGCTTTCCATAAGCCTGTAATACTTTGTGTCAGCCTGGTTAATAGGGTTTATCAAATTCCAGTGGGACTTACACAGCACTGCACAAGAAGATTTCAGGATTAGACATACAAGATTCATGTTTTGGCAATTCACTACAAATCAAACATTAAAAAGTTATATCAAATACTATAAATGAGTTCGCAATGAGTTATTAAAGTTTATACTAATGTTTTAAATATTATAACCCTATAACAGCCCTTTTTTATCTAGATATTGCTATTCATTTCTCCACCCTCATCAGTAGAATGGATTTATACAGAGGCATCCTTACAGTTTTGCATTCACCCACCGTTTAACAAATATTTATTCTACATGTAACGTGAATCTGCGCTAGGCGATGGGTACACAATAAAATTCTCTTTAGAGATAAGATTAGAGTCCCAAACTCCCCACATATATGATATGTATACAATCTGAAGATTTTGGAATTCAGATTTTGTCATCATTTTTTGATACTAAACATAGTTATTGTATATGACTTCACTCGATGAAATGTTTCCACTCTTTCCAGGGGAGCAGTATTAATATCCTCCTTTTACAAAGAAGTAAGCTGTGAGTCAGGGAGGTTGAACACATTTGCTACAGACACTTTTTCAAAAGTGCAAATTTTGGAGTTCCACAGACTTGTTTTCCCCAAATCCCAATGCTTTCTGTTGGATGAATTTAGTCCTTGGGAGCAATTAGGAATGTGCTGGTATGCTCAGTCACAAAGAAACACTAATGAGGTCAAGCACAGGGTAAATGAAATAGGCAAATGTGTTTACTCATACTTAAAAACAGCAAACAAAAATCAGGCAAAAAAACCCAAGCATGACTGCTGAAGAACTTGAGATAGAATTATATAGAGCTAAGCTTTCTGCTTGACAAATGTAAATTCACATGCAAATTTATATCTGTGTCTTACCATTGTAGTGTATGCAGAATACTCAGCAATCCCATTATTACAGATTTGCTGGGAGAACACTTTTGCCCATTGTAAAACTGCCACCACTCCACAACTAATTTAAATAGGTTTGTATCCATTTTAATCACATTGTGGCAACATGGTTTTCTTAGATTTCAGTGGTGAGAACTTCATTGCAAATACCTCTAAATTACTGAAAATAAAATGTTCTGGAAAGAGTAAAGGGTCTATCAGCCCAATCTATCCTTCAGTAAAGGTCTTCAGTGAAATAGTATGGTATTTCACTGATGGTAACAATGACCCATTATTGAGCCTGAAATACTCCTTATAACATCTAGAAAGAGGCTTGATTATTAACATTTAGAGCAAGGAAAAAGCAGTCTGAGAGATATCAAATAGGACACACCAGTGTTATGCAGCTACTTTTGATGGGAGCAACCTTCATTTGAATATACCTATGGACACCAGGATAATTTTATTTCCATCAGTCATCTGAAGACTTTTTCTCTAAACGGCCACATAGTAATGTTATAGACATTGAATCCCTATACTTAACTGTAAAAAATTTATTCATATATTAGGTTTATAAATACTATGTACGTACAGTGACAAAATAGATTACACAAGGTCTTTTCTGGCATCATTCAACCCTGTACTTGTATTGTAAAACTATCACATATAATACATGTAGGAATGTGAGTAGCAGGTTTCCAATAAAACATGGTATGATTTCACATGAACAAGCTATACATGGTCATGTTTGGTTGAGGGACCTCAGAAAGAGAGCATGTATATTTTGAAGGCTACAGTTATCCTTGTTCTGACTCATCTTTTGTTTAGTTTTAAAACTGAGGGGCCAAGAAATTGTCCAATGGATGAGTTAAGTCTCCGGACACAATACATAGTTCTGCTAACACAGAGAAACATAGAAATGCTAATGGAGTTAATTCAGGACAAAGGAATGGAAAGACACCAGAATTGGACAGGGAATCCCGTTACATGAATTTGAAGACATTAGACACAGTAAATAGCCATAAATAAAACCAAACAAACAAAAGACATATGCTCTCTCTAATCCTTAATATCAAAGGCACAGATTCAATTCTGAGTTCATGTATGTTATGCCATACCTTGCTTGGAGCGAGAGCTGATGACAACATGGGGGACATTATCTAGTTCTATTACTGTGTGGGTATACGCTGTGTGAGTGATCCCAGCATGCTTTGTTCCCTCTCCCTTGAGAACTTGAAAATCCTTTCATTGAAATCGTGGGCTTTTTCTCAGTGACCTAGACAGCTCTACCTGATCCTTCACCATGAAGGATCACAGTCACAACAAACATCTGTCTTTTCTTCCATCTACTTCTTTTCCCTTCATTTCTTGGATCAGTTGTATGTCATGATGCTAGTGACTTTTGTTTGAGTCATGAGGTCTGACTATCTTTACAAAAGGTTCAGCCTACTCCCTGCCATGAAGTCTCTGAGATTTTAGACTCTAGTTCACTATTATCAAGGGAACAATACAAAAAAAAAAAAAAAAAAAAAAAAAAAAACCCACAGGCTATGAATTTTACTTAAGTGTTCAAAATAAACTTTTAAAATTTCAGTTTGATCTTCATCTTTCTGTTTCCTCTTGTATCTTGTAAATATCATTTTATTCCTTGTTTCTATGCATTTGCTTTTCTTTTTGTAGATTCTGCATATAATGAGATCATACACTGTTTTCCTTGCCTTACAACAAAGTAGTTATGAAGTATGAGTAAACACAGAAGTCTAACGTACAACAAAAAGACCATCATTATAGCATTGTGTGCATTCACAATTTCCCAAAACAGTAGGTGATCTTGTAGAAAAAATGAAAAGAAAAGAAAGACGATTGTATGAGACAGTGGCTATGTTACTTCACTTGACTGTATAATAACCGCATTAGTTACATGCTTATCAAGATATCTGAACATGTTGGACATCTTAAGCATATACAATAAACATTTTAACTCTAAAAATTCAAACCAAGACACACACTGAATTTCATGTACAAGGCAGGACTCCTTTGTAGTTCAGTAACCCCCTAGAAACTTTAATAAAATCACCAATCAAAAATTAAAGTTTCAAATGTCAAAATAGAAAACATATCAACTGAGTTTGCTTCCTGTAACTCAAACAACATGGAGATAATTTCAAATTCTCTTTTATTAGCCAAATATAGTAAATGTCCTATAAGTGTTAAACTGCTTATGAGCTCTCTGTGTACCTGTAAGTAACCATGTTATTCATTCTGGTAGAGTTTCCTTTATAAGCCCCTGAATAATTAACTATATTTGAAAGCAATAGGAAAACAGCAAGTATTTTGTTATCAATCACTTAAAAATGTAATGGAAAGGTGTTTTTTTTTTTCCTGAAACAAAATTTATTTTATAAAAATAATTTTACAACAATTAGGTGATTTTCTATTACTGCAAAATCATGGATTCTCCCAGCGTACCTATACCAAATGAGAAAATGAAGGAAAAAGATGAATCATACATCTAGGAGAGTTAGAAAACATATATACATCCAACATAATGGTAAGGTAAAATAAAAGCACATCTAAAACCTTGACAGCCAAACTTTACAGGTATCTATTTAATTCTTTTTACCTGTGCAAAACTGTTGACAGTTTCTATAACGTAAAATTCAACCTGAAATAGAACTTTAATATGTTTAGATGTTAAAAATGAATGACTACCTTTTCCCCTGAAGTTTCTGAGTGATTATGGTGGCTGGTATATATAAAGGCACTTACAGAATGAGATATGTGATTCTCAAGGAGCCATGGGCTTCCCTAGAGGAAGCAGAACAATGAAATTTAACAGATTTGCTTCATTTTGTGACTCTTTCTGACCTCTGAGAATTTTGAGCTCGAGAACGTCCATAAAGGGAATTTTGAAATACGCTTATTAGAGTTGTTCTTGAAATAAGTCATCTGAACCAAGCAAAGTGCTTCAGCAACACTCTTACCAGGAGTCCTGCCCAAGCCAGATCCCAAACCTTCCTAAGAAACTTTAGTTTGCTCCCATTCTCAGTAACTGAATAAAAGCTATTCTCATCACTTGTTCCAAGCACAGCTTTCTCTCTAATCCTTTTGGCAATAGACAGTGACTGCAGCAGTTTCTAGTCAGCATACAAGCCAAAATATATCT
This sequence comes from Psammomys obesus, assembly GCF_907164565.1. NCBI lineage: Eukaryota > Metazoa > Chordata > Mammalia > Rodentia > Muridae > Psammomys > Psammomys obesus. The sequence continues at coordinate 21,020,084 of NW_026596134.1, read as the reverse complement.
AAGGGCTGAATCATGTTTCTTCATTATTTACTGTCTAGTTTCTCCTTTCTGAGTTGCATTCATCAGGCTTTAGACAGCATCCTTAGGTTAGATGAGATATTTCAAATCTTGTTCAGACTAAACCCTCACCAGGATTTCAATAAAAATAAAATAAGCCATCATCCTTGAAAAATCAAAAATCAAATCCTGAAACCAAGAAAACTGAATGCTTTCTCTTCACCTGTCACATTTTCCCCTAATTATACCCTAACCTTACTAATGTTGTAAATGCTCTCTGACAAGACAGCATGAAACATCAATAAATACTGTGTGAACCCAAGAAGGCAAAATTGAGTCACTCAAAAGCCTGATTTTAATGTCTTGGATCATTACTGCAAAGATAAAAGCCGGTCTCTGTAAGAGTGAAATTCAAAGGAACCTAGTAATTAGGATGGTAAAAATACTAGGTCACCTGGTACATTTTCCTAGTAGGTTTAGAAATTTCTGTACAGTATAGACTAATTTTGATCAGTCTAATTTGAAATGTTATAGATAATATGTCTTTTTTTTTCTGCCAAGAGAATAGATCTGTCTGATTTCTTAGACTTTAATTTTTTTTCAAAGTCTATTTGGTTAGAAATATCAGTTGAAATTATTCTGAATTATTTCTTTAAACCATGATTATTTATTTCTTATAACTATTTAGGAAGTGCAGAGCTTGTAGAAAATATACAAAAGTGAGTTTGTTTTGAAATAATTTTAGATATGTTTCTTAGATTGCCAAAATTTAATACCATATATTTATTATTGCAATGGCTAAGAGAGGGCAGGGTATTAATATTCTACTGATTTGTCTGAAATTCATAGGTTTCAAATGTTTAAGGTGCTTATTGATCATTAAACCTTTTAAGTTATATAATTTAATAGTTTGTTGGATTCCAGACACCTATCTCCTGAGGTGTCAGGGACTGTCAATACTATGCATATTCTTTAATACTTAAGATCTCTCAGTAATTGGTGTCATGTTGCAGATTTAAGAAGTGGATGGATAAAAATATTTTACAACACTATGTAATATGTCTATATGCTTTATAAGAAAACATGAAGGCCAGAGAGATGAGCCAGTGGTGAAAAACATGTTCTGCTCCAACAGAGGACCTGAGTTTTGTTCCCACCACCTATATCTGGTTGTTCACAACTGCCTGTAAGTCCAGATTCGGAGAATCTGGTATCGTCTTCTGGCCTCTGCAAATCTCTGTACTCATGTGCACCTTCCCCACCCTGTACACTCACAAACACACATTTAAAAAAAAAGATAAAATGCTTTTTAAAATAAAGACAACATGCACACCTACAAGTAATTTAGTAGACATTGTGACTCAGATAAACATTTTAAACGTGTAAATTTCCAATTTATCGTCAGTTACTTTCCTAAAATTGTTTATTAAAAATGTCTAACGTAAAAAAAAGTTATTATAAGCATCACACCCACAACAGGGAATGATCCTCATGTCATGACACAAGTCATAATGTATTTCTAATGGTGGACAAGTATGTGTACCTCAAGGTGTCATTCAGAACACTGGAGCAATATTAGTTGCTCTTACTCTTTCTTTAACACTTCAGTCTTCAGATTTTGATCATGTTGATGCTTTCCTCTGGAGCCTCCCCATCATTCATATGCTAAAGTAATGTCATTCTAGTACTGGCTCTAAATTCCTGGGGTAATACACGTATAGAGGCTGATTTTTGCTAAACTATGAACCTTAAAACACTGATGTTTAAGACTGCGTTTTAACATCCTAGGTTGAAAGATGGAACTGTCCCCCCTCCCCCGCCAGCTTTTCCTTAAAAGGTTTTGCTTGGTTGATTTTGGTTTTCGTTGGTTGGTTTTGGTGTTTTGTTTTGTTTTGTTTTATTGTATGTTGATAAAGAAGGTTGAAGTGAATCTTGTGTTACTCTAAATAGGAACAGGCAATTCCAGATGAGCAACTATTTATATCCTCATGTAACATAAATTGTTTAAGATTGGTTTGGGAAAGTTAGGCTGAAGAATGAGAGTAAAAGCCATGTTTGTTCAAAGAGTATGTGGTCTTGTATGAACAGTCATTGTGAAACTATTAGTAACAACTCACAGCCATCGGTGGGAATCACGATTCCAGGAAATCTTTTTACTAGAGTGCCCACTCGTTATTCAAATAATGATGAAAAGAGGTTAAAAACATGTTGTTTTCCCCTCCTTTTGGAATGGAAAAATATCAGTTCTTCTTGATTTTCCTGCCATTTTCCAGCTGCAGCCTCACCTTTTTCTTCTCCCAGGAGGGTCTGAGTTATTGTATCTGTTCCTGGATTTGGAGAGTCATTCCTCAGAAAGAAGTACATTGCTAAAGTTATATAGCAAAGACCCATGTCTGTGCTTCCAATTCAAGTCGTCATCCATGGCTCTGGATTCCCAACCTTTTAACTACAAAGGTAGCACCTTAGCTACTTGCGGTAGGACCTTGATGGTAATTTTCGTGTAAGAGAGTTTTGTGTTCTCTGAATCAAGTAGACAGTCCTTCAGAGATTCCCCGAATTCCATTTTGGGTTTTCTGTATGTTATTTATTGTTTCATATTTCTGTGACTCATAAGGCACATAAGACTCAAACCCACAGCCTCAGTTTCCCATTGATCCAAAGAATTTAGGAAACTAACTGGTAAATAAAAATGTATTTATTTACAGTTTGGCTGATTAAAGGAAATGAGCATGTTTTCCCCCAGCACACCTGTGGCCATATTAAAAGTTAGTGAAAACCAGGACATACATTTTACGACGTATATAAGTGAAGCTGTGAGACAGATAAACCTGTTGGGAAGGGGACTTTGGCCCAGGTTGCTACTGTTCTGTGCACATGCACAAGAACATACTTCTTTTTATTTTATTTTATTTCATATTTTTTTTAACTTTTTAATAAACATCTGAGCCAAGGAAATAGATCTACCTTCTTTGAAATAGAGAAGATCCTCAGAGTTCGTGGTATGTATTATCGCTACCCTTTTCTACGCCAGGGGAAGGATCTATTTTCTAATAGGAATAATGAATATTGTGCCATTTATTTGGAAATCAGCTTTCAGGCACTGACTTCCACTTGTCCGCTTAAACATATCATTTTTTCAAGTGGAAGAAGGGCATAGTTAGAATTGCTGAAGAAAAGCACAGTTGTCTGTCTTCCTCCACTAGAGCTTCAGGCTAAGGTCAGGGTCACAGTCTTGATGGTTTTGTCAGTCACTGGTGAGGGCTCAGTGGAGAATATTGACTTGAGTGAGCTCTTTGAGTGGCTGGCTCTCTCTTCTGGCAGAGGAAGAACCTAGACCAACTTTCTTCATTTCCGCATCACAGGTTGTGGCAGAAGCAGGGGTGAGCACACATGCCCAAGTACTTTCAGTCCTCACCTCACATCACCACTGCTAATGAGACAGAAGCAGAGGAGTCTAACAGGCAACCTAGAACCCAAAGAAGAAAGACAGACTCAGCTGCTAGCGGGAGGACTGACACAGTGCTGTTGCAAAAGTCTCAGTGTACAGACACTGGCTTGAGCAGTTAGATGCTTTTTAATTGGACAAACTGGGAGAGAAGGGCTGTGGTTGTTCTAATCATGTTTCCTCCTAAAATTCCTCATCTCAATCCTCCATTCTGGTCTGTAACTGACGTTAGAAATTAGCAACTTTGCTGAGAAATTCTCTCTCTCTCTCCCTGTCTCTCTCTGTCTCTGCTATTATGAAATATGAGAATTTGGTTCAGGTGCTTAGGCTGGCATACATACTTTACTATCCGAGCCAATTCCCTACCTCTATTTTTTCTTGTTATTAGGAAGTAGTGTTTTGAAGTGAATCTTTGCTTCTCATACTATAGCATAAACCTTCTGTTTTACTAAATAAAAAAAAATGAGTGTTGGGCTATATAATGATATTTATTATTAGCCCTATAATTATTACAGTGGTATTATTTAACCCACTATCACAAAAAATATGACACAGACACCTGTTAGATTTTAGAGTTGCCTTATTTACCTTGGGCTGAGCAGATATTTCTACCTACGCTATCGCAATAACCTCACCCTCCATCTCCCAACCCACATCCAATCTCATCTGCTGTAATCATCCTCATCTGATCTACCTTCTATCCATATCCCAATATACTTGCTTGTATTTTTTATCTTGGTGTTTTTTCCATCTACACAGTCTTCGGAGTCCTTCCTCCCAGCCCGTGTGGCTCCTTCTCACTCACACCTCCTGTCTGCCTGTCTTCCCTGACTCTCCCGAACCCAATGCCCAGGAACCCTAGCTCATACCGCCCTGCCCAGGTATAGGCCGTTTCATCAATGAATAAATCAACCAGAAATAATGTCTTAGGCAGGTTTACCCAACAAGGATAGGTGTATCAGAGAGTAACCAGATCTTGAGGGCCAGAAACCAGAATCAAAGTAAGACATCAGAACAACCCCTCCCCCCCAGCAACCTTCTTTACTTTTTCTTTTTTTTTTTTCATCATTTTTTTTAGTGTATTTGATCATTTTTACTCAAATTGAATTAGTTGCTTTTTAAAAGATTAAGTGGCTATTTCAACATTTTATCTCTGGATCATTTCAAATACTTCATCTGCATTTTGGAGTACTTGTAATAAATCAGTACCATCAGCACCACTTATTAAATTTGTTATTATTATTGTATAGTTTACAGTCTCTCTTGTCTTTCCTTTCATCTTCTTCTCTTTTTAAAAAGACAGTTGTATTTTGAAAACAATCTTCAGATGAACCCAAGCATTCTAGAGCTATTTCTCTGACTTAAATTCATTGTTGTTTACAATGATTCTGTGTGTAGCCAGACTTGAGGCCATGCTGCAATCTCACAAACAAATCAATTCGAATTAATCTGCCAAGCAGAGTTAACGAGGCATTGTATGAATTCAAGATGTACGAAGTTACTGCCTTCCCTGCGGTGACTTCTTCACTGAGACGTTTTGATTCTTGGCCCACATTAGTACACTTTTGACCTTTCACTCTTACATTAAGTGATAGGTGGCTGTCAACTGTATAACTCTTTGAAGTCTTTGAAGGCATGTATACTGTTCTTTAATTAATACCTCTGTGAGGAGAGGTGGTATTCAAAATATGTACCCTGATGCTCTTCTAGGCCAGTTTCCTAGGTTCCAAATTCCAATGATGCAGAAATGTGAGAAACCACAAATTAGGGAAATTATATCTCACAGGTAGTCTTTGAAGACTCTGCAGTCTTACAACTACTGTTGTCTTCTCTCAAATAACAAGCAACACAATTTCTGTAAACTTCTGTAAATTTCCAAGACTGCCAGACTACTTTGTGATTATTACAAGGTTGGTCAGAACTGTCCAAAGAAGAACCACAATGGTAATATGAGCATTCTACTGCCTACATACAAAATTTTATTGTCATTGGTAGATTTCTTCAGATTGTAGAGAAAAATGCCAACAACAGAAATAAGAAATCTTACCTTAGCCATGTGTGGCGGGGCATGCCTGTAATTTCAGCACTCAGGGAGGTAGTGGAGGGTAGAGCACTGAGTTAGAAGCCACCCTGGTCTACAAAGTGGTTCAGGACAGCCAAGGCTACACAGAAGAAACCCTGTCTCAAAAATAAAAAATTCTGGGCAAAGGGATCTTTTCTGAGACTGATACTCCAACCAAGTACCATTCAGGGAGATAACCTAGAACCTCTGCACAGATGTAGCCCATGGCAGCTCAGTCTCCATGTGGGTGCCCTAGTAATGGGAACAGGGACTATCTCTGACAGGAAATCAGTGGCTGGCTCTTTGATCACCTCCCCCTGATGGGGAAGCAGCCTTACCAGACCACAGAGGAAACAGTGCAGCCAGTCCTGATGAGACCTGATAGTCTACGGTCAGAGGGAAGGGGAGGAGGATCTCCCCTATCAGCAGACTTGGGGAAGGTTATGGGAGGAGATGAGAGAAAGATTGGGAGAGAATGAGAATGGGCCTACAGCTGGGACACAAAGTGAATAAACTTATAATTAATAAAAATAAATTAATTAAAAAAAGAGAAGCAAGACCCATGAGAGACAAATTGCAATAAGCTTGTAGACATAATAAAGCCATACCACAATCTTCCCACTTTGCAAAAAATTTTCAGTGACTAAATAAATGTAAAAAGGATAGGCTTATTAAATTTTACTGATGATACAAAGCTAAGATACAAAGCTTCTACAAAACCCCAAAGAAACCCAGAAGTAAACATTTTCTTATCAGGTTTGAAGGCTGCTATGAAACAAAAAGAGAATAAATTTACTGGAATGCAATTAAAGTCCAGCTTTGAAGTTCAAAACGTGCATTGAATGAATGCATGATTGACTAAAATGGGAGGAGATTCAACTGACTTTGGTTTCAGTTGATAATAAAGCAAATATTGAATAGTGGTTGCACACCAGTACCCTAACCAGGTCATAGGTGGGTAACATATGAAGTGAAACAGTGACAATTAGATTCTAGGGGGAATATGGAGCTGGCCTAGACTTAACAGTAGTTCAACTCATTGTTCATGTTTATGATGGTGTGAAAGCAATACACATTCAATAGCAAACATGCTTTGAAATGTAGTCTTTTAGAAATGATAAATGTGTAGTAAGATACTCTGTCTTGATGGTAGCTTGAGGCATCCAGTGGTAGTTCCAACTTAGATGTATCATAATGTGGGGGAATAAAAAAATTTCTGGAGTATATAGCTTAGCTTCATTAAATATATTTAAACTTTCACCTACTTTTATTACTTATAATGTGCTTATTGTAATATAACTTCATCATAAATAGAGCAGTATCTTTATTCACTCTTAGGCATGGACAATAAGGCAGGTTTGCACTAGAGTCTAGATCTTGTATGTCCTGAATGTCCTACATGTTAAACATTTGGTCATCAAAATGTTCCCATTAGAGGCAGGGAAACCATTAAGTTTTTTTTTTCTTGTGTGTGTGTGTTTTAGCCAGATCAATATTGAGAAAAAAAAATAACAGTGCTGTAGAAATGAGCATATTTGATCTGAAGTTATACTGTAGAATCATAGTGGTAAAAACAACATGGTACTGGCACAAAAACAGGTATGCATATCAATAGAGTAGAATAAAGAACCCACATACAAGTCCATGCAATTATAGCCACCTAATTTTTAGAAACAACAAAAACAAAAAAGCATCTTCAACTAATGGTGTTGAGAAAATTAGATATTCACTTGTGGAAAATGAAACTCAATCCTCTAATTTCACCTCCAAGTGAATCAAGACCTCCATACTGAGCCTGGAACTCTGAAAGGTCTAGTAAGGACCTTTCATGGAGTGAATCGGACTCCATGCACTCTGGAATTAACACAAACATCTGACGAATAGGACCTTGATAATCCCATGAAACATCCTGAGATCACTGAAGGCTCACTTGAGGGGACTGTAACTGGCGTCTCTAGGTGCTCTCCTTTTGTTTCCTGGCTAGTACCGTGGAACAGTTTTGCTCCACCACATTCTCTTGTTGTCTCTCCAGAACTCCAAAGCAAATGGAATCCTCTGACCTTAGGTTACAACCTTTAACATGGTGAGCCAAAATATTCTTTTTCGACTTTTGAATTAATATCCTCAGGTATTTCATTAGAGCAGCAGAAAGTCGAGCAATATACTCTAAAATATTTCTGCCTAGAAGATCCAGTGATTCTGTAAGACCTGGGGTCTCACAGCTCAGGAGTTCAAGATCGCGCCCTTCCCAGAAACTCCCCCAGACCAAGACTCATTGCAAAAGCAAGAGGTTTATTAACCATTGCGCAATGGGGTCACCCCTGCCGGTCACCAAAGAGTGGCACCGGGAGACAAAGGCCTTTAGGTTTTTAAAAGAAAAATTGCGGGAGATTTGAAGTTGCTGTCTTGGCAATCTAGGATTGGATGAGGAAGCTATAAAGTAAGATAATTGGTTAGTCTTAGGTGCTCAAGCTTGGCCAGTCCTGCCAAGTGTGGATGCAGCTGCAATTGAAGGTGGGGGTGGTTAGCTCATCCTTGAAGATTAGGGGCTACAGACTTTTGGCTGGAGGTCAAAAGCTACTCAGAAGAAGTCTAGGTTTGTTGCTAAGAAATGCTATCTCAAAGACAGGAGTTTTTCTTTTTGCTGAGTGAAGGTCATTACTTGCTTGCCTTTTTTTCTATCTGTCCTCATAGATAGGGTCACATTTTTCCATACTCAGGAAAGGTACTAAGAGGCTTTAGCTTAACCTGAACCTAAAACTCAAAACTATAGGCTTTAGAAGACATACAGGTTACAAAGTTAGTCTAACCCTTTCAATTCCTTTATATCTAAACAGAAGTATGAGTATGACATACATTTTTATTTTACAGAGAGAGACATTTGTAGGACATTATTTTTAAAATTTATATTATTTTATTTTTCTTTTCATTTGTATGTGTGTACATCCACATGTGGTTATACACATGAACAAGGTACCTATGGAGGCTAGAGAAGATATCAGATCTCCTGGAGCTTGAGTTATATAGGCCATTCATTGTAAGGATCTTGCTATGCATTCTGGGTTCTACACTCAGGTTGTTTGCAAGATGAAAAGACTTACTTCACTGTTGAACCATCTTTCCAGCCCCAGCATGATGTTCTTTTCCTGAGGATCAAAACTTTACTATATGGTACCCAGTAAAACTGGTCTCCCAGTACTCCCATCTGTCCTCTTAGTGCTGAGGGAACACTACATATGCATGTTTGCATAAACAGAATTTGTAAGTGAAATATTCTAGCACTCATATCAAAAGCATTGGATGTTGTGCCCTCTGCTCAGCAGTGGGAAAAGGAAGGTAGATAGCAAAGAAGCCAAGAAGACAAAAGAGAGACAGGAGGCCCAGGTAGAGGGTGGACACACAGGAGTGATGTATCATGAGGATAAATAAGTTGAGGATCATGGTGTGGTTTCTGCAACAGGGAGGGTGGCATAAATGTGAAGGAGCTGAGGTTGGAATCTTGATGGGTAATATGTCAAATGGCTGAAGGGTGCATGATAAAGGTTTATTTTGATAAGCAAATGTTGAAATGTTCTGCACTAAAAATTATGCAGGGAAGTAATATTCATTGAATTCATCTTTTTTCAGTTCAATAGTAAAGACTCTGGTACTTGTTGTGAACAACAATGAGGCTCTATAACTAGGATCTGTCTGGTGCACACTTTTGCTAATTGCTTCCCCTAACACCCCTCAGTAAATTCTCAAAACAGGTCCATGTTGAAGTTACCACAACAGCATTTTACACATAAAGAAACTGAATTTTAAGGACATGGTGAAATGTAAGTTTTCTAAAACGGAGAGATACAAATTTAGAGAGTCTCCTTCAAAATAGTCACACAAGGGAAGACAGAGGAAAGCAAATATTACAGCCAGCTTACAATTCGTTGCTTTATAGCCCGTCAGTTTTGTGATTGGCTTCTATACAAGAAGTTAATGCTATAGAGCCTGACAATACTGAAAAACACCTCCAATCAAATTCCTTCAAAACATTCCCTTCAACTGTGAATGAGAATAAAGGTGTTGCAATCATATGAACCTCACTTTACTAATCCAACAGAGATTCAGAATAGTCTTGATGAATTCATCAAGTAGGAAGAAACTTTAGAAGACATAAGCTTAAGGTTGAGAATTAAGAGTGGAGGAAGGACAGGAAGTGATAGACGTATCTCTTATTTATTGCATCAGATTATCCTAAGCATCATAATGTTCCAATATTCATTTATTTTCAGGATTTGAAAGAATAATTCAGTGTTAATGTATGTGCATTAAAGGTGTGTTTTCAGGCAACAAGAAATAGGGACAGGGCCACTTGGAGAGCTAGATATAGAATACCACCTTTGCCTGAACTGCTCAACTTCTTTTGTAAGGGAGAAAGTAGCCTGCCATCTGTAGAAGTGAGCTCTGTCAGTCACGCCAAGGTCTGCATGGTGACCACACTGCTATCTATCTTGTTCTTCAGGGAAGGTAGCTCTCCCAGGCTTATGTGAATGTACAGAAACTCCTCACTTAATAATGCCCGTGGGCTTTGGGTCTTTAAGTTCATTTCTTCCAGCTGATCAGTTTTCTGTTTGAGGAGATTAATTTCTTTGTCTTGGCACACGGAAGGATCAAGGTTCACAATACACAAATAGTTCCGTTTCCTGCAGCCTGAAGGTGTGTTGTGAGGATTAATGAGATGGTGTTTGTAATTGCATTCTGAGCTCTTTGGTTCAAAAACACTTTATAAATATAACACATTAGCTCTTTGTTGAGGTCCATCCATCCCTTACAAGTGACTGAACATTCTAGATGCCCTTTGGGCAGTACCCTTTCCTATCTAACTCCTAAGAAAGCTGTTTTGGGAATGCTCCAAGATTGTGACCAGAGCCATACTCACAGAGTTCCTGGTGCCTTTTCTTCAGTGTTATATATTTTCTTTGAAACTCACAAAGTGTTCCTTGAGGACAGAGGTATGGCAAGAACCTGTGAACTGCCCCAGCACTTGAGTTTCCTGCATTGATTTTCTTTTGCCACCAGCCCTAGTCCATAGTCCTCAGTCTCCAACTATTCATTACACTCATACTCTCATTTTTTTTTAATGTTGACAGAGCAATAAAGAAAACTTTTCTTTCCCCATTCTGGAACTCAAAACAAAATGCAAAAATACCTCTGGCATTAATTTCATCCAGATGAATGTTGTTACAGTTACTCCTGTTAGCGTGGCCACATGCTTGACAACACTTCAGATGGTATTAATAGTCTGCTTGCAGAAAAGCATTTTCTGCCAGCCTAGTGCAAATTGCCAGAACCTTTAAGCAACTCTTCCTCAACTCAGTGGCACTATATCATCATTACCTGTGGCTGGACCAAGAAATCACATTTGTCAGTGCCTGAATTGCTCTTTTACTTTCCACGGTTTTAGAAACCCACTTTGCTTTGGAAATGGAGTTCGCTGAATATATTTTAGAAAGTACAGACATATAAACAGCAACAACTGGAGATTCAGAGGGATATTTAGAATGTTTTACTTGTTTTATGATCTGTCATTCTTTGAGTGATAACCTCTGAGTACAAAGGCGGTACAGTCATCTTTAAATGACAACTGATAAGGTTTGAACAACATGGGCACGAACCCGGGAACCAGTGTGCTTCCTTTGGACCAGAGGGGAGTCAAATTATATTAGTATTATTCTCACAAACACATTCAATGTTCTTTTTATCTATCATTTGTATGTATTCTACCCCATATAACTCAGCATTAATTCCTAGAGTGAACTGGGAAATGGAGAATCTAATGCTGAGTGATTTCCCCAAAGTCATACAGATTATAAATAGTAAATTTACAACTCATATTCCACAGACTAAGCTTCTACACAATATTGATTAGAGCTTTTTTAAAAAAATAACATAACTCCTAAGAAAGTAGCCCATGTTTTGACCATGACATTAGAGATGTGGCTTTCAGTTCTATGCAAGAATTTTCTACTTATTATATTCATTCAGTTCTCCAGTTGAAGGCTGTTGTTACTTTTTGGGGGTGATTAGCAAATTTCAAGTCTTCATCTTAAAGATGCTGATGTAAGGTACAGACCAATTGAAGGGTCAATTTGCTTTGCTCATCTCATCTTACTCTCTTTCCATTACTTTAATATTTTAGTCCTCAAACGGTTAAGCCCAAAGTAGAAACTGTGGACTGTGAGGTAGTTCTCCATGATGATCAGTGCTATGTGTATGAATCAGTTGGGCTTTAGTGATTTTACTCAGAGTTCTCTGCTCTCCACAATGTTACAATTTCACAGTGCATATTGTACAGGTCTTCAGAAGTAGAACTAGTTGTTAACAGTAGACTGCAGAAAACCAATTGTATGAGAGTCTCAATAGCTTGTCAAGAGTGGCAGAGAATAAACATGTACACATTCTGTTTCAAGTAGACTAAAGCATGGCTATTTCTTTTTATAAAAATTCCATTCCATGTAGATGTCAGATTCATATAATTAACTTAAGTACTTATTTTAAGACCTCTGTATTCAATTTATGGGTTTCTCCATGTGGTAATAATAACTGATGTTTCTGTCAAATCAGTAATGCCTATGCTTTATTTGAAGGAAATTATGACTTACTGTTCATAAGGCCATTCTATCCTGAGTATAGCATTATTTTTATTGAGTAATTAATTATACTTTTTAGGTATCCATACTAGCTGTTATATGAAATGTATTACTTAATGTCATTGTGTATTTAATAAGAGTGTATATGAGTTTAAAGTGGTTTGTATAAATTTTTATATAAAGAATATCTGCCCTTCCGTCGATCTATGGAATGGGGTTCAGGTCAAAGAAACTCATTCACTTGCAGATGTTTCTAAAATAGAGTTTACAAGTGTTTCAGATAAATTAAAATAAAAGCCAACAAGAACATGAAAAGAGACTAAGAAAAATGTTAATGTGGTGACTTAAACCAAGGTGGTTGTTTAAATGGCCTTCCATCTCTCATGACTTTTAACACATGCTAGATCACCATCCTTGGGGCCGGACGGTATCAGTCTGGCGTGCAAGACTTAAACCATGATTCTAAATGTCTTTAAAGCTGAGGTGGAGAAGAATGGAGTCTGTCTTTATGTTTTCAGGAAGGTCAGAGGTTGATTCCAGCTGTGCTCTTCTTCACTGGTTACCCAAAAGCTTCCTCTCTTCCTACCCTATACTATATCTATAAATGATTCCCTAACTGCTTATACTTAAAAGCAGATGAAACATGGATTCTGGGCACTTTGAGAGGGCTAAGAACCGTGTATATTTAGAGGAAGCATATCAATATAGACTGTAAATTAATCAACTTGGTGTCTAAACGACACTGACAATTTGGACTTTTAGTTATTTCTGCATTTTCCCTGTATATAAGATTTCCCATTTTTATATTTCCTTCTGGCTTTATTAATTCATTCAATGGAGGAAAACAAAAATCATCGTTGTATTTGTGATGCTGCCAACAACGATAATAAATACAGAAAACCCAAAGCAGAAAAAATGTATCGAAGGTGAATCCAGCACAATTTAATTGCCGTTCCTCAATGTGGCATGCCATGTGTTGTGGCAGTCCATACCTTATGTGCCACCTCCTGGATAGAATTAAAGTTCAGGCATATGGGTTCTTTTTAGAAATGTATTCCATTTCTATGAAAAACAAAATTGTGAATTGCCAAATTTCCTTTGGATTAATATAATACAGAGTACACCGATTCTTCAAGGATAACAGTCTTGGAGCTGTACGGACTAGGTAAACCCAGGTCCTTCAATTCAATAGGGCCCATGTTAAGATAGCAACAAATGATGTTTGTTTCTTGTGTTTTTTTTTCCTCTTTGCTTATTGTCTCCTACCCTTTATGCTGCTATAATTTGAGAAAAAAAAACCTCTAAATTATACATGAGAATCCAGAACTGTTTATCATTCAGTTCCCTGTATTCACATTATTCTGCAATAGGTTTTTGTTTGGTTGGTAGTCCTAGGCAACAACCCAAGGCCTTGAGGTACTGGACAAAAAAGCCTCCAATGAGTTACAAATGCCCTTTGATATGTTGGCATGTTATGATTTAGGTAGGCAGCTAGAGATCTGAAATGTGGGCTGGAAACATATCATAGCTGTTGTTTGTTTATTGACGTGTCAGGACAGTAAGGATGACTCAGAGTTTTAGAAGAATGTTTTCATCAGAGAAGCCTATGGGGAACCACCATCCTCCTCCCCTCCCCCAGATTGCTACCCACTTTCTATCTCATTCTTCTACCTTCCCCCACCAAACCCACCAAGCAGGTCCTAATTATCACTTGTGACATCCTCTGAGCCAGTGGTAATTACTGCATTTCAGTGGCTCTGTGATTAGAATGTTGTGGCTCACTTCTGTTTGCTTGGCCTGTTGGATGCTCTGCTAGAGCCTAATATTCACTCTAGCTTCAAGACCTCTCTCTAATTTGCTCCTGAAACACCTGCATTAAGATTTTTATTTCCCTTTTAAAATATTAGTAATTTGGAATGGAGTTCCCTGAGTTTTAATACAGGGCTCTGAATCAAACATGATGAATTACAGTGTAGCGGATTTTACTAAATCAATGTGAGGTTGGCTGATGAGCTAGAACAGTTCCCAAAGCATGCCTTCATTATTTTGTTATTTGAAGCATATTCATTAGGGGGGTAACTCCATACTACCACACTCCAAGTCTCTACTAATTAGAGAAACTCCTCAGGAGTTGTAATAACAGTTACAAAAGGAAGAAGAGGCAAAGAAAACGTTTGAGCCAGAAGCTAATTTGATATTTCGTGCTCAAAAGAAATATCCTTAACAGGATTTGTGAATGGATGCTTGTTCAGAAAGGTCCTTTCATAGACTAGGGAGAGGGCGTGGGGAAGAGAGGGAAGAGAATGAACACTTGAGTCAGCATGTTCTAGCAATAATAAAATGTAAACGCTCAAAAGCCTGGAGATGCTAGATAACAGTATAACTTCCTTTGCCTCTAGTTATGTTCTTTATGGACCCCATCTATTTAAGGTGTGTAACAAAAACAACAAAAAGATAGAGATCCACAGTGCCAATTGTACTACTCTGCCAGTTTCACATAGGTACTGTACTACCAAGGTGTTCTTTTGGAGTAAGAAATCTGCCTTTAGCCCAAGCTCTGAGGGCTGAAATATTACCACAAGATAAGGCAAATCTGAACTACAGTCAGAGCCTTATCTCAGAAACCCAAACCATCCACCAACCAAACAAACAAAACAAACAAACAAACAAAAAGTAACAAAATCCTAGCACTGTTTCTTTGCCAGTCTCCCTTGGATAACAGCCATCTTCTTTGGCACCTTTTTCTAGATTACAGCACACGGGCAGATGCTAGAGAGTAGCAGCAAGTGTATACCCCATGCTCCTTAAGGGAACCTATCAGAGAAACAGTAGTAGCATCTGAATGAATGAACATATGAACGTTCTTTTGGCATTGTGAAATTGGTGTGGTAGGAGAAATATTCAAAAATGTGATCAGTACCACTGGGAACAAGTCAGTGGTAGATGGAAGAAGGAGGAGACAGAGTAAAAAGGAAAAGAGATTTCTGCAAATAGCTCAACCGCTTACTGAGCTATATCCTAAATCACGTGACCGAAACATGATGGAGCACTGCATAGTTGAGACCAATCTGACCTCCAACCTGTCATCCAAAGACAGAGTGACTTCAACTCCACCTTACTAAAGATAAATTTATATCTATCTCTAAAAATCTTCATAAAACAAACTGAACACCTAGTATGTTTTTTTAATGACCTATTGACTTTTCAGATTGTTCTTTAAGCTGTTTTTTAAACTTTAAAGGCAACACTGATAATGAACGCCTCCAAATGGTAAAACAGAAAATCCCCTTCAAATATAACCGGCCTGTAGAGGAGTGGCTGCAGGAAAAAGGTAACGGTCGTTAAAACTTTCATTCTAAAATCATCTGACTCTAAACCCTCATTTTTAAAGCCTGCAAATAAATGTTCCTTAAATGATAATCGCCTGCTGCATAAATGACTGTTTTAATTTTCATTATAATTTGTGTCAGCTTCCACCTGCCATATGTTGATAAATCATGCAATAATACATCGCCATTAAAACACAGTTAAAGGGACTAACATCTAGCTTGCTGTCAGCATGGCAGCCACAAACAAGGAATTCCAGGAAAGTCTTAAAAAAAAAAAGAACAGAAAAGAAAAAGAAAAAAAAAGATGAATTATGGCAATTTAATCACTGCATGACATTATTTGTCAATTTGTTTTAAATTACCTCTCACCAAAGCTTTCTAAAGAATTTTCAAATGAACTTGTTAAACTTATGTCTTGAGGCTGATTGGCTATACTGTCTATAGCTTGATTAACCAACAAAACAAAACAAAAAGTCTTAGATCAACTCTTGTAAATTAAACTGCTTAAAACAAATGTTACAAAGGAAGCAGTATGTGTTAACATTTGTTTTTAAACAACACAAAGGCTGAGAAAAAAACAGATCTTGCCTCTAAATTCAAACCATCAGAGGCAAAGTTTTTAGGTGAGCTTAATTACTTTCCAGTTGCTGCAGGAAACTAAAACTAAACAAACTTGTTTCACACTCAGGAAGTGTGATACCCTTTGTGCCTTCGTTATGCAACGAAGTGAAAGTTGTTAAGACAATGAGTTGATAAAGGAAAACTCTTGTGAAAATCCAAACAGTAAATTCGGATTTGCTGACAGTAGCAACCACTCCCTGAATCAAAAAGGGCAGCAGTTTTCATCCTGGCAGAATTTTCTGTGTGGTTTCTTTTGCTTACTAGATACACAATTGTTTTCCCATGAAGAAAATTCTCTTATCTCCAAGAAAGCTACAGGTTCTGTTCTTTTCTGAGACAGAATAATTGAACTCTTGTCTCAGTGCCTAAGAGAACCTCTTGCATGTTGCACGGATTTGACTAAGTCACATATGAGGAGTAATTGGAGATATTATATAATATATTAATGAAGAGATGAAGGATGCCTGTTTATTCTTCGGACGGTTAGACATGGAAAATCCTTACTGAATCTTAACTGCATGCCCTGCTTTCAACCTATGTGGTCTAATTAAAAATAAATTAAGAATAACCCTAAAAAGCAAATAATTTCGATTAGTAATCAACAGCTCATAAAGTCCCTTTAACATTAAAGATTGCCTCACTTTTAAAATAGCGAACTAGATGCATGTCTGAGTCTCACGTGCCTGAGAAAACTTTTGTGTTTCTTTCAATTTTATGTTAATAATATTTTATTGTATTCCATTGCCTTTTGAAGTCTAAGTTTTTATAGCATGCCAGGCATTTTCATTTGTACAAACCATTATAAAGTAGTTAGTTAGCTTTTAGTTTTCTTTCTGATAGCTTCGTTATCAGCTGGCTTTCATGTAAAAGCCCTCACATAGACATGTTGACTGCTGGGATGTGAAAGGGTGGTTAATGGGGGTGTCCTGGTTTCATTATTAGACACCTATGCATAGAGTGTATGCATATATTATTGAATAACTTATTTGCAAACTGTGAGAATATTTTCTCTGAAAGTACTCGTTATATAATTTGGGTGAGTAGCATCAATTCTCTTTACCTCTTCCTCTGCCTAGCTAACTTCATTTTCAAATGGAATGGAAATTTGCACTGAAAGACTTTGTGAAGATGAGTATAAAGGGTAAATGGATAAAAGGATGACTAGACAGATGCATGCAGAAGTACATGGAATGTCTCTTTGGAGTTATTTCTGTCACTGGGGAGGAGAGCTGGGTCACAGAATTCTCTAGCCTGTTTGCTGGCTCTGTCTGCTATTGACTGACTTTTTGACCTTAGACAATCCACTTAACCTCTTTGTGTCTCAGATTTCCCATATAAGGAGAGCAGAAGTAATACTGCCTCTTCCCCCCAGGGTATTCTGAGATTTAATTAATTAGCCTTTGTACAACACTGACTAGAGATGTGCAAAGATTTAATTTAAGCCTATATGAACTTGACGTTAAAATGAGGCAACAAATCAAGACTTCCCAAAGGATGTGCATCTAAAATAAAACAGTTACATGCTAGAAACCATGTACTGCTGTTATCATCAAATTTCATATTATTTTTGATAGAACAGCCCTCATACTCTAAATATTTATTTACATTTATGGTGCACTTTTATATTTAAATGTACATAAGTACATTATTAAACATTAAACAGTATCAATCACAACAATGAGAATGATATCTGGCATTGATTTTGAGGTATCTTGGGCAAATGATGAAAACAGAAACTTTTTCCAGTCCACAGGTATTGTCCACAGGTAGAGGTTATTGTTCTTGAGCTTTTGTGCAGCTAAAGAGAGATGAGGCAGTGACAGGAAGACATTGGAAGAGACAGAGTGTTCCCCTTCTCAAGAAACTTCTAGCTCTTGCCCTAAACACCTAGGGAAAGTGCAGAGGGCTAGGAGAAGGTTGTAAAAGAAAAGGGAAAAGACCTACCCATATGGCTACCAAACAAAGAAGCTAACAGAAACCCAAACATTTCCTATATCATGGAAAGAAACTGAATCTTAGATGGTCTCTTTTTGTCTCTTCTCTGTCTCATCCACCAGTGTGTGGGCACTTAGAACTGAGTGGTCATATCTCCTTGGCAAAACAGTGATAACCAAGAGAAAAGCAACACTTCAGTCTAATGACCTCACATATATCATGCCTTTCCTCATTCTTAGGTCATTCTTGAATAAGCAATGACTACTTTATGGAGTGAATTATAGCAAACAGAATGAAGGCAATCCGTCATTTCCAGCCAGCCTATTGCAGTTTGAATTTCAATTTTTTGCTGACTGCTTTTCATTTTTAAGTATTGGCAAAATGAGCCTTTCCAGGAAAGGAAGATGAGGACCATAAGTGGTTTTCATTATGAAGCAGTCCAAGGATATTAGAATATAAAATATTCTATATATAATCAAGGCTACTCAGTCGTTAACTAATCACTAATGCTAGGTTACATAGAAAAGAGAGAGGGAGGAAGGAAGAGAGGATGAAAGATAAAAAAAGAGAGAGTGTTATAATTAGGCAACAGTTGTGCATATGCAAAAGATACCTTGCATGGAGGGTATCTAGCTTAAAATACTAAAGTTTACCTTAGAAATTCCTCACTAAAAGGCTTCTTCTAAATCAGTATGCTAAGCTTCTCCAAATGCTGATATGAAGTTAAGCAAAATTTATTCTCTGTATCTAGTATCTTATTTCTATTGTAGTAAGTGTATGGCTCCCAAAGAAACAAATGGGACATCTAGCCCATTACCTTGCACCACTGTGCGTTAAACATGCAGACATGAGTAGAAAATTCTTTACAGTTATATACAGCAAAATAATATAGGTGATTAGATGAAGAATTAGCAGATCTGTTGATAACCAACTAAAGAAAACTCCAGAACAATGTTTCTAATTTCATGGATAGCTGTCCTTTCTTCTCCTCTACTCCATCTGGGAAAGCAGATGGAGTTAATCTAAAGAGATAACATGAAGGAAGGCCTTAGCATGTTGCTGTCATGATAAATTAAAATGAGGTTTTAAAAGCTGTTTTTACCCAATAGGAAAGGCCTACTTTGGCTTTAAAAAATAAGCAGAAATCATTGTGAATAAGCCTGGTTAGCTGAATGCTCCATTCTAAACTGTTCCGCCATGATATTTTCCAATAGTTTTTTATCCACAAAAGCATAAATGGTACCCACCAGAAAACCTGATATAAGACTATTGATATTTTATAATCTATTATCATGTCTCTACATCTTTCAAGAAAATTTGTGTGTTGTTCTCTTTGTCAGTACCCATATTCTTATCAAAATTAATTTTTACTTATTAATTATAGTATTTGACTATGTCATTCATACACATAATATATTCTTATTACTCTTCCCTTATCCTTTTAAAACCATTATAGAATTACCTCATTCCCATTTCCATTCCCATTCTAGGAACTCTATCAATGTCTAAACACTTCCCCTTATTATATAATAATCTATTGACTGATCATACCTCCCTCCAAATTATACATTTATCATGATTTTGTTAAATAGCAAATGCTGATAGAATATTACTCACTCTCACTGTGAAGATTTATGGAAAACTCTATTCCTGGTTACTAGAGTGTCCATTTTTATAAGCATGCAATGAATCTGAGCCTCTTAATTGCAGTTTAATTTCAGTAAATTTAATTTAATTACTGAACCTAATTTTTAAACTCAATGTTCTCCGTCACCTCATTGAGTTTTGTTTGCCGCATATCATTCTTTTTTGTTGTCATTATGTTAATTTGTAGCTTCAATCAGAGCAGTAGGCATCTGTGATTCATTCTGGTCATGATCTAAACTAGATGTTTCTGTCAACCTCAATTGTATGTCTCAGAAGACTGTAACACTGCTCATGTTTAAACCAAGATGTCTTCTTCCTTAGAATAATAATAATAATAAAAAGACTTAGTTATTCTGGAAACTTAGAAATTCTAACTAGACAGTGGAAGAGGTAATTACCATGAATTACTCACCAGTGTCGGTAGTGAATTTTTCTTATACATTTTATCCATTTCTGGTGTTGAAGGAAACCTCCTTAGGTGCTTACTCCATATAGAATAGGTAAGGCAAGGAGCAGAAATGTATGGGAATAATAGTCTTTCCTCCACCTAATCCACTAGGCCGGCAGTTAACCATCTTCAACACCCAGGCGCAAATAGCCATCGGAGGAAAGGACAAAGGACGCCTCTTCCAAGGCCAACTCTCTGGGCTCTATTATGACGGTTTGAAAGTACTGAACATGGCAGCGGAGAACAACCCTAATATTAAAATCAATGGAAGTGTCCGGCTAGTGGGAGAAATTCCACCACTCCCAGGAACAACACAGACAACCTCCATGCCACCTGAAATGTCTACCACTGTCATGGAAACCACCACCACCATGGCTACTACCACCACCCGCAAGAATCGCTCTACAGCCAGCATTCAGGTAAGCGTTTCTCCTGTAATACTGTTCTTCTTTCTTGGCTTTGCAACATTAATGCTGTGATCGAGGTAGCTAAGTACTTTAAATTGCCCTCCTTCGAATGAAGATGCAGATGCCCCTGGTAATGAGCACTAAGACTATAGAAAGAGGAAGTAATGACTGAGAGAATTAAAGAAGCCTGTGGCACTCATGAGTTCATGAGATAAGTCATGTTATCCCTTTCATTTATCACTGAAACTGGAAAGCTATTATTCAAAATGAAAAATGGACTATGCTTTTATAACAAGACATCCCTCTCCTCTCATTGAATTGCCTTTTCTTTTCAAATAACTGAAAGTGGGAAGAGGAAAATGAGCATTTGTTATCATAAGCAAGTCTATACCCTAGTTCAATTCTATTCATATCCTCCAGATAGCTTTGGTAAAACATGAATTTCACATTATTAAGGTCAATGTGTATCATTAAATCAAGGACAATTGAAACTAGAAGCTCAAAAACTCCTGGTGAATAACAGTCTTTGTGTTTGACATTAAGTCCTAATTAATGACTTGTCATTTGGGAATCTTTAAAAAAAAAAACAACTTTATTTGACTAATATACTGATTACATTATAAACTGTAAAGGTTTTATTTTAGCTAAGCAAAATTTCTTAATTTTGTGGTAAGGCTTTTTTTTTGTTCACTGGAAAGTAATTATATACAAACTAAAGCTTAATACTTAGCTGCCTCCCTTGGCAGTTCATAAATCTAGTTAGTAGGGGGCTATGAGGTTAATCGAGTTATTAGCCTTAAATGCTTTGGCATCAAAGAAGGCATCCTGATGCTTGTAAGGAAATTATCCCTACCCTAGTTATTTGTAAAATTAAGCAGGCCAGTACTTGTCTCTTCTGCTTCTTAGTTTTCACACAGGATCCAAGAGTTCAGTAGAGCCCCCCGACATCACCTTTCAATCCATTCC
Source organism: Psammomys obesus (assembly GCF_907164565.1). Taxonomy (NCBI): domain Eukaryota; kingdom Metazoa; phylum Chordata; class Mammalia; order Rodentia; family Muridae; genus Psammomys; species Psammomys obesus. Next base: position 20,998,601 of record NW_026596134.1, on the reverse strand, counting down.
AGTGGACACTCTGAGCTTAAAGTGAATCATTAATTAAAACTCACTATGTGCTTTTTATCTTCCTGAATTAAGTTACACGACTTCGCTGTACAGATGCATGTTGTCTTCCTTTACTCCTCTTCTTTGAGCTTGAACAGAAATCCAGACATCTTCTTTCATGATTCCTAAAAACAATCTGAAGCTCTCTGTGCTGATGATGCTATCAGCCAATTTTATGTGTTTTCCAAAGGCTGCTAAGAACCTGGCTAGCAGAGTGGCCCTGTAATCATGGGTGCTATTCTTTGCATACCTATGCACCACATGCCTGAGAGAGAAAAATAGCACTTCTTCATTGATATTAGAGCAATAACTCCTGACACCTCACTCTACTCACTGAGAAGAAGATAAAAGGCAATATATATTTCTATTATGACTCTCTAGAGTTCAAGCATAGATCTGTTTATTGTTAGTAAAAGGACAGTTCTGTTTGCACAGGTCTTAGCAGACCTGGTTCATTTCTGTCAGAGTATATTCTGCTAGCTCTGTGGGAAGCAGAAGAGCAAATGTCTTTTTCTCCATAGGAATAGTTGATTCTGCACTCCATTTTTCACATTTTTCACTGACCACAATTGGATTTAATGCTACACAGGGATTCAGGAATAGCTTCAGTTTGTGGTAATTTCCAGTCTTTGGTTCTTTTTTTTTTTTTTTTCTTTCTCACAAGCAAGTACATGGGGGGTGGGGAGCAGATTGGTTGCATTCCTCACCTCTTTGTACAACCTGAGAGAGCCAGAGGCTTCTGGACAGGGGTGGAGTTCCAGGTGAATAAGACTTGCCACTGATTTAATTCTAAGCTTCTGTTGTCTCTTGGAGCAATAAGTGCCTGGGAGAGCCCTCTCCAACAGCTTTTCTCTGGTGAGCTGCTTTTCTTTCAGAGGCTGGAGAAAATTGGATTAGATCTTTACATGCTTTCCCCTTTTTTCCCTTCCGCTAAGGCTATAAAGATGGGATATAAATCTGTTGATATTCTTTGTTTTTACGGGTGTGTAAATACATACTCTTGGAGGAAAGCCAGCAGCTTTGCAGAATTGACTAGACTTGGGCCCAAGGATACAGAAGCCACAGGATTCCATAAAGACAAGCTTGAAGAGACGTAGTGTGGAGGATTTTAGGTGTCTTTTTCTTACCAGCTATTCACAAGAAATTTGCACCATGCTTTATGAGAACCTGAAAGCTTCATAGTCAAGCCCATTCTGGCCTAAGTACAGTCTACAGAGCACATCAAGCCTACCCTAAGATTTAGGGCAAGTCTTCGATGCTGGACATACTAGGCAGCTTCAAATGCATCCAATGTCTGACCCTGCCAATTTTCTTGGATAAAGAGGACTCATGAAGCTTTGATCTCCAAGAGGTACTTCAAAAAGGAAAAGAAAATAGGAAAGATTAAGTTTCATGTTCACCAGTCCATCATTCAGTTTTCATCTCTATGAAATCACATGCAGACCATTTTAGAAGTGATGTTCTGTTCTTTGCTTTTGCTCTTTGATAATATCATTAAAGCATGGTTGTACTAAAATGAGACTCTGCTAGGAGAAAAACAATTAAGCATGTGTGACCACAAATACAAAAGTGTCACTATTCAAAAAATTTTCCCTGATTCTTCCCTAAAGCATTAGCCGAAAAAACTTCCTTTGAGGAGTTCATCTCTGATGGACCTTGGCTAGTGCTCACATCAGATCAAAGGAAAACTGTAAAGTGCTTTTAGTGCTGCTCTTAACTGTGTGTGAATGTGAACAAATCGTTTTTGAGTTGATACAGCTCTCCAATGCTCCAGTCTTTTGGAAGTAATTGGTACTTTGATCTCTGTGATACATCAGTCTGTTACTGATAGGAGCACAGAATTGCTTGTGAATGGCATGGTCTAGGTTAAATTACTCACAGCTATTATGCCCAAGCAGTGGATCTTGACCTCATATTAAAAAGAATGCCTCAAGATGCTCCTCTCAATTTAGGAGGAAAAACCAGCTACCGTGTACATTAAGAAGACAGGTGGGCCGATAATAATCTTCAATAAAAGTCTTGTACTTAGTAGATATTCTAAAGGCACTGAGTAAGTCAGAAGTCAAGACAGGCTTTATTTTTTATGTTGTAGCTGCTTAATAACCGTAAGTACAATGACTGCAGGATTGTTCTGCTTCTACATTAATCAGGGTATAAAGACAGTCCTTTCCACTGGCATAACTATAATATAACTACAATGAACTCAAGCCAGACATTCTGGGTGTAAAGTCTAATCTATTCTCACACTGGGTAAGTGATCCTGTACAGATCATAGGACACTGAAAGAACTGTTGCTAAAAGCAACATCTTTTCCTTTAACTCTACAGCTAAAAACAGCTCTGTCATTAGATATCGTAATTTACAGAGTCATACATTGATGTAGGTTTCATCGATGGAATTCTGCTTCCACTCATAAAGTTTCCAGAAGTTCACTAAGCACCTGCTGCAGTCTAGTGGCTTTCTTCTGTCACATCCCTTGGACCTGGATTAATCAAATTTGGAAAGACTAGGATAAGCCGTACTATGTGTTTCTCCATGGAGTGTTCAGGAGACCAACAGAGTCATAAAAATTGAGCCCTGGGGGGGGGGGGGGGTTTGAAGAGAATGATATCCCAACCAAACACAATGCATGGAAAAGACCAAAAACCCAGGCTTAGATATAGCCCATAGACTCAGTCTCCAAGTGGGGTCCCTAGTAATGGGAGCAGGGACTATCTCTGGCATGAACTCAGTGGCTGGCTCTTTGATCACCTCACCCTAGAGGAGGCAGCTTTGCCAGGCCACAGAGGAAGACAATGTAACCAGTCCTGATGAGACCTGATAAGCTAGAGTCAAAGAGAAGTGGAGGAGGACCTCCCCTATCAGTGGACTAGGGGAAGGGCATAGGGGGAGAAGAGGGAGAGAAGGTGGGCTTAGGAGGATATAAGGGAGGGAGCCAGAGCTGAGATACAAATTGAATAAATTGTAATAAATGATAATGATACAAATTAAAAATAAAAAATAAAAAAAAATAATTTCAGAATTTCCTCTGTAGCTTCTTTAGTAAAGTGGCTACTTTTTGGGGCTCTCAGACCTTTCAATGGGCATAAAGTAGAAGCTATCAATTTCTCTTAGCCTGGGCCTGGACTGGGCTTGTGTTATTTATACCATGCCCAGGTGTGCTTTAAGTTGTTAGGCCTTTACAAATTTCAGGGAACACATGAGGATGTTTAGAATGACTATGTGAATATATGTAGGTGATTTTCTAGGTTAACTATGGTATAAAGACACACCCTAAGTGGGTATGGAGCCACTCCCTACCCATAGGACTCATAGCTGGAGTCCTGGGGCTGAATACAAAGGAGACAGCTAGCTGAACACACGCATTCATTTCCACCTGCTTTCCACAGTGGATGCACTGTGACCAGCCGCCTTATTCTCTTGCTGCCATGCCTTCCCCACCAGGATATACACTGGGACTGTGAACCAAAAAAAGTGCTCCTCCTCACTTAATTTACTCTATTAGATATTTTATGGCATCAACAAGAAAACCACTACGTTAAGTATATGATGTAGAGTCAGACTGTCAGTGTTTTACCAATTTATTATTATCAATTATTATTATTTGGTATGTAAATCAAGCAATAATCTACTGAGTTGAGTGAGCAATGATTGCTTCTATTGATAGTAGTAGCTATAGTTCAGAGCAGAGGTTAGAAATTTTGGGTCAGGAAGGGAGATATCCAGGAGCATCTGTTTAGAGGTGAAAATTAATGAAGATTTATTAATTAAAATTAATTAAGATTTTGAGGCTAAAACTAATTCTGGAAAATCACAGGTGTATGACATCAGGAATAGACTCCTCCGCCATCTTATTGTCAACCTTGGATTTTTGTTTCATTCTCTTAAACCAACTTTAGAGTTAGTAGACTTTTGAAAATATGTTGTATCATGAAATCAACCAATACTCACATACTTTGGATGGTTACCAAAAAAAGTAAAAATGTAGATTACTTGTATTATGGAGCCAATAACCTAAAGAAAACAAGAGGGCTCTCAGAGTAACTTTTGAGTAGTGGTGTCTATTGGGAGGTTGGTGTAGGGAATATGTCTTAGAACACTGTCAGAGATGAGATAGTATTAGACTTGGTCTGGAAGAGTGACTGCACTCTTCCAGGTCTTGTGAGCTGTCTTGTGAGTCAAAAAACGTGACTTTGCAAGGGTTCCAGAATTTGAAGACCTCAGCATGAAGCTCATCTTCTGTATCTTGGAAAGGACTCAAAGAAGTGAACTGAATTCAGTTCCCTGTGGGTGTAATCTAGGATTACCCTGAGTAATTAATTACGTGAAAACTTTTCGGTGGTGGTAGAGATCAAAGGCAGAAATCTGCTTGAATTAGACAAGAGCTCTACCACCAAACTACACCTCCCATTGCCACATGGGACCTTTACTGTCCCCAATACTGGTGGGTACCTACAATGACACAGAGAAGACAGATTCTAAAATGGAAAAACTCACCTCAGTCTACACTCAAGTTTCTCTGCCTCATTCAGGACTAAAGGAAAATTCAAGCAGCAAGAATCTCTCACCACTGCCACTCCTTTTAGTCTCTCCAGCCAAACTGTTCCCGGAAGAGAGGAGCTGGCCAAGAGGAACATAGTTGCAATGAGAAAAATAAATGTGAATTCTCTTATCTTTGGCCTCCAGTCTTAGTAGTTGTCAGCAACAAAGGAGCTCACTGTGTCTGTGGAAATCACCATTTGGAATTGTTTATAAGCTATTAGCAAGAAACTGTTCATAACCTACTTTTTGTATCATAGGCCTAGGCAAAGTCACCTTGACATTGGCCAGACTGTGTACCACCAGATAATTGGCAGAAATGTCATGATGCTCAGCCTGGATTGGAAGTGTCCTAATAAACAGGGGAATGAAAGAATGAGATCTCATTCTTATCTCCAGCATCATAATGGTGACGATTGAACGGGAACCACCTTTGAAAGAAAGGAGCTCTCAGTTTTCAGACTTTGCAACAGTACATATGTGGAAATTCCTCCTTTGGGTTCCTAAGTTTTAGGTGATAGAAGGTTAGGAACACACTTCACACTTGATACTGAAAATGATGTAGAAAAAAAACAAGTTGCTGATACACATCATGTGTGATTCCAGTATGTTGAAGTAAAGATTGTAGGATTTGCCACCAGACTTCTGAGTTGAGGACTCATTTTTTCCAGTTACTTTGCTATGAGCATAAAGGTAGGTCAGTAACCTTTCTGCCTGTTTCACTATGGCCTTAGGGTCATAAGTGTTCCTTTCCTTTTGTTTCAATGAGAGTAACAGATACGATCATGGGAAGGCATTCGTGCATGTTTATTGAAGAATTTCACACTAGTATCCCGTCTCCACTTAAGAGACTCCCCCAGACCCCCAGACCCTAACTGAGTGTAGGCCTCCTGAGGGTTCCATCAGCACAAGCACTGTGTGGTGTATACCCACATAAGCCATCATGACTAGGACCTCTTACGGCCTCAACAATGAGGATAGAAGTCTACCGGAAATGTCCATATGTTTGAATAGAGGTTGGCTTAGCTGAGCTGTTAGGACACATAGAGAAACTATTAGTTTAAAGTATGTGAAATTGCAATTTCTGTAGGTCAAAATGATGAAAGTTCAGGAATTTCCCACTGTTCAGTAAAGTGCATAACACTCAGCTTTACAGCCCACCATCATCAGTGGGATTTTTTTTTTAGGTTCTAGAGAGGTCACCAACTATTTTCCGCCTTCTTTGAATAATCCGTTCCTCTCAGCTTGGGATGTAAACCAGATCTACCAGGCCTTGACCACCTCATGATCACAGCGTGAATCAAGAATGATTATACTTGCCCAGAGATTTATCCCCTCTGGTTCACTTTCCCTTTTCCCAGCTGCCATGGGCTTGATAGAAACAAGATAAGCAATCCACAGTTTCTGCTCCCTTCCTTTTACCACTAGACAACAAAACCCCCTGGGAAAGTTTATTTTTAGGATCAGGGCTCAGCTAATATTGATTAACAGACTTACATAATGTGTGGCTCCAGGCTCCTTCCTTTCCTGCCAAGCCTCATAACTGGGGAAGGCGCTGAAGATTTGTCAGTCTAATTAGACTGTAGCTGCCAGCCAGGAAATATCTCTTGTGTTCTGCTTGCCCTCACATAGATACTTTCCTTCCCCTTTCTGAGCATAATTTGGAGGGAATGAAATTGAACTCCAATTTACTCATTTCCTGGTCTCCAGTGACAGTTTCTTTCTGGAGTTGCATAGTTCTAACGAAAGAGAGAGAGAATGAAAGAGAAAGACAAGAGAGACAGAGAGGGGGAAAGAGTAAGAGAGACAGAGAGAGAAAGAGTTGAAGGGGGAAATGCTGCTAGTGTGCCTTCAAGCTTAAAGACTTATATGTTCCCAGGATTCATAGCCCAAGGAAAAGAATGGAGTTTGATTTCCTTTCATCCTTCCTTTAATACATTACTTTCAAGGTCTGGGACAGGCACTTCCCAGAGAGATGTCTTGTCTCATAAAGAGCCTTTCTAGGAGGTCCTGGCAGCAGACAGGCTGGAAGCTTAAATATTCTCATGGGAGTGTAGACATGCCTGTCTCTACCACTGCAGTGTGATAGCTTTTCCACCCTAACTACAGATAAAGTGCTAGATCCTATTGCAGAGAACTGGTTCAGGTCTTGGATACCCAAATGTGACCATCTACAAGTGGTTTTAAGGATAATGGTGATATTTGCAACCTAACTGGCTAGTCAGCCAAGACCAAAGCCAGACTCCTTACCCTGTGGCCTATGATTGATACCCTGCTGTCACTTAAGCTATATCTCCGATCAAGGCGCTCTAGTTAGATTGAGTATTATAGTAAAAGAGCTTTACATTAAAAGCTGAGTTTTGAGGATACTGCGTTAAATTGCGTAGCTTAAGCTAGTATCTCATTCAGTAGTCCTAGCCATGCTTAAACATGTCTTTGATTTAATTAACATAATAATTTCATTCCTTTGCTTAGAGCTTGTCCAAAGGCAGTCAACGATAGCCACTTCTATCTAAAAGATACCCAACCTAATAAATGTTTCTTGGGTCATGAGAAATAATCATTGATTCTAATTTGAGCTGAGGTCCAGGAATTGGTTTTAGTTGTTTGTCTCTGAAAAATGCATCCCATGTGAAAAAAAATCTCCAAAAAGTAGTTGCCAGTAGCCAGGCTTCAATATAGGTAGTTACATTCTGGCTGTGACAAGACAGTGGGAGGGTGGGATGTTCTTCCTACATTCCTGGTGCCTGTTTGAATGACTGCAGAAATTAGAAACATACCAGTATTGTTATGACAAGCCTTGCCTTTTGAAACCTTCTAATTAAAGCCTTCATGTCTTGAGAGCTGCTATTGTTAGCTAAATGGAGAAATAAGATTCCCCTTGATTTTTCTCATCATCAACCTGGGATGAAAAGGTTGGAGAATTATATACACCCTGTTTGCAGAGTGTCACAGTCACAGAAAGAATTGCTGGATAGGAATTTGATTGACTTGTATACATAATGAAACCTCTTCTTTCTCTCACCCTGTCTGGTTAAGCATCTCCCTCCCTCTCTCTCTCTAGTTTTTCCTCCCTCCCTACTCTCACACCTCCACTGTGTGAAAGAAATACAGAAACAGAGACAGAGAGACACACAGAGACACAAAGAGAACAAGAACTAACAAGACAGAAAAAAGATAGAGAGAAGAGAGGATGCTTGGGTATATTTGCATATTTTATGGAAAATAACACTTCCTAAGTTTAACATCATACAACACGCTTGGTGGTCTTCTTGAAGCATATCATTTGGGATGGAGTCTTGCCAGAGATTCTGCACAAGCTCCCAGAGGATTTATTCCATGCTGCTCAGTTTATGGGGCAAGATCTTAGAGATAATCCAAGTTTCTTCATGAGTAGCCGCAGCATCTGTTCACGCATCCAATCAAAGTCTTCTCCCCAAACATAGTTCAGGGCTCTTCAAGACAGAAAATCTCATTCATTAAAAGTAGTAGATAAGTGAACAAATAGCTTTCCAAAGAAGAATTAACAAAGAAAAAAGTGTCCCATCAGACAATGCTGTCCCTGGTTCTTGATGCCCCCCTCTTCTTGCCCCTCACTCTGCTGCATACCCTCAAGACAGGTAGGGGAAAAAAAAAGAGGAAAGAATTTTAACTTGTTCACAATATTTATCCCCCATTCTCAGAGTTGACCTCCAATGGAAGCAGAAGGACGTGAATGATTTTAATCCACAGTAACAATCAGGAACCGGTCCTGACCGTCTTGAACAGTATAAATATAAGGAATGACAGATTTTTCTGCTCTGCCTTTCCATACCCTCCTCCCAGATACCGAGAGAGACACATACTCGTGAACCCACAACTCATTCTGTAATGCACAATGAAATTTCACACAGCCTTTATCTTGGAGCTGCTGTTCCAATGATTAATGCCCCAGTGGCTGGGAAACTATGCTGCTGAAGAAAGACAAGGAGAGAGCAAAGCACATGAAATATATCTCCAGGGCCATTTCTCATTATTATTATTATCATTATTAGTAACTTACTACCCTATCTATCCTGTTAGAGAATGTGTGATCTATTGGCAAGGGGGAAGGGATGACATTTGAAAGTGGCTTTCATGAAAGAGAAATGAACAAGGACAAAGAAAATAGTTTTTACTAAACAGAACTGACCTCTAAGGGGTTTTCATTGTTGTTCTCCTTTATTTGATGGTTTATGTCTTTCCTTTAGTATTGCTATTTTTATTTTCAGGTCTGAAATATTAGATGTCAGTATCTGTGTCTATATGTCCTGTTTTGTTTTGTTTTGTTTTGTTTTTCTTAGCACCTGTTTACATTCTTGTAATGTTCTTTTGTTTTTGTTCAGGCTCTGCCTGCATGAATCATAGATGTAACCTATAAAATTGTTTTCCATGACAATTTTTGCAAAAGACAGGATGAACTAAGTTCATTGCCTTCAACCTCCCTACATAAAATTATTTCTATATCCTGGCTGGGTTCAAGCCTTTAAAATACTTGTGGTGTATGTGTGTGTGTGTGTGTGTGTGTGTGTGTGTGTGTGTGTGTGCGTGTGTGTGTGTGCTCAGGAATATATCATATAAAGTATTATCTTATTCCTGGTACTTATTCCAAAAAAGAATGATGGGTAAATTATTGCTAGCTTTAGCACTGAAATGGACTGCCTGGTGGGGCCTGGTTGGGAAGATGGGCCATAATAGGACAACTATCACAGCATGTGTGTCTACTGATAAATGGCAAATTCATTAGCTTAGGTGGAGAGTGCCGTAATCTGATTTAGAAAATGTTGTGCTTCCAAAGTTGAGTTTAGGAGGTTATAAAAGTTATAGCTGAGGTGCCACATGTAGCTTCAATTTTAAATGGAATTTTAATTAAACCTCTGAATAGCATCATTAGTTGAAGGGCTAGTTGAGTCAGGTACTTAAGTGAAATAATAAAAAAAGACAGAATAATTAGCTCCGCAAATATGGAGTAGCTCATAAAGTATCTGACTTTGGAAAACAACAAATAAAATAAAAGCATTCTTTTTCCTAGAGGATTACAAAATCAGCCAGTATTCTTTTTGTTGCTTTTTGTTTCTGTTTTTGTTTTGTTTGGTGTTGAAAGAGGGTTTCTCTGTGTAGCCTTAGATGTCCTAGAACCAACTCTGTAAACCAGGCTGGTCTGGAACTTAAAGATTTGCCTCCCTCTACCTCCTGAATGCTGGAATTAAAGGTGTTGCCCACCACCACCAGCTAAAATCTGTAGCCGAGGCTGGCCTCAAACTCACAATGTCCTGGTTAGCCTTCTTCAGCAAATCCTACTGGTTTAATTTTACTTTAAAAAAAAAAAAAAGTACATGCACACAGTAAATAGCTCCCACACAGTCCATGAAATAAAATGAAATGCTATCCGTCCCTTCAGAGGCTCCAAGTGTTGGCTGGCTCATAGGTCTTACCTGAGTCCATCACTAAGACTGCTCTGACTAAAGAAGTCATTTGCCCAAGCTCAAGTCTCTCCCTGTGGGTGGTACATGTTCAAAGTGATGGGTAGTAAAACTGGAGATACATAAAGTCTCTGCCTCCATCTCAGCTCTGGACCACCACAAAGGGCCTCACGCCAAAAATCTCCCTAAAGTCCTCAGGGTCTGTTGGAAACTTTGCTGCAGCCACACATAAATGGACTTCTGCCTTCTACCCTGATGCTAATGGCCCTGCCTCTAAAACTTCTCATATATAAAATACGGACTCAGCATCCTCTTCTTTGAAACCCCTACTTAACACAACACCACAGGGCTTAAAACATACACACACAGCTGGCCAGTTGGCCAGCTGGCCAGCATAGAGCAATGGTCTCCTCTCCATGCCCCACAACCCAGCTCTGCTCTTAGAGGCTCCTAAATTTTGCAGAGATTTCCTCTTCATAATGCACCATCTTTCTAATCCTTAACTTTCTCAACATAATAACTATATGTGACTGCAGAAAAATGACTGAGATTTGTCTCTTTCTCCTGCGCACCACACACCCTTCCCCATTTTTCAATTTCCCGGTAAAACTCTATCACATTATTTGGTAAAATGAGTATTCAGCGTTTACACTAATATGACTTTGTAATATCATTTACTGAGAACAATGGAAGATCACTTGTGAACTGATTCATTTTACAAATATTTACACAGTGTGCAGAAGGCATTGGTTCCTATTCTACAAGCTGAGGTGGCTGCTGTGAAGAAAATGGAACAAATGCTTGGCCCTAGCTAACATTCTAATGTTATGATTGTCTTTCTTTTCTTCTGAAGCTCTTTGTTAATGAGCACCTTTATTATCTCATTAGCCTCTCTCTCTCACACCACCTCTCAGTGTCACAGCTAACACACATATAAAAGTCTTTTCAAAGAGAACACAAGGAGGCCTATCATTTCCATTGTTTCCTGGCTGATACCCTGTCGGTGTCTTTTCTCCTGGATTGTGGGTCCCCTCTACCTCACAGCTGCTGTTCTGTCCTCTCTTACAATGCATGCTGGCAAGTTCCCAGGCCCTCATTTAGTTTGGTGACTCTGGAGCTTTCCATTTCTTTTTTTTTTCTTTAATTTTAATTTTTATTTTTTTTTAACTTTTATTAGTTACACTTTATTCATTTTGTATCCCCCCATAAGCCCCTCCCTCCTCCCCTCCCGGTCCCACCCTCCCCCCCATTAACTATTCTCCCCCCTCCCTTTTTTTTTTTTTTTTCAAGACAGGACTTCTCTGTGTAGTCTTAGCTGCTCTGAACTCTCTTTGTAGGTAGGTCAGGCTGGTCTCAAACTCACAGAGATCCACCTGCATCTGCCTCCCTGAGAGCTAGGATTACAGGCATGGACCACCATGCCCTGCTAGTTATTCTCCCTTTTGAGGATTGGCATTATCCCCTGATTTCCTGAGAATTGCTAAGTAAAACCAACAAGACATTGCCTATCTCATCATTTGTTGATATTTTTCCTGGCAGGAACTTAGGGGTTGGAAACAATCGACTTGAAAGCAATTGTCCAATTTCTTCAGGCCCCATAGTGTAATTGTTAACAGTTTGCTGTCTGATTCCTTGAATGTGTTTTATTTTGCTTTCTCTCTGAAATCTCAGCTCCTAATCAGTGAACTTCAAGTTAATCTCTGCAACCCATGTCTTGAGAACCATGTGCTATTGTCCTCTTAAACCCAATGCTCTTGTGTAGTTCTAGGTTCTTGCCCTTTATCAGGACTGTGCTGACATCTTGAGTTTTGTTCAGCTAAGCTATTATTAAATCCATAACACACACATGCATTCTCTCATACACACATACACACACACCAAATATAACTATAGAAAATGATGAAGTTTTGAGTTTAACAATGCAATGCAACAAAGCCCTAAGGGTGTGTATGCTTGTGTGTGTGTGTGTGTGTGTGTGTGTGTGTGTGTGTGTGTGTGTGTAATGTTCATTAAAATATGCCATCAATGTACAATTCTACTAAGAATTATTTCTTCTTTTCCTCCTCCTCCTATCCTTCCCCTCCTTCTCTGCTTCCCTCTTTCCCTATCTCTAACTGTGTGTATTGCTTCTGTGCATTCATAAGTCGATGTAAATGGAGGTCAGAGGACAATTTCAGGCATCAGTCCTTCAGGCTTTTCTACTACCTTGTTGGAGATATGGTCTCTCTTGTTCAAGACTGCATATTCCAAGCAAGTGTATTCCTTTTTAAAATACCAGTACCATGACAGGTTCTGTTTCATTGCTTTCTATTTCTCTGTAATTATTACTATATCTGGCTGAACACCACATGACAAAAACAAGTTGTTGTGGTATTCCCCTTGCAGTATTCCTGTCTCTGTCTCTCATCTTCTACTTGGGCTACCCTGGGAATATAGACATTTACATTACTGTGTCTGGCTTTTGTGTGAGTTCTGGGAATCCAAGCTCATGTTATTTGGTTTGTAAACCATCTCTCCAAATCTCCAGTTCTTTGTTATTAATTAATATTGATAACATTTTCTTCTTTTTCTTTTGTTTTTACTATAACGTGTATGTATTTCTTAACAACTTCACAGATACCATTGTAACTTCACAGTTACCACGTGTGTAAGAACTTTAAACTTTTTGCATCCAGAAATGAGCATAAGTTGACTCTTCTGCCTCTCAACAGATGCTTGTATTTTCTAGAATACCAAGGATTAGATTTGCAGCTTTGGAGTTTTATGCAATCAGTCAGTTTGTGTGTCTCTGGGCTCCCTCATAAATTGTTTGGTAACAGTCTGTTCATTTGGCTCTTAGCTTCCTCATTGCAACATTTCTGAATTTGCTTTTCATTAGATACTTGATAAGTTCTGGATAAAAGCAATTGCTTCTATGTTTCTTCCCTTAAAGAGGAATAACATATTAGAAGAAACAAACATGCATTCTTACAACCTGTCCCCAAATTACTGTATATGTATTAGATGGTGGAAAGGGGATATGGTCAGGCAGTTGTACTAAAAATAAGCCAAAGGTTATATCCATCAAAGCAGACAGGAGTGGACACTAATGTGAAAAAATTATGAATGTTAAGGAACAGAGAAACCTGAGTAGAGGTGATGAGGATCCCCCCAAGCCTGTTTCTACAGGGAATCATTTCTATCAAACATTTCTAACCAGAAAGCAAAAGATTGCTGGAGGCTCTGCAGTAAAACCAAAATATTTGAAGAAGAAAGTGGGTAAATAGCAAAATTCACTTCCAAAACCATACTAAAAACACCATATCATTGTACAGAAAACATCTATAAAAATTTTCTTTTTGACTCCAGTAGCCAAAGGGAAATTCATATTTTTTACTTTGAGGGATGCAGGGTGAATGCCTTGACAACTTGTGTTTGTCATGTGGTGTTCAGCTAGATGTATGGTAATAATTATAGAGAAATAAATGGCAATGGAACAGAACCCATCATGGTATTAGTTTTTTTTAAAAGGAAATTAAAGTTTATCTCTTTATCATCTATCATCTATCTATCTATCTATCTATCTATCTATCTATCTATCTAATCTCTCTCTCTACCTAGCTATCTTCTATGTCTATATCTATCTATCTGTATTTTAAGAGCTGTATTTCTCTGTTTATCTGCTCATATGAATAGGCATCTACTCCACTTTTGACTGCTATAAACATTTCCCTCATGTCAGCATCCTTTTAAAATTCAAGACACATTTTCCTTTGCAATACACAGTAAAAGGAGAATTTGTTGGACAATAAAAGAGATGATTTTGTCATGTTTGGCTCTGTGAAAATCATATCATATCCTTAAAATCCTGGTGATTGAGAACAAGGATATGACTCAATAATTGTACAAGACTTGAGACTGATCTCCCAACCTTTCCTCTAGCTCCATGAAAACACCAGGTGGTGGGTATGAGAATTTTTCTTACAAAGACTTCTGAGAGTCAGATAAACTTATATTTTGAATCGTGCCTATAAAATAGGCAGCACTTGAGAAAGTGATCTATGGAGCCATTTTAATACAGTGCCTAATGTGAATTCAAGAGAGTGCTGGGAATCACGTAGAGAGTACTGAATCATGAAGACTGTTTGGTCACTGTTGCCTACTACACGCTGTTTCAAAGGATCTAGATGGAGTTGAGAGGGCAAATCAGTCAGGTGTATGCTGCCTGTCTCATGAGGTTTCTTAGAATGTGGGACAAGGTCTATAGAAGACAATTTTACAAAAACTTGTCCCAGATGAGCAGAAGTAGTGCACAGCTTTAATCCCAGCATTGTGGGAGGCAGAGGCAGGTGGATCTTTGTGAGTTCTAGAGTTCCAGGACAGTCAAGGTTACACAAAGAAATCCTATCCCAGAGAACAAAAAGCCAAAACAATTACTTAGTCACAATCATGACAATTCGGACAAAGAAGGACAAGTACCTAGGAAAGTAGAAAGGTACTTTAGTCTCCTGATTGGGAAAGAATTTTCTAAGGAAAGAATTGTAGGAGCTACTCTGTTCAAAGTGAATTGAATCAGGGCACAAAGTGTTCCACCACCAACAGCAGCTCATGCCAAGGCCCTGCTGTATAGCTAGAGCTTCTCATTGCTCTTCTGTCTTCAGTCCACACGCAGTAGCTCTTGTGTCAGGAAATGTAGCAGGCTGACCATAAATGATCAAGGTGATGTTTAAACATAAGGGGTATGTTGTTTTGAATAGGAATGGCCATCATAGGCTCATACAATTGAATGTTTGGTCATTAGGAAGTGCTGCTACTTAACAGGGATTGGGAAGAGTGGCCTTGTTGGAGTAGGTGTGGCCTTATAGGAGGAAATGTGTCACTGGGGGTGGTCTTTGGGGTTTCAAATGCTTAAGCCAGGACCTGTGTCTCTTTCTTCCTATTTACTGAGGACCTGGATGTAGAACTCTAAGCTACTTCCCCAGCACCAAGTCTGCCTGTGTTCTGATATACTCCCCACCATGCTGATAATGGAGCAAACCTCATAAGCACTAAGCAAGCTCCAATTATATAAAAGGTGCCACGGTCATGGTGTTTCCTCATAGCAAATGCAATTAGAAAGGCAATATCTTTGTTATGACAAAGATTGGTAGGGTTGGTTTATTGGAAGTTCCCATAGCTAGATTACAGGGATTATGGACTATGTGCTGTTCTGAGCTCGGCCTCACAATCATTGCCTTCATGATGTGCCAAAGATGCAGATTTCCTTTGTGAAAATCAGGGGCACAAATCATTTAAGGCAATTCTACACATACACAAGCATGCAAGTATTATCATAGGGCACACTCACTGCCATTTTTCATAACACTTTCAAATGTTTACTTTGATAAGAGGGACCACACATAGTGAACAGATTCTGTAATTGTCGTGAGTGTCGTGCTGGTAATATTTGACACGTTATGTGTTAAATATTAAGAAACATTTTTTTTTATGCTTTGGCTTATATCCACTTGTGCCTCAGTAGAATTTCAGTAGCCAAAAATTGGCCCTTTGAAGACTTCCTGTTCCCTCTGTTTTCTCATGCATAGCTTTGGTCTTTCTACCCTCCTAGTAGAAACTGTAAAGTTCATTGGAAAATTTCCTGCAGTCTAATTAGCCTCTCTATTTAATTTTATAATAAGAACTCTGAACCAGAAGCTGGAGATAATGTACCCAATTCAATTCATAGATGTCAATTTCTTTTTAATTGTAATTCTTTTCTCTGGTTCTTCCCACTCTTGCTGCCCGAACACAGCTGAAGCTTGGGTGATTATGAGATTTTTCATGCCTACGCTGCTAATTATGCCTACTGCTTTAAGGTTAAATTCATTTCTTATCATGGTTGTTATTATTAGTAATAATAATAGGTCTCTCCATCCAAGCTTGGTTGAGTAGTAGTTTTTATAGTTACTGCCTCCAGGCCTAGCTTATTTCTATTCTTTACACAGATGGTTTCAAATTCCTTTGTTAATAGCTGGAAGCCTCCATTTTTTTTTCTTCCACTGAAATATTACTCTTGGATCACTTTGATGCAAAACCTATCTAGCAGATTCTTCGTAGTA
Organism: Psammomys obesus; assembly: GCF_907164565.1. Lineage (NCBI taxonomy): Eukaryota > Metazoa > Chordata > Mammalia > Rodentia > Muridae > Psammomys > Psammomys obesus. The sequence continues at coordinate 20,982,505 of NW_026596134.1, read as the reverse complement.
ATGGAGATGGATTCTACCTCTAAGTAGAGGTCATCATGCCATAGATGTTAAAGAAGTCCTCTCTTGATCATGGCACTGTTGCTTAGAAAAAGTATCTGAGGTCTCTCATGGCTCCTATCACTTCTTTGGAAGGGTCTGGGTTCTCAAAAGAACACAGAGCTTTCACTTTTATGTTGACTACAAACAAACAAAACAACTCTTATTTTGAATTCCCACTTGCAACCATCATTTGTAAACAGCACTGGAGTTCAAACAACATAAACTCGGAACTGGCTTCTAGGCAACATGTTAATTCTTTCAAACTTCATCTCAAATTTAAATCTCATCAGGTCTTATTTGTTTAAAATTGCACTTCCAACAAGATTATCCAGGCAGTTTCAGAAAAAGGAAATCTTTTTCTGAAGTGTTTACTCCTCTGATTATACTTTCTAAACAATTTGTACATATATTATGGAAAAATTCACAGCAAGTGATTGCAACCTGTGGAAGACTCGCACAAGTAAGGCTGCACAAGTTCCCATTTCTTTTGCTTTATATCTTTGCCTAACAATATTTCTCACAAACACCTACCATTCTGGATTTAGCATGCTATAATTTTGAACATACTGTTTTATACTTGGGCATATACAACATTCATGACAGCTTATACTCTCATGTATACAATGAGAACAATAGGCCACTGATTCCATTCTACTTTTGAGGAGAAAATAAGTGAGTTCTTGTGTTACAAATACCTAGAATAGTACCTGAAACATAATAAGAACTCACTAAAGGATAGCTATTAATTATTGTTTCTGTTATTCCTTTACCAACTGTGTCTGCCTGGAAAAATAATTCTCTATTCAGACTCAGTTGTGATACAATCTTCTTGGTGAGCTATCCACCCTTTCTCCTGCTCTATCTTATTCTATCTTATTCTGCAAGGCTCAATGCTGCTAATGCCCTTATCACAGTATGACGGCAAGGGGTTTGTTGTTACAAAGATTTGTGCAACCTTCATGTTGGTATAGCTTCATATTTTTCAGACTACGTACACTTCAGTGTGGAACGTAAAGACCTGACCCATATTTTAAAGCAATACGTGGCCTGGTTTACAATCTATCAACAGAGTCTCTGGAGAACCCATCTATGCTGCTCTGCAAGAGTCAATTATTTTAAAGAGCTGCAAATAAGCCCTATAAGAATGTCATAAGTGTGTTCCATTTAGAAGCATCTTGCAGATAAATTTTATTTTTATTTTTCCTATATCTTCCTGAAGCCTTAAAGTATAATTCAGTAACAAAAAAAAAATTATACTACCCAACTAATTTGAGAAACAGATCATTACTGTCTCATAGTGTATTAATCATGCTTACTGCTCCTTCTCTTCCATCATTATGCATTGGGCTAGAAAAAGTGAGTAGTGTCAAGGTGTCTTCGAAAAAAATATAACATTGGATTCAGGCAGGCTTTTCAAGAGATGTGTTATTTTCATGTGAAAAAAACGTCCCAAGTATTAAAATGGGCTTGAAAATGGTGATGGTACATGATGTATAAGTAGAATTATTAATAAGTACATGGTATCCTCTGCTTCCATGGACATTTTCAGAATGTAGACAGTTTGGAGTTAGGCCAAAGAAAAGCTAAAAGAATGATTAAGGGAATGAAAGGAATGACTAAGGTAGAAAGATTAAAGTTGTTAAATGTTTGTATAGCTTGGCTAAATGAAAGGGACTGGCCACAAGCAGAGCAGGGGATTACTTAGGTGACAGGATGAAATAAATGGAACAAAAATTGTAAGCTTAGTATCTGGACTTCTTGACTGTGAGACTGAAGAGAGAAACACCAGAGCTGTTCCTGAACACTTGCTGGGATGGAAGCAAGAGGGAGCCGCTGGGAGGGAAGTCTCTGCCAGTGGCTTCAGTTGCACCTGCTCGGCTCCACCTCGTCTGCAGTCCTGCTCTCTCTCCCAAGTTGTGCTTGGTAAATGGAGCTTATCGTTGTTACCTTTCTCTAAACAACTTGTTTTCAAGAAGCAGGTACATTCACTTTTAATCCCTAAGATTTAACACATTAAACAGGCTCCTTAGAGGGAGAAATGTGTTCCCTTCAGTGAGAAGCGATGGTCTTTGGAGTCAAGCACTAAACATCCTGTTGCTAAACCTGTTCTGTAAAGTGGGTATTTTTATCATTCATTTGTTCAATCATTTATTAGTTCATTAATTAATTAATTAAGTAAGTAAGTAATTCATCTACTCAAGGCCAGTTTTTACTATATAGCCCTAAATATAGTCTCTATTTTCCCCACTGTTCTCAAACTGTAATTTTCCTGTTGGGATTACAGGTGAGGTCAGTATTTATGTGTGCCTCACCTGAGCCATCTCAACATCTGCTATAAATATTTATTTGATTGCTACTAAATGCCCTCCCTCCCATTTACAACTGTTGACATTGTCATTTGCTCTAAAAATTTCAAAAATTATTTCCCAAAGTCTATTTCTGCCTACTTGCAGTCGTTGTAAAGCAGAGTAACTTTGTGATTCACCTCTGAGCAAGCCGTCTCTGACCTAAAATTGTCAAAGGATTGCTGTCCCTTGGTTGACAATGGGATGGATTCTAATCTCCTTAAATGGTATACTTCTTGTCATCATGCTTATTTTTTTTAAGTTGTCCTCATACCACCCACCCCCGTGCTTTATGCCACTGTCATGTTAATTTGCTTCTGTCTTGCAAAATAAACTTTCTTCATTTACTCCTTGCACATACATGCTGGACCTCCTGCTGAAAAACACTCTCCACTCCGCCTCCCACTGTGTCTGTCTTCTGCTTACTGGAGCCTCTTGTGGACCACAGAGCTGGCTGATCTCCTGTGGGGTCCCATTGCCCCTCCCACGCATTTCCATATGAAATGAAGTTTAGCACTATCCCATTATCAATTTTACTATGTTGTAATTCTCTTTTTACATCTGCCTGTTCTAATTGACTTTAGGTTTTATTTGAGCAGATACTTAGGTAGCTCACACCACTCAGTGAGCCTTCAATTCGTTTTGCCTTTGTTTATGTTTCATAGTAAGCGATCAATGAGCAGCAGCATGTATGGAGGGTAACAAGATATGTGAACTATAAAAACATCAACTAATGGAGTTATTATTTGCTCAAACTTTGAAACCAAGATATATATTTGCTTGTCTTCAGTGATGGCAGTATTGGACAGGCTCCACTCAGCTCTATATGTATATGTTCATACATAAACATGTTGTATAACATGTGAGTTGCTCACATTGGGAAGATACTGCAATGTAAGGGAGGTAGCAAGAGTATAGGTAATCTGGGATTTATGTAAACATCCACCATAGAGAGAAATAAGTGAACACAGGAGCCTTGAAATACAATTTATTCTGCCTATGTGTACATATGCTTTTATTATCAAACCTGGAAGTGTTGTGACTTCAGAACCCTTGAATGAAGAAAGAGAGTTGGGATAAAGTAGTGAAGAAGGAGAAGAGGGGTGATGGCAATGTGATAGATAGGAAACAAACTTTCTGTGCTCCATTCTTTTCTTTGGGGACCCGTGTTTAGCCCAGATACTCAACCTTGGGACACATGCCCTGCCCCACTTGTGTAAAGTTTGTCCTAACTGTTGGTTGCCTGGGTGACATTGTAAATGATCAATTGCTGATGTCACAAGCAGACTAAGATTCATGAAATGCAAGCCCACTTCATTAATAACCTGAGCAGGGATTTTGTTGCTCCTTCCTCCTTCCTTTTCTCTTTGCCAGGTCTCCATTCTCACTCCTTTGTGTATGTATGTGCAAAGGAAACAAATGAAATTTCAGACCTAGCAATGAATTGCTACACAGAAGTACACCCCAGGGTCTTCTGTATGCCTTTTCAGTTGTATGATAAATTACCATCTTTAGAATTGTTACCTTTCCCAGAAGTGCTTACTCATTTTCATCCCCTCACTGACATCTGAAGACCTCTCAGAGAGCCAAGCTCCCTTCTCCCTCTCAGGAATTCATTTCAAGCCAAGAAGCTGGCAGATGAGAGGGTTGATTCCACTCCAGGTTCGAACTCTTGGAATCATGAACGCCCAAGTCATGCTTTCTCAGTTGATTGTTGATAGACTAACTCATTTCTCTTTTCCTTTGACACCACGTTAAAGTTGCTCTGAAGTTTATTCCAAACTAGGTCTCCCAGGCTCACAGAACGTGGAATACATTTTCAGCAAAGCATGCAGCACATGCACAGTGGGCATGGTGTGCGTGTGTGCGTGTGTGTGTGTGTGTGTGTGTGTGTGTGTGTGTGTGTGCGTGTGTGTGTGTGCCTGTGTGTGTGTGTGTGTGTGTGTGTGTATAATATACTCAGTGGCTGTCAACGAGGATGATTTCCTGAGAGGAGACATTTGACAAATTCAGACATTGCTTTGGTGCCACAGAAGGAGGAAGAAGAGTTATGAGACAGTTACTGGTGTGGAGGGAGTGGAGGACACAGATGCTGCTGTTGTCCACAGTGCATACAATACTGATATCTGTAAATCTCAGGATCCTTCAGTGTGCTGTGGAGACTCTTAAAATGTTAGAGCCATGACTTCTGTTCTCTGAGCACTGGGGCAGAACACCCTAACATTAATTTTCATGATCTGACTATAGGATTGAGATCAGAGTATGGCATATGGCATTTGCACAAAGCTGCCTGGTAAGAAAACAGTGGCAGGAGTATGTCCTTGAGGGACAGGCTGGAGAAACGTAGCCTATTAACAGTACTAGAGCAACACTCACATGCAAGTCCCGAGAGGCAGCAAATATGATGAAATTCTTCATTGAATTTGAAGGCTGGAAAAGTCTAAGGAGAATTAAGAAAGAAAAGAACTTTACCCTGTGTGCTATCATGGGGTGACAAAATCAGGAAGACAGGATGTGGGATCAATCAGGATGTATATGGCTAAAGTAAGGAGAGTAGATGAGGTTAGGCAGAAGTGAAATCCTATCACTTGTACTTACAGCTAGATGGTCTAGAATCTCCAACGAAGAGCCAGGTATAACAATTCCAGAACTGTTTGGAAGATCAAAGAAGAATCATCAGCCTGGTGTAAAGGTTGTACCAGATTGTTACTTAGAAACAAAAGTTTTGGGTGGTCTGGAAAGATGGACAGCAATTGTATATGAACCAAGAAGTTTGGATTCCCGAGAAAACACTATATGACACATCAGAGGGTTTCCATTTGCAGTAGGAGGTAAGAGAAAAGTGGCAAACAAACTTGGAATCCCCAGGTCTGGCGCCTTGTGTCAAAATAGCAGAGGTGAGATTTTAAACAGCCTGAGCCAGGAATTCCTACGGGAAAACATGGCATTGTTGCCGATCTCTTCCTCAATATGGCCCTCCCTAAGTCTTTCTTGCTTTAGAACCATCTTCATTCAGCTAGTAGATAGAGTATAACATTAAGTGTGTGTGTGTGTGGGGGGGGGACTGTAAGATTGCATCCTAGGACCAGGAACATGGATTGTCATTATACACCAGCTAGTTCAGTAACAGTAGGCAAATATCATCCAGGTTGGGCTGAGCTAGTTATGTTTGGCCCTAATCACATCCACTGATTCCTCCACTGGCCTCCAGTGAAAGGAGGAGGCTTAGAGATGCAGCGGCATATACCGAGCGTGCCTTGTAAGTCCAGCGGAAATGATTAAACGAGCACTGTCAGCAAACTCGTGCTCTCAGTAATGATCTGGGGTACCTTTCGAATAAACAGCACTGGGTTTAGTGATTGCATTTCATTCACAACCTATTTATAAAGCCATAACTCCACAACAGTTTTTGACAGAGATTCTGGGAGGGGAAAATAGTGTGGTTGTTTGCTAACACCTGGGTGCACATTTCATACATGGTATATACAGCCTGGGAGGAGAATTGTTTCAAGGGAGGAGGTTAACCTGATTCATATTTCTGCCTTTAGGCACTTATAGACACTGTCAGATGGTTTCCACACTGACAAATTTGAGTCCTAGGGAGCTTAAGAATCTATAGTGTACACACATTCTGTAAGAAACCCCTATTATCCTTATGAGGGAAAGATTCCAATTATCTATTCTCTCTCTGTCTGTCTGCCTGACTGCCTGTCTCTCTCCATCTCTCTGTCTCTCTCCCTTACTCTCTTTCCCTTCCTCTTCCTCCTTCTTTCCCTGTCCCCCTTCTTCCCTCCCTCTTTTCCTCCCCCTCTCTCTCTTTTCCTCCCTTCCCCTCTCTCTCCATTTTGCATTTGCAGTCCAAAAACAAGTCTTAGGATAATTTTTCATTTTTTTTCTTACTATCTCATCGTTTGAGGAAGCAGATTTTATGAGTACTTATTCGTATGATACAGAGGATTAGACATTTGTTTTTTGTGAGGATTAGCTTTAAAATATTTTTCCTTGACCCTCCTTGTGTCTGGGTAAGGACTCTTCCAAATTACTAGTGGAGTTTCCTCATCATGAAATTGCAGTGCTCTCCAGCTAAAGACACTTAGATGCCAAGCTGCTTCCACATGTTTTTATGACCTTATAATATTGATTTTATATGTAGAAAAATAATTTAAACACTCAACGTAGAACTGTTTGCATAGCTCAACATAAGCCCACAAAAAGGACTAGTGTGTTGGACTAAGGAAATAGCTCAGTCAATAAACTGTTGGCTATGCTAGCGTGATTCAATTCACCAGGATCCACATAAAAAATAAATAAAGCTAGGCCTAATGGTGAGCGTTCCCAATCCCAGTGCTTAGGAGGGACATAAAGGCAGACCTCTAGAGCTCGTTGGCCAGCCCGCCTCGCCTGCTAGGCAAATTTCCAACATAAAAAGAAACAAAGAAAAGAAGGAAAAGAGGGAAAAAGGTAAGGCGTGAGAAAGATAAACAGTCTCTGAGGTATGTGACCCTTTGGCTTCCACATCTCACACACAGGCACCATCATCACGCCAGCATGCATGTGAGCACACACACGCACGCAGAGACAGACAGAAAGACAGGCAGAGACAGAGAGTATTTTGAACCTGGAGCACACAGAGATGTCGTCTTAGTTGGCTTGTGGGAGTTTGTTCCTTAGAACTAGTGAAGAGTCCCACAGCTGCTTGGTCTGCGCTCTCCACTGAGTATGACAATGTCTTCTCTAGTGGCACACACACAGAGGAGAAAACACAACCCCAAAGCTTTCCGGGTGCGGTGCTATTATTTCCAGGTAGTAGATGAAGAATGCAAGATTAACTTCTAAAATGTGTTACCAGGGAGACGCAGGCCTTTTTAAAATCCCTTTAATCTATTGTTAGAAAGTTTCTCTGGGCTTTTGACACATAAGAAACCAATTGCTGTGTGAAGATCCATAGGTATAGGATACGGTACTTTGATGTACATGATTGCATGTGATTCTCAGATGATCATACCCGAAATCCATGCAAAAAGGAAAGGAAAAAAGCCAACCAGTGGCCACATCTACCATCAGGCAGATGCTGTGTGGCTTTGATAAAGGTTCTTCCTTTCCATTGTTGGGAAAGTTAATAAGAATTTACATAAAATGCCTATCATTGTTTCTGGTGAGTGGACTTCTGTGTTCAGTGAGTAGAGTAAGGCTCAAGCCCAATCTCTGTTACTCTTACACCATTTCTACATAGTTACTGCCTAAAATACATTTACACCAATTCTTCTCAACGCTCAGTGCTTCTGAAGTGCTGAGCAAAAGCACAAGGGCAATATCTACTTATTTAACTCATCAGTGGGTTAACTTCTGATAAAATAGTTTGACTAGACTAACAGCACAGGAGTTTCTCTTTTTAGAGGAAACATGAGCACTTAATGGTACAAAATTTTGCTAATAAAACTAAGATGGGTAATGTAGTAGGAAACTAGTGTCTCAAGACTTCTGCAGGTGTGCACAGCATCATTATTTCAAGACCTCTGGCGTGCATAGCATCACAAGTTGACCTTGATTTCTCAGCAGTGTGAGAGATGGTGTCTTCCATCACAGGGTAACAGGAGAACTTGCGTGTCAGGCCAGCGGTAACATGACTGTGGAGGCACACAGCCCAGATGTCTTACTTGTTTCAGATCGCAGCCCTGTGTATACCCGCAGGTGATTAGATGCAAGAAAAACACAAGAGGCCTAACCTTGGAAGCTAAGGAATTGCACTGGTCAAAACCTCATTTCTTTTTCCTCTTGGCTTCTCTCTTTTACAGTGAATAACCCCTATTTTCTTGTTGTTGTTTCATGGCGATGAAAAAAAAAACCTATTGTGCAAACATTGTGCTTTCTATTTTGTCTTTAAGAGAAAATGTTAAAACATAAATGCTCTCCCCATGTTCTCCAGAACTTAAAAGGAAATGGCAAGGTACACGCAACCCTAATCCGTCTTTAATCTGAGGCTAGAATCCTTTGTCACCTCCCCAGAGCCCTGGATGTAGGAAGCAACTCACTTCATGCACACAAATCAGACACTGAGATTGCACGGGACTCCTTGTTTGCAGCAAGAGTGAACTATTACCTCTCCAACTGCTGGCCTTGTCTAAAATGGACCTTCTTTCTGAAGCTGTGTTGGAGCATCCCTTTGAAGCTTTATACAAACCAATCACTGCACTGGGGCAAATTCTTTATAGGCCTAGTGTTAACTGAGTAGGTGTTTCCTAGGAAAATTAAAGGCAAAAATGACTCCATGGAAAAGTCTAGCTTTTAAAGTGAAGTGGAGCCATCACATGTTTGAAATTGAAACCAGTCAGTGGTTGGCCTACAGAGCCCTTGAGTTGTTCTTCTAACCTAGGAATATCCTGCAGCGAGCAATGAGGTAGGTAGCTTCAACATGTTCAGCACAGGTTCAGGCTCCAAGTCCTGATTGACAAGGTAAAATCTCTCTCCTGCCAGGACACGGATCGCTTTCCTCCCCAGTTGCTTTCTTTCATAAAGAGAAGGTCATTGGCACCCATTGCTTCCAGGGCAGCCTATACCAGAGCAGTGGGTGTCTTTGAAAGACACAGTGGGGCAGAGAGGCTTTGAAGGCAGGAGGAGACTTTCATCTTTGCAGGCCTCAGCTGGAACATAGGTTCTCAGCATACTACAAGCAGTTTCAAAGTTATCTCCCATGCTGATATGAGCGTGATAACATGGAGCAGAGAGGTGCCATAGTGATTTTCTTTCAAATGGCTGCTTCACCATTTATCTTTGCACACTGTCAGAGACTGATAGGGTCGGAAGTTAACAGTGGCATGGAATAATTAATCTCGCATTGGGGAAGTAAGATCCTCATTTTTCTCCTAAGAAATTAGCACCACATTGACAGGGAAGAGCTGGTGATACAGTTGGGAAAAAGAAGAGGGTGTGGTGTTTGTAATTCTAGGGCCAACTTGTAGCATCAACTCAATTATTTAAAACTTGTGATTGAATACCTACTATGTGCGGAGTGCTGGGACAAGGATGATAATTTAGATCAGGGTAATGTGAGATTCACACCTTATTTCTAAATGTTTGCTGCCTTGACATTACAGTGATACCTGGCACATGTCCATCATCAAAGGATAAATATGAATTCTACCAAGAACCCTTCTCTCATCACATTTGTAATGAATGTATCATAAGGTCACATTTGTCTACCAAACAAGGTGCAAGAACATAGTCACTGGATGGATGGACATGAACCCTTGCTTAAAGCAAACAAGAATGTTTTACTTCTAATAGGAAAATGAATAGGTGGGGACCAGAGCAATCTTAGAGACACTGGGTGACCTCTCTTCTTCTTGTCTAAATGTCCAGCAATTTACCTTAAGTAAAAGACTCAAACAGGGTATTCTCTATGGTTCTTTCTAGTTTCAAAGTAAAATAATAATAATTAATAATAATAATAATAAATATAATGACTCAGAGCATCTTTTTCCACGACACCTTCTGCCAAGCAAAGGCATGGTGATGGCTGATATTGTGGGAATCTTGCTTTATATCTGCTCCCTTTACTGAGCAACATTAGGGGCTGAGTGAGCTCCCGATGCATATCAAATGGGAACAACCAGGCATCTACGGAACAGCTGGCAGAAAGACTGACACTTCCATCCTCCCATCTTGACATTATTGCTTAAATAGAAAAAGCAGAATCATAGTCTAATCATGTGAATAGGAAACAAGTTCTGAGGTTTGGACAGTGGCGCAGTGGTGAGTAGAGAGTTGGCGACATGATGCTGCTAAACAGGGACCTGAATGGAAAACTTTCCACAAAGGGAAGTGTATGAATGTTCTCAGGGGACCAAGAGAAGATTTTAAGTTAAAAACTATGAAGTCTACTAATGAACGACACCTTCTGTTCTTTCTACTAAAGGCATGAAATTCTTTATAAGACCCAGAAATATGGGCCATTGCTCTCCAGCTTGTACCTTTGGTATGTCGTTGAACCACAGTGGGTTGCAGGAAATTGATCTCATTAGGACCTATGCTGGCTAGTGAGGCCTCAGTTTATTTACCAAAGCCCCTGGACAGATGCTCTCCTGCAACAGAGGCTTTCTTCATCACTTTCGTTTCTATGTACACTTCAATTTAGGAAAAAAATGAAAGCACTTGATAGAGGCTACCAATTGGAATCCATTCACCATAAACATTGGGGAATTAACTTAGCTGGTTACTCTGATGATTTAAATAAATTGTCTTAGCCAGACATATTGGCGAATCAAGTCTGGCATTTTGATTTTCTCTATAAGGTGAATTATGGAGAGAGGTTCATTATAATAATTAAGGAATATTTATGCAGTGAGTGCTTTTCTTCATCTGTGTCTTATTACACTGCTGATATTTTTATGACCAGAGGATGAATTGTAGATATTAACTATTTAATTACCCCTAAAATGTGTTTCGACATGAGGTATTCCTATGATTTTAATAAATGGAAAAAATTAATATTCTATAGTAGAAAAATATTTAAAGTAAATATACTACAGATTTTTTAGAAAAATAAACAACCATTCACTAGTGACCAAAGTATTATCTACTTCTCGATCTAGTCAGTAACTTACGTATTTGACCTGAAGCAGATATCTCATCACTCTTGAAAGGCAAATCCTTGCCCTTGACCTTGGATTGAGTTTTGATTGAGAAGAAGGACCATCACAGTGGTCCTGTGGAGGGGAGTGCCCTGTCATTCCAATGCACAGTTCCCTTTGAACCAGTCTACAGAAATGGGGCCAGTGGAAGTCTCCTTAGAACAAGGAGACTGTGGGCTGTGAAGCAGTGCGGTTTCTGTGGTTGCTTTGGTGCTGAGGGGAGCGATGTTTGTAGCCCTTTACCCAAAAGCCCTGGGTAGATCATGTAAGCCAAGCAAGCCACAGACACTTCGCTTCTGTCTAGTTTACTGCCCCAGAAATTTACCATCTTGCAGAGACACGGAAGTGTCTATTAGCTCAGGCTGTGACACCTCATGAATCCTTAAACAGACAAGGCTCAGGTTTCAAGAATGCCCTTGATTCTGAGCTGGGAGTCCATCAATGCTTCAGCCATTCCCTCAGATTTCTTATTTAAAAGGTTTCACAGAAGGATCAGGCAATGTAGTAAATAATAAAACATCCTCTAAACCACATACCCCATTAAGGACAGATCATTATATTTCTCAGTTTAACAGTCACTCCCTTCTGTTGTCATGGAACTACCAAGAACTGAGAGCTTCAACCCAAGTAAGACTCTTAACTGAAAAAAAAAAAAAAAAAAAGATGTGAATGCATTCAATATTTCCACTCAGAGAGCTTCTTGGATCTCTGAATGACCTATTTTCCATTTCCTTTTTTTAAGTTAGAGTTTTTTTTCTTTTATCTATAATTTCCTTTTCATACTTGTGCCAGCCTCCATGAATTGCTTTGATTATCCTATTCTTTTGTTTACTGCAGTAATGTTTCTAAACTGGTTTTATGGATCTTATAGTATTATTCATATTTTGGCATCCGTTGACTATTATTCCATTGTCTCTTTTCCCTCATACCCACATCAGCTCCACTTACCTATAGAAGAGAACTAAGTATGGAAATACATTGTTTTGCTTACTTTCACCTACTAGTATTTCATATAGGTCTCTACTTCTGCCCTTAATATACAGTATTATCATAAGATATATATATATATATACACATAGATAGATAGATAGATAGATAGATAGATAGATATATGTACATATTATATATGTACCGAAACCATAAAGACACTGTGTACTCTCCCTTTTCCTCAACCTCTCTATTTTCTCCATAACATATCTATCTTAAGTCCCAGGTCTTATGCATAACACATTTTGATGAAATAGTTTAAGCTGGGTTTGTTGTACCCATGAGCTTTTCATATTCATCTTACATTTGGTTTCATAAGCTACTGCTCTTGAGAAAACTATGAAGATAGTGTGTGTGTGTGTGTGTGTGTGTGTGTGTGTGTGTGTGTGTGTGTGATGAGGCTGGATATGAGGACATGAGGATGGAAAGGGACATTTCCTGGAAGCAGTCCCATCTTGATGGATTGGCCTGCTTCATGACATTCAGGTCTATAGCTCATCTGCCTATATTGAAAAGCTTGTCTTTTCTATTAATCAAGAGGATATGAAGCCTGAAAACCATTTTATTAAAGGATAAATTGAAGGACTGTGTGGAATTTAATGCATTTAAGGTACAAGAACTAGAGGCTTGCCTAGATTTTAAACTAGTCTTTTGTCATTTTTCATTCAAAATGACACAGTAACATTAGCTATACATGTTAAGCACTTATGAGGTGGGGACTATTTAATTTGCATGTATGTTTATTGATTCATTGAATTCTCACAACAAACCTCAGAGTAAGGTTCCACTGCCTTCATGCTATAGATAAGAAATCGTGGAATAAAAAGGTCCAGAAACTTCTGTCCGTTCATACAGCTATCAGTCTCAGGAGGTGGGATTTGAACCCATGTATCATTGCTTTGGAGTAGTTTCATAAAGAATGAGAGAGAGAGAAACAACTTTTACAGCTCAAAAGAAAATGCTCATGTATATTTGATGCTGTTTTTAGCGTCAACAGGATATGCACTTAAGTAAGTGTTTCATGTAAGGATCCTGACCTTAGATAAATTGAAGTCTTTTTTTTCACTAATTTAACTACTGTAGTCACCTTCAAAATATGCAATGGTTGAATAATGAAATCCAGATGTCTCTCTGAGGCACTGCAGCAAAAAGAGTTGGAAGCGAGGGACTTGGTATTCACAAAACCGCTATATTAAATTTAAAAATAAAAATAAAAATGTGTCTTAAATATCAGCCTTCCACTAATCCTGAGAACGGTTCATTTAAAAAAAAATACCCCTTCATTTAACAAGAACCAGCAATACGAAATCCTCCCTGTGTCAGACACGCTCTGCCTAAGTATATGCAGAATTTGGCTTTCATAAAGAGAAAAAAAAATTCGTTTTCATTAGCCTCTTTGCAAAACTGATTTTTAATAATGTTGTTTGGTTATCAGGGGTATCATATTTCCTTCAGGCAAAAAAGAGAAAATGTGCAACTAAAACCTTTGTTGTGTGTGATAATGAAGTTGGACCATTTCCGGGTAGAACGGTAACAATTTTTTTTTTTATCACTCAACAGGAATGGAGGTACGAAGCAGGCAGTTGCTCAAACCTTAACAAGTTGCTGAATTCACAGATTTCTATCTTGACACAATGAACTGGCCATATATCACATGAGGACCAAATATGGCTTATTGGCTTCCTTTGTTTTTTATAACTGTGATTAATTTATTTTTATAGACTGAGTCTGAGGAAACAAAAACCAACCTGTAAGATAAACTGTGTTTGTAGTTGGGTAATTTTTTTTAAATATATAAGAAGGGTAAAGAAAGAAAATGAGCATCTAAGCCTGTCTTCGTTACTTGTGTCCTTATTTCCCCAGGTGGTTTCCAGTACAGATATATTCCTGACTCCAGAGGACATCTCTTTGCTTGCTCTGATAATATGCCAGTGGCAGGTCCCAAGGCTGACTCAGTTAATTAAAACTGTATACCTCTTTCTGGCTAGCTTCCACCCAGCCTCGCCACTACAACATTTTCTAGATCATTTATTTAATTTTCATTGACTGGAAGTATGAAATCTTTTCTCAGATCTCTTCCAAGCACTGTTTTTTTTCTAGTTCAGGTCTGCACCTCCCCTGACTTAGTGTATTTTTGAGGGAAGCTTGTTTCTCTCCATGAAGACACGTAAGCAACCCCCCCCCATACTAATATTTTTCCTAACTAACTCTTGTATGCCATTTACGAAAGGATATCCTATTCTGTGTGTACCCTGGGATTCTGCTTTAAAAATTACAGAATTTTAATTTAGGGACCAAGGCAGGATATAGGGTGTGTCAAACATGGGCACACTGAATGACAGAAATGTCATGACATTTACAATCCAGATGTCATGGCAACCTGGGAGACAAAGCAGCTGGGTTGATAATTAGATGGCAGAAGTCCAATAGGCTTCACATGATACATAATATATTTTTTCAATGTTTGAGAAAGATAAACTGAGAAATCATTGTACACATGCATTAAAAAGTCTTTAATTCTTATATTTGTTTCATATTTTAATTTTTTCCACATCTACTTCTTAGACATAGCAACCTATAAAAAGAAATCACTCATACCCTTGTTTACACTATATATCTATGCAGATATCAAAAACAATTTAGTTATGATGAAAGGTGGCTATTGCAATTTTCACTTTATTTTTTCAAAATGTACAACCCCAACTCTATCTGTACATGAGTAAACTAGGCCCAGGAGTGTTGGATATTTCTTAGATCATGTAAAAAGGAAGCTAGATGCCAGGGTTCTTTGACCTTCAAGTTGGACTTCTTTCAAGAATACCTTAATCTTCTATTGGTCTATAAATAAGCCCATTCTTTGACCAATTTTGAGTAAATGTGTAGACCACATCACCAGTGCCTTCTTGAGAAAAATAGACACTCAGTCCTCCTAGAGCACTACTCGTTCCCATCCTGGTCCCAACGGAGTATCTGTTGAGTATAGAGCATTAAAGTTTGTTGATTCTCCCTCCCTTTGTCTAACACATGTACATTTTTCCATATTATTGAAGCTTGAGATTAAGACTATTTCTAAGACAATGTCCAGCTATTTCTTTTATGGGGCTCCCGAAGACTTCTGCAGAGCTAGGGAAGCACTCTTCTCCCAAGCTGA
The DNA here is from genome assembly GCF_907164565.1 of Psammomys obesus. Taxonomy (NCBI): domain Eukaryota; kingdom Metazoa; phylum Chordata; class Mammalia; order Rodentia; family Muridae; genus Psammomys; species Psammomys obesus. The sequence continues at coordinate 20,967,353 of NW_026596134.1, read as the reverse complement.
TGGAAATGTGAAGAGGAAGTTGCCCTACCTGCTGCTCCCAACTTGTTGCTCTATTCCTTTTAAGGCCACCACTCTATTCCCTGCTCCAGTTGAACTAGGGCTGTTTCACCCACGCATATACACACACACTAAACAAATGAACAAATTCATAAATAAATGTAACTTAAACTTTAAAGCCTTTATTGATTTTTAGGACATTTTATTAAATCTGTAGACTTTCACACAGGGCCCAATACTCAGCCACAGTTTAAACTTTCAGCAAGTACATGAAAAAACTTCTTTGATGAATACGTAGGTCTGCCTGCTATGTGTATAGAGAAGTATGTGGCAATGTATTTAAGTAGGACTGATGGATAATGTGACTTGATGCCACATGTGAGAGAGAAGCTCTGGCTTTTGAAATAAGCTATGAGGAGATCATGAAGCCTCTGGAGTGGTGGCCACTTGGACTCAAACATGATTACATGAAAAATTAAGAAATGTCAGCTAATCCTCTTAGCTAATTGATGTGTGTCAAGCATCCAGATGTTCAGAACACCCTGTTCTGAGTTTTATTTAAAAGCATTACACTTGCATGCATTATTACTTTTTCCAAGATCAACTCTAACTCTTTTGCTGTGTTTTCCCCCTTACTTCTTAACAACTGAGCTAGCACTCAAGCCGCTCCCCTTTACTTCTTAAAAGCATTGTAGCTTGCCATAAGGCCAAGTATTGGCCAATGGGTTATTTCTTCATTCTTTAGCATTAGGAAATATTGATGTTCCATTGTTCTCCTTATCCATTCATCAGTAACCAGCAGCAACTTAGAATTCACCTCATAAGTACAACCAAATCCTAGTATTATTTCAATGCCACTTCATCTAAATAATAGAAATGCTAGCATACCTAATATAATGAAATGTTGAATTATCCACTGTTAGATATATGCCGTGACTTCTTTTTTAGTGATTAAAAACATTAACTTTGGTGACATTTTATTATTATCAACAACTACTATGACAATATATCTTTATTTCTGCCATAGATATAAAGTCCCAGCATGGGGTTTTTATTATGTGTTTCATTTTAACAGTTTTCTAACTGCTGTCTCTTTTTGTCAGGTTGCATATTTTTTGGCCTACAACATTGATTTCATCTTAATGTCACCAGTGGAGATTGATGATCCCAGGCTTAGCATAATATTAATTAAATCCATATGTCACATCGTGTGCCATATTCTTACAAAAGTGTTTTAATACTTCATCTGAAATTGACGCTGCTTTCAAAACCAGTAGACTTCATATGAAATCCATCATGTTTTAATAGAGTATTTAAAGCACTGTGATAAATGGTTTATATCACCATTTGTACCAAACTTCAGCCCCACTTTACATCAAAATCTGCATGCATACTAGCATCCTGACATTCAGGAGCCAAGAGAGATAAATTAGCTGAGAATGTTACAATATGTGACTTGAAAAAGTTCATCAGCTCATCTTTAGAAGGTTGGAAAATATTGCCCAAAGATACCCCTCAGGATATGTAGACATTAACTTATTAGGAGAAGGGGTCTCTGCAAGTGTGATTTAATTAGGCTCTTGAGAAGAGGAGGAAACCCTCCTCTTCTTGGGGAGAGTGAAGTATCTTGTAAGCAGGAAACAGAATTCTATGCCCTGTCTAGCACACCAATGATGCTGATGGGATGGAAGAGATGGAAGGTACTGAAATAGAAAAGCAGCAAACTAAAGAAAGATGGCAGCTGTCAAATCATATGTACAATTTGTGTATAGGTGAATGTGTATTTTCACATGTACTTTCAAATAAAGAGGGGGTTATTTCCAGACATGAGAAGAGGATTGTACTACTGTTTGTATGTATGAAATATTGATGCATGGGTTTAGCTCTAATTTCAAGATTCTCATATGCCATCATTTATCCAACAATCTGATGCAACAATGTGGTCATTATGCATATTGTTCCATTTTATTCAACCCCTCTATAATATATTAATGGCAGATTAATCAATACATGAAATTGATTGATTTGGTTTAAAATTGCAATTCGGCAATTGTTATGCCAAGAGATGGCAGTTAACACTTCCCTTTAAAGTCTGAACATTCCAAACATTAGGTAGCCATAACAACACATTTCAGACTTTAGGAGTTTTATAAAGCACTGTTCCTCTTGTTAATTAAATTGAGAGATGATTGCCCCATGATTATCTATATTCATAAGCCGCATATCTTATGATAATAATAATTAAGTCCTTGTACTGGAAGATGTTCCTGAGTTTTTCTCTCTTATCTTTTGCTCCCTCTCATTTATGTACATTACAATAGAAAGGCATTTAATCATTTTACATTCAACATGACAGGACCTTTCTAGAAAGAAACAATGGCAAATGAAAGAATGATGGCAGTCACAAAAACCTATGTACAACATGTGTATAGGAAAATGTGTGAATTTTTCCTGTTTGGTTATGTAAACCCATGTACCTACATATAAGATTAAAAAAAAAAAAATAGGACATTTTTTGTTAAGAGATTACCTGGCATTGGGCTCATTATTTTCATCTCATTATGTCTTAATGTGTGCACAAAGAGCTATAACCTGGTCCATTTTGTAATATTTTTATTTCTATTTTTAGTTTCTTTTTAAATTGCCTTGGGTGCTTCAGTGTAACAGAGCTTGTGGTGTAAACTGTTATTGGTTTTCTTTTCCAAAATTAAAAAAAAATCATTTTGGAGTAGGTAAATTAGGAAAATGGTGTATCCTTTGTAAATACTTCTTAATTCTAGGACCAAAAGAAATATCACAAAACTCATTCACAAATGTAGAAGAATTTCAGCTAATCTGATATTACATGTATTCATTCTTTTAGATGAGAAGTAAAAATATGCACAAAGAAACTATATTATAGTTTGTTCTTCCTTATATAAATATAATTAAACAAGCTTTTTTCTTTGTTGTTTAGTTTTATTTATATATTTATTTATTAAAATTTATTTGCTTTGTATCCCTGCTACAGCCCCCCCATCTCCTTCCAGTCCCACCCACCCTCCTTCTTCTCCCCCTATGCCCTTTCCCTAGTCCCCCTATAGAGGAGGTCCTCTTCCCCTTATCTCTGACCCTAGCTTATCAGGTCTCATCAAGGCTGGCTGCATCATCTTCCTTTGTGTACTCGCAAGGCTGAACCCCCCAGGTTAAATTACATGATTGTGTAATTGATTCAAAGTAAAATAGACGAAGATAGAGAGGCACATAGGATGAAGTATAGCAGGGACAAGGTGTTCCATGAACTGCTCATGGAAAACCTGGGTGCCAAGGATATGGAAATTACGTAATTGTATTCTTTATCGTTGTGTGTGTGTTTGACTATATTGTGTATAGATACAGTTCTTCAAAGGCCCACGTTAGACCCCAGCTGAGTCAGTACGTTGTATGCCTTCAAGTATTATTTTAGGTATGTCAGGTTTCCAGACATCTATCTATCTATTTATCATCTCTCTCTCTCTCTCTCTCCTCTATCTATCTATCTATCTATCTATCTATCTATCTATCTATCTATCTATCTATCTATCTATCTATCTAAAATTCTGTCTGTTTTTCTTCTTTCTTTCTTTTTTTGTCTTGGCAGGGTTTCCTATAGCTTAGCCTTATCTATGCATCAAACTAACTATTTGGCCAAAGATGACTTTGATTCTTAGATCCCTCTATTTCCACCTCCCAAGCGCTGTAACAATAGGAATGTATCACCAGGCTAGGTCTTCTGAAATCCCTACCATTGACCCCAGGGTTTCATGCATGCTCAGCAACCACTCTACCAACAAAACCACACCCTAGCCTTAGACTTCATATTTCTGTCATTTAATTAAAAACAAGAAATCAATGGTTCTCAAGAATGAGGAGCTCCCTGAAAGACTGATTTAACAGCAATCTGTATATCAAAATATTATTTTATCATTCTTCACACACACACACACACAGATACACACACACACACACAATTTTTAAGGTAAAAATGATAGTGACTTAAGTCTAAAAGGCATCCCAGGTGGTTCATATGCTACACTTTGGCAGCTCATACTTTCCAACTCTAATACTCCAGGGTACTGTCAGACCACAATCCTTTATCTGCTTTCTTGATTTTACTATTCTGTATGCAGTTGGTCCTCTTTGATAATAAATATACACCAATAAATATATTAAGTGTCTTGAATTGACTCTCATAGTAATATAAAAGAAGACTCTAGTTTAATAGTTGCTGGGGAGAGAAATTTTCCAAATCAAGTTTCGGGTGTCAGTTCATAGTGGATATAATGGATAAGTATTCTCTAGTCTCACTTCCTGCTGTTTACATTGCATGTTGTTTGTTTAAATGCTGGTCTTCATGGACAGATTATGGGGTCATGGTAGATTCTTCTTCTTTATTTCAATCAATTACATGCTATGCAATGGCCCCATCCCTTGGTAACCAACCTTCTTGGTGGTATAGTAAACAGAAATCATATGTGAGTGATGAAAATAATTACTATTATGAATTTATGTTTTGTAATACATATAGATCATACAGATTCAAAAGCTCACCCAAACTACCTTTTCAGAAGAGGATAATGCAAGTAACTGTGAGATACAATCAATGCCTTTCACATGTGCTCTACTTCACTCTCCATCCCAGAGTTTCCTGTGGGAGTCAAGTTCCTGTAGTCACTGTGACAGAATACCCACAAGAAATAACCGACAGGAACAAAGGTTTATTTGGGCCCATTATTTTCAGAAGTTTTATTAAATCATGGCAGGCAGAACATCTGAAATAGCTCACTGCTCACTGCTGTAGCCAGAAAGCAGAGAGACTATCATTACTATTGTTTTGATAAAAGGACATTGTGCCAAACTACTTTCTAGGACTTACCTATATACTTATACTTATATATACCTATATACTTATATACCTATATACTTACCTATATACCTATAAGTATATAGGTAAGTGATTAGTTATTTCTCAGCTCACATCTGAAAAGCTTTTCTTTTCAGTGGATAGGAATTAATACAGAGATTCAGAGCTGGGAGGAGTGCTCAGAGAATTAAGAAGCATGGCATGCCCAGCCCTAAACAGGACATTTCTATCATATCTCCTCCTCTACACAGCATAAGGAACATTACTGAAGAAGGGATAGAATGATTGCAAGAGCCAGAGGTTGTAGAGATCTTGTATGAAACAGAATCTTCTGGACACAACAGGCCCGTTGTACTCGGGAACAAATAGAAGCTGTGGTTACCTACATAAGATCAAGCCAGTTGATATTTCAGCATTATGAAAATCCTACCCATAGCTGAAAAACATTGGCATTTGAAGGCTTCTGGGATAGTGAGTCAGTTTTCTACATAGAAGTAGCCTCTGGCAGGTTGGCCATTCCCAAAATGATAATCTTTTAGCTTTGTACATATAAACAGCATGGACTGAACTCATTCTTTTCTTGCTTCCCTATCCATAACAGGTATGAATGGAAAGATACCAAGCCTTTTGTCTCTCTCATTTCTCAGGCACTCAATAGGTCCATTTGGCTTTCTGCAACTGATGCTAAGTTCCTCTAGGGAAGAATTGAGACTTTAAAGCTCTCTATGACTTGAACTTGAATCAGAAAAGTTGCATAAGCAATTGCCCAAAGGGCAGGAAATTTGTAGATGTCCTGTGGAGGAGATGGTACATTGTTTTCCTGAAAACTTAGCCACTAAGATTTTATTTTTTTCTTCAACAAGAGGCCACTGAAAGCTGTTAAAATGGACAGTGACATGATAAAATTTCATTTCTAAAAATTATGAGAGCTGTTGGGGAAAAGTGGATTGGAGGTGGCAAGGAAACACTAAACATTTCACAACTTCTCTGGAATCATGGTGTGATAAAAGAATCATGGACTCAGAAAATGTTGCTTGCTCCTGCAGTGTGTTTCTTAATTCAACTTGTTCCCTTGGAAAATGATTCAGCTTAAGCCAGGGCACCCTTCTCCTGAGGGAAAAAAAAAAATCTAATAAAGTCACTTTGCAAATTAGAGCACGTGCAACTCAGCCAATGGGCATGTCAAAATTCAACTGACCAATCTAATGGTGTATGATATAGTGTCACAGATTTCCACCATAAGAAATAATGTTTCATGCTCTATGTCATGAAAATACATACATACTGCAGCTAAAATATTAAACGGGAAAGCAGGTAAATGAAAATTAAGTCACTATTAGATGCTCAAGTTACATTTCAATTCCAGGTTGGAAAAAAAAAAAAAGCTGTGATACTTTTTTGAATATTTTTTAAGAAAGCAAATGTTATACTGTAACTTATGGGGCTACGTCAGGAAGCTTTTCTCTTGGCAATTCTTAACCAACACATAGCAGCACCCTGTGTCCTCCAGCTGCCTGGGAAAGTAACCATCCATTAACCTAAGGAGGGTTCAATGGGGATTTGATGGTTAGCTGTCTGTACACACTTGCCTATGGGGCTCTGGGGTTGCACATAACCAGCTAGATGATGCCTGATCACAGTGTCAGGATAGTATAGCTCACAAGAATTGAACAAATCACCTAAGAACACAGCCACAATCTGTAATTATTTACCCCTTTTCAAGGTTTTCTTACTTGAAACGATCTTGCTGCTCCATCTGTCTGTGGCATTAGATAAGACAGCACCATTTTGGAGTGCCCTGTTTCCACCTCATCATGTTGTTGAAGTGAGAAGTACCGCCTTGGTCCATATTCCATTGAAAGACTTCTGCTCTCAACTGATTTTCTGGTAGTGCCTTGTTCAATGAAGCAACTGGTGTTTATTCCATAATGAACAGTAACTTGTGTAACTGATTGAAAAATTATTTATGTAAATAACTGAGTAGCTATGGCTTAGAGAGGTGTTGATAATCTGTGAGTTCATAATGCTGGCTACCTTTTGACATGGGTTGGCAAGAATCACACACAATCACATTGAGTGCTTGATTGTTAGTTAGCAGAATTCCACGTGATAGTTTTTAGTAGCCTTTGGAAGTCCCAGACCTTGTAATGGATCAGTGACTGAAAAGAAGAGACTGTGAAGAGGTGCTAGGTAACACAAATTCAGACCATGGTTTTCTCATTAATATTTAGGATAAGCTGGAGATAAAAGCGAGGACTCAACCCACATAGGGCAAAATAGGACTTGGGCACCTTCAGGGTGACATGCCTGAGGAAATAGGGACTGTCGATCATTTCTATTGTCCTTTTTCTTACACAGGACATCTAAAGGAAGATCCATTAATTTCTTACTGATTCTCTTTAGAAGGAGCAAGTAAAGTCAACCACAGCCATGTAGTTTCATTTTCATCAGTAAACTCTGCTGTAGAACTGGCCCTGGTCATTGCTGCCTTTAGCCATGAATCTTTTTTGCCCTTGTTCTATTTGAAATGTCTCTATTCTATGCTCTCTATTCTACAGCATATTTTTTCAGGTCTATGTGCAACCAGATCGGCTTAATGAAGGTCACAATAGCTAAGTCAACATAAGCATAGACTGGAACCCAGTGGTCATGAGGAGTAGATCTACTTCCCTCCTCCTGTGGGGACAGGTTATAGTGTTTCAGGCCACTCTGTATGATTGATTTTTTCACATGTCTCTTATTCTGCAAGGTCAGAGGCCTGAAATACTTCTGTGGTGCCAACGGTCTCTTCTTCATTAGTGGACCTTGGCTTTGTCATTGATATTATTTAGTACTTCTGAGATATATATATATATATATATATATATATATATATATATATATATATATATAAGTTAAATGTCAGAAGAACCAGGAACAGCTTTAGATGGGACATCAAATCTCTCCATCCTGGAAAACAGCATGGAAATAAACCTACTGTCCTTTTTGTGGCTATGATGCATGTCTTCTAAATAGAACCTTAGTCCTATCCCATGAAAATCTATATTCAGTTGCCTAAGCCTGCTAGCCTTTCATTCTTATATACCAAGAGACAGGATGTGGGGTGGGGATGAGGAAGGGTTCTTTCCTTAGAACATAACCTAGATTTTTTTTCCACACAGTGCAAGCTCCTTGCTTTGTTTGGTTTTTAGTGACAGATGAAAGGCTTATTTTTTCTCTTTCTAGAAATACCTTCCTAGCAGATTTTAAAAGGGAAAAAATAGCGAACATAATTTTTTCTTTTTTGCCAAAAATTCTTTCCTATTCTTTTCTACTATTCATTCTCAATTCTATTTTTAAACACTGTATATCATGCTTACTGTTTTCTAGCAATTTCTTTGTGATTTTGGAGGGATAAATTTCAACTATGCATAGGCAAGCTCTTTTACTTTTGTGTGCATAGCTTACTCTCAGGTCTGGAAGTACTGAAGAAGACAGCAATTAAATTCCTGGAAATCAAGTCCTTTTATTAATGATAAACAGGAGCTCACTATTTTAAATGAAAAATATAAATAAAAGGCAAATAATTATTTCTTACTTCATGTTATCTCCCATGTATGTCCTTTTTTTTAATCTATTCAAACATAAGCCTAGCATAGGCTTCTTAATTATGGTCCATCATAAGCAAGATAACAAGGAAACAACAATTAATATCACATCCAAAGTGACATGTTGTAAGGCCCCATGTATGTCTTGACTTCCATGTTTAAGCCTTATTTTAGAGCAATAAAAATTTATGTGCTTATTTAAGAGAATGGTCATTCTCAAATCCTACTGTTGAAAATCAGGTCATTTTCATTCACTTTATTTCTTCTAACCACTCCAAACCTCTTATTTCTACCTTTATTCTGGTAATTTTGTGTAAAATTTTATGTTACAGTCCCCCAAAATAATGTCTCTGCTCCAGGGTGAAAAGAAAACAACCACCTATGAGGATCATTCTAGGGCGCAGACTATGGAAGACAGACCCACAGCTAAGTGAGCTGTGGATGGCTCGAGAAATCACAGTATTCAGTGATTCATTAAGTCTTCATGCCAGCTCTGCTATGCCTACATCCAAGGTCAAGGTTCTCTGATGTTTGCCATTTTCCTCGTGAATCTAGGCTAAACACTTATCTTTCAAGTTTAGTCTTCACATTTGCTTATTCAGGAGATCTGAAAGTGAGAAGTTTGAATGTGCATCAAACGAGAGAATAAAGAGCAGAATGTCTTCCAGGAATCCTTCTGCTGTGAGTGGTCAGTGTATGTATTGTGCCTCTGCTACAGTTCTTGCTGAAAGGTTCTCCTAACTTTTACCTTCTGGAAATAGTAGCTCTGGGGTGCCGCACCAGTGATAAGCCCCAGTGTACCCAGGTGCAGCTTTGTCTCTAGAACTTGAAAAGTTTGGTGTTGTTGAGTCCTCCTGGTAGCCAATGCTTCCATTTCAGGAAGGCTTTTGGGCTGGTCATCCTCTTCAAACAGGATGATTCACTGCAGGTTGGTGCAAATTGGTATTTTTCAGGAGCTGTTTATTTTCCAATTACTACCCTATTCAAATGGCAGGCAAACAAAGCAGTAATAAACTTGGCCATAAAAGAGATTCAATGATTTTGATTCTGTTGGTACATTGATGTTTAACCGCCTTAATACTTTCATCACAGTCTTAGTTAGCGTTTCTGTTGCTACAATGAAACCCCATGACCAAAAAGCAAATTGGAGGGGAAAGGATTTATTTGGTTTACACTTCCCCGTGGCCGTCCATCTTTGAAGGAAGCCAGAACAGGATCCCGGAGGCAGAGCTGACGCAGAGACCATGGGAGGGTGCTGCTTACTGGCTTGCTCCCTATGGTTTGCTCAGCCTGCTTTCTTAGAGAATCCCTGACCACCAGCCCAGGGATGGCACCTCCAACAATGAGCTGGGCCTCCTCTCATGTCAATCACTAATTAAGAAAATTCTCTAACGGCCTGCTTATAACCCAATCTTATTGAGTCATTTTCTCAATTAAGGCTTTCTCCTCTTCAGTGACTCTAGCTCATAATGGCTTGACATAAAATTAGCCAGTACAATCACCATTCTGATGACGAAAAAAACCAATAGGGACAGAGACTCTATCTTATAATTGATGTCTTTACTGAAATTATTGAGATAGTTATCCAAATTTATAGGAACATTGTCTGGCTGGATTGTCATAATGTCTCCCTACATTTTTAATTAACTCTGCTCTTCTTTTCTCTCCTCTTATTTTAATCTCAAACATATGTGTATATTTGTATCACTGACTTAAAAATTCTTCTAAGCATTTGGTTTCATCTGTCTGGTTTCAAATAGACAAACCATGATGTAATGGGAAGATTGCTGACCTAGAAATGAGTAATTCTGGGGCTTTAACCAGCTCTACCTTTAACGTGGAATATGATCTCCTTATTTCTGGTGTGTTCTGGAGGAAGAGAATGAATGTTTTCTGATGTCACTAGCAACTTTTTAGGGTCTATACGTTTATGACATTTGAAAGACCATCCTACATGAGAAAGTCACCATGAGATGAACATGAAGAGAGCCATGACAATTTTTGATATATATATCTATAAGAAATATATATAAATATATAAATATATATTATATATTACATTTATTTATATAATATAATTATATATTAATCATTATATATTAATTATATATTAATTACATATAATATATATGTATATATGACATATATTTATATGTAATATATAAATATATATTTTCCACTAAAATGGCACATGATAATAGCTGACATTGAGAGGTCTTCTTATATGTGTATTTTTTTTCCTCCAGGAAGATAATCCCTATGGCATAGAAGTTTAACCAACTCCCTTGATTTCTGATCATCATATTGATTCCCTCCTTGTTACTCATTACTTCCTGAAGAATGAAAAAGATTGAGCACTGTATACTACAGTATCTTTACACTTATGAGGTAGTCTCAGGATAGGCTCGATCTCATGTGGAAAATCCAGGGATGTGAAGTGAATTACATAATGACCAACTCAGCGATACTGGGAGAAACTATATAAGTATTTAGTCAGTACTTATACACATTAACGTGCACTCACTCGCACGCTCTCTCTCTCTCACACACACACAAACACACACAGGTGTGTGCATACACACGGAATAATTTGTGCCTTTCAAAAGTTGACTGCATATCTGTGAGATCATTGTTGCCAGAAAATTTGTGTGAGCTTGTAACAAGTCACCTTTCTTGTCTATGGAAAAGTGTACTTGGCTGCCTTGAAGTCTTGCTGACCCCAAAGCTTCTTGTTCTGTTCAATAATTCTGAGTAGCAGAATTCTATTCTTGGAGAAGCAGCCATCCAAGGGGAAGCAACACCTGAGAGTGAAACTTCTTAAAGAAGTTTACTCAATCATGTTCACAGCAGCCATATTTGTAATAGCCAGAATCTGGAAACAACCCTGACATCCCTTGAGGAATGAATACAGAAATGGTGGTACATTTACACAATGTCATACTACTCAGTAATTAAAAACAAGGAAATCATGAAATTGGCAGGCAAATGGTGGGATATAGAAAAGATCATCCTGAGTGAGGTATCCCAGAAGCAGAAAGACACACACAGTATGTACTCACTTATAAGTACATATTAGAAATATAAGATAGGATAAACATACTAAAATTCTATACACCTAAGGAAACTAATCAAGAAGGAGAATCCTGGGTAAGATGATCAATCCTCACTCAGAAAGGCAAATGGGACAGACATCAGAAAAGGGAAACAACAGGGAATAGGACAGGAGCCTACCACAGAGGGCTTCTGAAAGACTCTACCCAGCAGTATATTAAAGCAGATGCTGAGACTCATAGCAATACTTTGGACAAAGTACAGGGAATCTTATGAAAGAAGGGAGGGGACAGGATCTGCACAAGGAGACCAACAGAACCAAAATATCTGGGCATAAGTGACTTTTCTGAAACTGATACTCCAACTAAGGACAATGCATGGAGATAACCTAGAACCCCTGCACAGATGTAACCCATGGCAGCTCAGTGTCCAAGTGTTTACCCTAGTAAGGAGAACAGGAGCTCTCTGACAAGAACTCTGTGGTTGGCTCTTTGATCACCTCCCCCTGAGGGGGTGGGAGGAAGCAGCCTTACCAGTCCACAGAGGAAGACAATGCAGCCAGTCCTGATGAGACCTGATAGTCTGGGGTCAGATGGAAGGGGAGAAGGACCTCCCCTATCAGTGGATTTGGGGAGGGGAAAATGAAGAGAAGAGGGAGGGAGGGTTAGGTTGGGAGGGGCTGAGGGAGAGGGCTACAGCTGAGATACAAAATGAATAAAACAAACAAGGAAAAATTTTAAATGTTCAGCAGTATGCGGAACTTGATCTTTTAAATCACTGGTCTTAGCAGCATTCTGAGTAAATAGGCAATGCCTAGCATATATTCATGATCCCTCATTCAAAGCAATTAAATACTATCATACTGAAGTATTGTTGAGAGAAAAAAAATTCTCCTGGAAGTTATATTTTACTTCTAATGACGCAATTGCTTTTTTTTTTAACCTGGAATTCAAAATAAAAATTTAAAGTCATGTTTTAATGTGATATTTAACTTGCTAAACAATTTAAACTATTAATTTAAAGTAAAAAAAAAATTCTTGGATTTAATTTTTGGCTCAAAATTAATCTGAATCACTTTCAGAATGAAATGGATTTTTTTTTTTCTAATTTTATTTTAACAAGCTTTGAAGAGTTGGGTGCTAGAATTGAGTGAAGCTTGGCTGCTGTGATTGGCTGAGGCTTGGCTATTTGCTAGACAACTAAACCAAGTTGGCTTCTAGTTAGTTGCATGCTAAATTTGGTTGCAGTTAGTTATTATTGCACTGAAGTATTGACATGTCTTTAGGCCCAAGTTGGTTTAATTTGACAAGCCAAAGAGAGTGAGCTTGCTCGTGACGTAATAGAATGATAATAAAAATTCTAATCAAATAAGCATGTAATTTTAAACATTTGATACATTTGTCTGGTTGACTCCAGCATTTGATGGACAAGCAAAAATATATTTCACTAGTGGATTCCTTACTGGTCTCTTCCTATTACATGTAGTTGTTTTATTGACTTATGAAAGTCTTAGTTCCCAAACCAATCACAAGCTGAAAGTATTTTAAATGTATGTTGTATACCCAACCTCCTGAATAGCACAGTTTAGCAGCCGCCCACCCAGCAAGGACTCTCTCCCTTTGTGATGCATGGCAGACAGTGGGTTGTGTCTCACTGGGATTTGCCAGCACTTCAGGGTCACTTGTGCAACAGTGCAGGGATGCCTCCTTCTCTCAGTTGCTGTGTGAGGAAAGATACCAAACTTCAAACTTTGAAGAACGGTTTCTGCTGACTGTGTTTCACTTCTGCACTCACAAATTTGGAATCTCTCAAGTCAAGCCATTGTGTACCAGATATGGTCTATATCTAATGAAGAGGTGGTGAACTTCATTGTCTACTTAACACAATTATGCTTTACCTGTCTGGGTATGAAGTACATTCTTCCCTCAAATGTGGCAAAGTGTTCAACAGTGAAAGAGCTTTATTTTATTGCCATCCAAATATCCCTTATATTACAACTTGACCCAACTGACAAACCTCTATCTCCAAGAAAATATTTTCATTATGTTTCAGAAGAGTAGCAAATTTACAGTTATGATGTAGCTACAAAAATAATTTTATGTCTGGGGATCACCACAACGTGAGGAACTGTATTAAAGGGTCACAGCACTTGGAAGGTTGAAAACCATTGTGTTAGATCATGGAAGATTAAGCAACTGTGGGTGGACTGTTGTCTATGGGAATACATCTCACTGGAATTCTTCACAACTAAGATATAATGTCCATTCCTAATCAAATAATTTATGTTTTGATTAGGTTATTACTGACTATACTGAGGATAGAATCAAGGCATTGTACATTCTAGGAAATTACCGTGAAGTTACATTCCAGTTCCTATGTATATGATTAAATTGACTAGGTCTACTTATCTACAAAAGACTATCTGTCAGCATTTGGGTGGGGTAAAGTTCTGAATATTAAAAAGACAGCATTTCATTTGGAATTTCTTGTGTTTTTAGAGGAACATTGAAACCGTGATCTTGAAAGAAACTTCAGCTTATTGTTGACCTTGGCCCTACATTTGGTATCGGCTGTATTTATAGAAGTCATTCTCACGTGACTACATAAATCTACTATATCAAGAGTTCACATCCTAAATCTTTTTGTGGAAGGTGTCCAGGGGATTGCTGATTTTATATTGGCAACAAGGTTAGGCAGTAGCCTTCACAGAGTTCTGCAGCTTGGTGCATTTTAATTCTGAGTTCTACCATTCCTCCAGAGGAATTATTCTGGGTGACTTCACGAAGCCACACATTGGGAAAAATCGCTAACACCACTAAATCTGCCAAGTTCCAGCACTTCACTCCTTGCAAGCAGATTAATATATTCACTCTTTCTGATCACTTATTGAATTGGAGTTGTACATAATCTGATTTGTAGGATGTTGCTTTTGCATAGTCAAGTAGCTACAGAAAGAAAGCATGGCAGTGCAGGTGTGGATCTGAGCAAAGATTTTGTGAAGACATTATAAAATAGCTTTTCCGTGGGTGTGACACCCAATCTTTCAATATTCCCATTTTAATATTCCTGTCCCCAGTCCCAAAGAGGAAACAACATTGGTAGTGAGCTGAGGATTGATATTCTGACATTGTGTAGACCATGTGGATATTCCATCACTCATAACATTTATTATCTTAATTTTACTTAGCTTCTCAAACAGACCTTTCTCTTGATGATAGAGTAAGATGTGGTAGCTTTATAAGAGTGGTTTTAGCCTATGGCAGTTCAGTGTCCAGTGGGTTCCATAGTAATGGGAACAGGGACTGCTTCTGACATGAACTGATTGGCCTGCTCTTTGATCACCTCCCCCTGAGGGGGGAGCAGCCTTACCAGGCCACAGAGGAAGACAATGCAGTCACTCCTGATGAGACCTAACAGACTAGGTTCAGAAGGAAGAAAAAGAAACCCTCCTCTACCAGTGGACTTGGGGAGGGGAGTGTGTGGAGAAGGAGGAGAAAGGGAGGGATAGGGAGGGGAGGAGGGAGGGAACTAGAGGGGGGATACAAAGTAAATAAAGTATAATTTTTTAAAAAAAGAGTGGTTTTATAAGAGCACAGTGAGTACAAAATGTGGAAAGCCATGCATTTCTTTAGTTAAATACCTAACACAAAGACCAGATGATAGGCAGCTCCTACCTTGCCTCTCTCATGATCAGTCTTTAGAAGGCTGCAGCCATGCATCATTAAGTATTTTCAGTGACAAGTACTTTGTAAGCCACAGCTATTTATTTCTAATAATTCTGGGGGTAGGGTTAGAAAGTGCAAAATCAAGGTGCTATACAGCTTTAATAATTTATTTCTGGATCATAGATGACATTTCCTCTCTGTGTCCTATTGGTGGAAGAACCCATAGGTCACTCTGTTATCTCTCTTATGAGTGTACATTCATGAGGGGGCCATCTTTACCATATAGTCATCTTTTAAGAAGACCTACTTCTTAATGCCATTCTATTGCTAATTAGTCTTCAACGTGTAATTTGTGAACAGGTCACAAATATTCATACTACAGCTATGGCAGTCAGGAAGAAGGAGATTTGAATCCTCATTTCCACCTAAGTCCTTCCCTTTTCTTAGACAATTTTATATTAACAATCTCGGAAATGTGTTATTGTTGAGTAATTATTTGCCAGATTGAATGATACTTAGGTATTACTTAAAGAAAGAAATTTTAAAAGTCAAGATAATCTTAGGTGACTTGTAGTGGTGGAATTTGGGCATATGGTCTATCTTAATTCTCAAAACACTTAAACATGGAAAATCTGCCATAATTTTCAAATTTTTTAATAGAAATGACAGCCATATTTATAATCTTTTTTTTAAGTGAAACTGAAAGAGGGAAAATAGCATACACTGAGAAAATGGTTTTCCCTGGAGGGTGACTCAGCCTTCAAAAAAAACTCAACTCTATGAGAAGGGGAAATATTTAATCATAGAGAGAAATAATTACATTCTAAATATTAGCTCAGACATTAAGGCAAAGAGAACCAAAGAAAAATGAAGAGGCTGTTCCATTGTTTGATCTTGCTGGATGCCTTTCTTCAGAATTGTAGCATGGAGGCCTTATCAGGACAAGAATCCACTGAGGCTACACTTAAATGATCCTTCTGTCTTCCTTTCGTGATCTGCTCCATTTCTTCATTTCTCTCCTTGTTTTAAACATCAGTTATAGATTTTTTTCTTTATATATGTTTTTGTTATTTTTATGTTGGCAAATCTCTATGCCACGATATCTGTGTTTTGTAGGAGAATAAATAGCTCTGTTGATTTATGCCTGTTCTACAGTGACAAACATGTAAAGCCACGCACCTATATAGACCAGTAACCAAGCAAAGTCCATCCTATTTTTCTTTACTATTTCCTTCCCAGTCTAGAATTCTGAACCATTTTCCATGTCATTCTGTACTGTTATGATATAAAACCTTACAATGTTTTGTTTTCTAGAATGTTGCTAAAACTATGATTTTAAGTCTAATGTGTCATAAATTGGTTTTATTCTCCCTTCATTCTGAAACTTTCAGAAATTCTTTCTCTCTCTCTCTCTCACAGACACATATACACACACATACCTGCACATAAAACAAAAGAGCATATCAAATAAGTAATCTTCTTTAATTCTTCCTAGCATTTCTTTTATTATTTGTGAAGTGGAATATAACAACCATGCAATCCCTGTTGACATTTGGGAAAACTTGTGCAAAATTATTTTAGGTTAGTTAGTAGCTCAGCTTCCACCTATCAGAGAGTATTGTAGGAGACAGGAGGTAGAGACAAATGCCACGAATGGACCTCTACAAATCCTGCCAATTCTGCCATTTTACCACAGTCTGGTTGACAACATCCTCAAAATTATCTCCAATTCTCTTTTAATAAGAACTCTTCATCTTTAGCCTTTTCTGTGTTTCATGGTGATATTCTGTATTCCATCTCCTGTAGTACATGTCATATATTCATTTATTCTTCCAATAATTCTTCACACGCAGCCTACAGGCCACAGGCTATACATGCTGGATGGGATGTATTGTGAAAGGATCAATACAATGAATGAATGTTTTCTAATGCCCCATTCATGTTCCATGATAACAGATGATTGAAATACTGGCTGCCTTCCCTTTCAGAACAGCATAGTATTTATAATTATGTTACTCATAAACCACAGCGTCAGGTAAATAGCTACTACTTATTAATACTTATTTCATGAGTGAACTGTTTGTAAAACCTAGGATCTAAAGGCAAGGCACTACTCATCCTCTTGAAGTGTAAGTCCACGTGCTTTTCAGGACCAAGAAGGAAGACAGAGAAACTCTTTTTATTATACAGTTCCCTGTTTACTTTAAAACATTCTTCAGATTTCAATTATTAAAAATTCTTTTTGGTCTTTTAGCTATGTTTAAATAATGACTGCAAACACAAACATTGGCATGTCAAGATGCTTCCAGTACAAGGCCGTGTGTAATTAAACAGCAGAGAATTCTTCAGTTATTGAACACATAAATAGATTCATCTTTCTATTCATCTACCTAGTTACATACTTGCTCTTCATTCATTCTTATTAAACTGATCCCTTGTTATTTGGACATGTTCTGCTTTTAATACTTCACATGTATTTTTAAAGCTTGCACAAAATATTCTAGAACAAACTCTATGGTACTCATAGAATTAATATGTTCCCTGACAAATCAATATGCAGTGTCCATAATGAAGGGATATGTTGTGATTTCCTGTCTGCCTCTCAGAATGTGCCTTCCTCAGGGGGTTTTGGCTGCCACTCAGTCTGTCCAGTGAGTGGAAAAGTAATATAAATCCATGTGATGTGACTAATGAATCATGCCACCTGTGTTATGCATCTTACGTGTCAATGAGTGATCTGACGCCCCTGAGAGACACTCATTTTTCACTAAGCCCATTTCTGAGATGAATTACTTTGATCAGATGGCAGCAAGTACCAAGTCTCCTCTAGAAAATGATCACATTTAATCTGCTACATATGACCCCTTGTGCCAAGGGCCTTGTCAACACAAATTTCTGTGGGTTTGGGCACAATTAAAAATATAGAAGCTGCTTACTGGCTTCTTACTGTCAAAGATGTCATAAGATTTTACCACTGGCCAATCATAGCCTAGCTGAGACTCTCATGTTAGAATGAGCAGGTACTCACTCATTTCCTGAGTGACCCCTGTACTCAGCCATGCTACTTGTTGGTGCCAAATTTTGTCACACTGGAGGAATTGCTAGGCACACAGGAGGAAGAAAGGCTTTCAGGAAAAAGTTACACCATGAACTGAAGGCAGCCTGAATCTACTTTTTGCATGTTGAGTCCCACCAAACCCTCAAAGCCACTTTTTCTTATTGGTTTTTGTTTTCCATCATTGAGACAAAAATACCTGACGCAAACAACCTAAAGGAGGAAGGATGATTTCAATTCACAGTTTCAGAGGATCCAGCTTATCCTCAGTTGGCTTCATGGTTCTGCCTCATGTGAAAAGAAACCTCAGGGAAGGAAGGGCTTGTGGAAGAGAAGTCTTCCTATGTACTTGTCGTTACAAACCATTGCTCTTTACATGAGTCTTAGTGTATGTATATGTGGATGCCACATGCCATAAGCTGTGCTATTGTACATCAAAGCCATGCTAACAAGAAGACTGATGCTTTGGTTTAACTGCCATCTCTGCCCTCTGCAAGTTTTTTTTTAATAATCATATATTCAGATATTTCATGAGGAAGCATTTGGTGATATTCTGAGATAAGTCTACCATGATACTGGGAAGGGAGATATTTCAAGTTAGTTTGCTTTTCTACCATTGAAGCTATTAATTGGAATAGTGACTTAGATGCCTGATTTTTCTGGGCCTGAATTTGCCAATCAGAAGAAATACAGTAAAGATCAAGTTTGTGCTAGTCTGGGATCTATTTATATCACCACCCAAACAGAGTTAGGTGAAGGTGGATTTTATATGATTATTTATTCCTAGTATTTATATAAGATATTTATTACTAGTATTTTTGTACTAAATATCACTGGAGTATTAGTTATAACAACAATAAATTAATGTTTGTGGATTTTGCTTCCCACGTTAGAGTTGAACTTCTGAGTAGATATAAGAAGGGCTGAGATGGCTTAGTGTGTAAAATGCTTTCTATACAAGCATGAGAACCCTACATTCAGATCCTTATCTCCTACAAAAAAAATGTTGGCCACAGTGTATAACTACAACCCCAGTGCTGGTAAGGTAGTGGATCTCAGGAACTCACTGGTCAGCCAATGTAGCTGAAGCAACGAGCTACATGTTCACTGAGAAACCCTAATCTCAAAATATTAATGTGGAAAGAGTAATAAAGTGACTCAATTTTGACCTTTGACTCCATTTCACGTACACATATGCACTCAAACTCATAAACTGCACACACACATACACACATGCACGCACACACACATGCATGTACTCTTATGTACACACAGGAGCACACAAGCATGCACATGAGTATATTTTCATCCTGTGTCATCATGGTGCCCAGCACAACCTTTACCAACACTCCAAACCCATGGTTTGTTTTCTGGAGTTATCTAAATAAAGTTAGAGTAGTAGCATATGAATCCTGGAGTGATACTTAGCATCAAATAAAGAATTGCTCTTTCATTGGAAATGATAAAACTGGTGTCAAGTAGCTTGACCAAAGTAATTTGTCTCATTTACTTCTAAATAAACTAGAAATACAATCATATAAGAATTGAGTGAGTAGACCAACTTTTTATTTCAGCTGGATGTTAGAGATAGAATTCCGGGTACCAGCTGTATCATCCTAGAGGCCAATTGGGTGGAATGGCTGAGAATGTGTAAGTAATGGGAAAGTTGGGCATCAGCTTACCAGACATGCTTTCCGATTTAGTGCTGGGTTCTCATGTTAAGACTCTCTCTTTTTTTATTTTTTAATATTAGTTACAGTTTGTTAACTTTGTATCCCTGCTATATCCCACTCCCTCTTTGCCTCCCAATCCCACCCTCCCACCCTCCCCTACTCCCTGCTCCTTTCCAAGTCCATTGATAAGGGAGAACCTCCTCCCCTTACATCTGATACTGGTTTACCAGGTGTCTTCAGGACTGGCTGTAAAGACCTCCTCTGTGGCCTAGCAAGTCTGCTCCTCCCTGAGCTGGGGGGTGTCAAAGAGCCCGCCATTGAGTTCATGTCAGAAACAGTCCCTGTTCCCCTTATTAGGGTACCCACTTGGATACTGAGCTACCAAGGGCTCTCAGTGATGTAGCAGAACGTCCTATCCATATGTAATTGTAGAGAGTTAAGGACCCTCTGCATTGGCATAGTTGCCAGGATTACATGTTAAGTAACTGAGAAAAGATTGTAAATAATATGATTGGAGATTAGAGGGGACATAACCAGAAAGCATGAAGGTAATAAAGGCGAGAGCTGGTTGTTTTTCAGCACGATGTACTAGGGAGCCCAGAAGTGGCCTCCCTTTGTGATCCAGCTGTGACAATTTAATTTATAAGCCAAGAGTGCACTTATTGTCAACTGAAAAATTGATTTGGTTGTTCTTCTGATTCAGCCCATGTCAGAGTTTGAAAGTAATTATGATAGCGGGACTGATAGGCGGGCAATTACATTTTTGTTCTCTTGGTTTCTAGCTCCCTCTCCTTTTCTTCCCTCCCCAACCTCTACCCCCAAGGTTGTTCTCGTCAGTAACGGAAAATAGACAGAATCCAAGAGATTAATTTTTGGATAAGTAGTATATGGACGCCTACAACACATAACACAATAATTAGTAAGGCTGGTGCTTTACTCTAATCATTTTTTGTTAGTTACATATAACTAGACAAAAGATGCAGACCTTTCTGTCTCTTTCTTGAAAGCACAAAATAGAAGGAACACATGTACTTCAAGGCAATGCTTCCAAGTTATGTTTGGGCTATTTTATGTTGTCCCCAGATAACAGGGTGTTACCAAACCATATCATAAACAGGAGCCCAAGCAAGAGAAAGATTTGTGAAAGACTGAAGTCTATGCCTGTATACAGGATGCTTCATTAGAGACTGATATTGCCCTTAAAACAATGTAAAAAGATGAATTTGAAGAATGCTTCATAAGAAAAAAAATTTAGGTGTATGAAGAGATCTATGGCCAGAAATGAATTCTTGATATGGTGAGTGTTTGTTTTCTTATAAAGCCTATATAATTTAATAATTCTGACCCAAGAAAATTACTTTATTATTTATAGAGTAGTGAAATAAGAATTTGAGATAAAATGAGGCCTACTCAGTTTGTGGAAGAAATGTTGAGATACTGAAATTATTTGAATTATGTTCTTGACAGATTTGACCACAAGGTTGATCATACCCAAACTTCATCTCAAGACATTCATTTCATTGATTCTTTGTCTTGTTTATTTTTCATTTCTATGTCATTAACTTCTACACTGATGTATACTATCTCTTTTTAATCTATATTCTTGAGTGCTGGTTATTCTTGTTTTTCTAAGGTCTTCAGTTGCATCGTTAAGTTGTTAATTTGACATCTCTGAAGTTCCTTCATGTAGGTAAATAATGCTATAAAATTTACTCTTACAACTGTTTCAAAATGTCCCTTTGATTTAGGTATGCCGTGTTTTCATTTTCATTAAGTTCTAGGAATTAAAAAAAAAATTGTGGCTCAGTTAGAGGAAAGGAATCCAAAGGGATATAACAGAGTCAGAGACATTCTCTATTCCAGTTGTTTGGGAACCCACATGAAGACAAATCTGCACATCTGTTACATATATGTAGAGAACCTAGGTTGTCCCATGCATGCTCTTTGGTCGGTAGTTCAGTCTCTGTGAGCCACTATGGGCCCAGGTTAATTGATTGTGTAGGTTTTCTTGTGGGGTCCTTGACCTTTCAGGCTCCTTCAGTCCTTCAGTCCTCTCTTCCACAAGGTTCCCTGAGCTCTTCCTAATGTTTGGCTGTGGATCTCTGCTTCTATTTCCATTTGCTGCTACATGAAACCTCTCACAGCATAGTTTTGCTAGACTCCTGTCTGCATGTATAGAATATTATCATTAATGCTGTCAGGGGCTGAATCTCTGTCATGGAATGAGTCTCAAATTGGGCTAGTCATTGGTTGGCCATTCCCTCAGTTTCTGCTCCATCTTTATCCCTGTACCTCTTGTAGGCAGTACAAATTTTGGGTCAAAGGGTTTGTGGGTCATTGATGTCCCCATCCCTCCATTGAAAGTCTTGCCTGTTTACAAGAGGTGGCCATTTCAAGTTCCATATCCCCTGTTGCTAGGAGTCTTAGCTAGGGTCAACCTCATAGATTCTTGAGAGTTTCTGGCTCCTCCCAGAGCTGCCCCTCAACCAATTTCAGTTCTTTCTCCTGGTTCTCTCCCTCCAGCCTCCACTCACTTGATCTCTTCTGTTGCTCCACACTTCTCCTCTCCCATCCAGTTTCCTCCCCAATTCGCCTTCTATGCCTAGTTTATTTACCCTTTGGAGTGAGACTTAAGCATTCTCCCTTGAGCCCTCCTTGTTATTTAGTTTCTTTGAGTCTCTAGATTGTAGCCACAGCTATCTGGTACTTTATGGCTAATATCCATTTATAAGTGAGTACATACCATATGAGTCTTTCTGGGTCTGGATTAGCTAACTTGGAATGATCCTTTCTAGTTCCATCCATTTGCCTGCAAATTTCATGATGTCCTTGTTTTGTAATATCTGAGTAGTATTCCATTGTGTGAATGTACCACATTTTTGTTAACCATTCCTTGGTTGAGAGACATCAAAGTTGTTTCCAGTTTCTGACCATTATGACTAAAGCGTCTATGAACATACTTGAGCAAGTGTCCTTGTGATATGGTGGCTCATCTTTTGGATATATGTCCAGGAGCAGTATAGCTAGGTCTTTTTTTTTTTTTTATGGTTATGAAGTCTCTATATTTTCTTTTTTTGTGTGTGGGTTTTTTTTTAATTTTATTTTTTTCTTATCAGTTACATTTTATTAACTCTGTATCCCAGCCGTGTCCCGATCCCTCATTCCCTCCCAGTCCTTCCCTCCCTCCCTCATCTCCACCGTGCCCCTTGCCAAGTCCACTGATGGGGGGACCTCCTCCCCATTCATCTGATCCTGTTTTATCAGGTATCTTCAGGACTGGCTGCAAAGCTCTCCTCTGTGGCCTAACAGGACTGCTCCTCCCTTGGGGGGTGGGGAGGCCAAAGAGCCAGTCATAGAGTTCCTATTAGAAATAGTCCTTGTTCCCCTCACTATGGGAAACCAATTGGTTACTGAGCTACCACAGGCTACATCTGAGCAGAGGTTCTAGGTTACATTCATACATGGTCCTTGGTTGCATGTCAGTCTCAGAAAAGACCCTGTGCCCAGATATCTTTGGTCCTTGTGGAGCTCCTATCCTTTCCTCATCAGACTAACTCCCCTTCTTTCTTATGATTCCCTGTACTCTGCCAAAGGTTTGGTCATGAGTCTTTGCTTTGAAAACACTGCTAGTTAGAGTCTTTCAAATGTGCTCAGTAGACTCCTGTCAATTTTCAATGCACATCCCCTCTGTCTTTCAACACGAGGATTGATAATCTTACCCCATGTCAGCTCTCTTGATTATCTTTTTTAGGTGTACAGATTTCATTATGTTTATCATATCTTATAGGTCTATATAAGTGAGTATATACCGTGTTTGTCTAAGGTAAAACTATTCCTAATGTTTTGAGAAAATGCCAAATAGATTTCCAAAGTGATTGTATAAGTTTGCACCCCCACTGGCAATGGAGGAGTGTTCCCATTGCTCCACATCCTAGCCATCATGTGCTGTCACTTAAGATTTTGATCTTAGCCATTCTGATAGTTATAAGACGGAACTTCAGAATCATTTTGATTTACATTTCCCTGATGACTAAGGACATTGAACATTTCTTTAAGTATGTCTTTTCCATTCACAATTTCTCTGTTGAGCATTCTCTTCTTAGCTCTATACCCCATTTTAAAAATTGGGTTATTTGGTTTGTTGGTATCTAATTTCTCGAGTTCTTTATGTATTTTGGATATTAGTCATCTGTCAGATGTAGAGTTAGTGAAGATCTTTCCCAAATTCTATAGACTGCCATTTTGTTCTATCGTTGGTGTCCTTTGCTTTACAGAGACTTTTCAGTTTCATGAGGTCCCGTATATTAATTGTCGCTCGTTTTGCCTGAGCTGTTGGTATTCTGTTCAGGAAATTATCTCCTGTACCAATACATTGAAGACTATTTCCTATTTTCTCTTCTATTAGGTTTAGAAATCAGTTTCCTAATCAAAAAAAATTTGTTAAAAAGTTGTTAATATAAATAATTCAGAGTGCATTTTTATCTTGTCCTTCTAGAAAACTATCATTCCAGTTTTATTTGAGCCCCTATACATTAATTTGAGATCTTGCATGCCTATGGATCATTTTAGCATTAACATTTTGGAAGTGTTTGACAATAAACTATGTTTATGTCACGTGCTCTTTCAAATAAAACTTTGTGGAGAATATTGATTTTAGAAAATCTCTGAAATTTCCTAGGTTACTTTGAGCTGAACTTCTCTTTAAATCTAAGCACATTGAAAGTTTCTGTTCTGAAGGATATGTATACATATATATGTGTGTGTGTGTGTGTGTGTATGTATATGTATATAAATACATATACATGTATTTATATATTAATATAAACTTCATATTATGTATCATTTATAAAACTTAAATCCCAATGTAGGCCTGGTTTGTTTTATAATTCAACCTAATTATTCAGAGATTAACATAGCCTTGTCTTATTAAATGTTGAAGGGTGCTTTGTAGAAAGAAAACTCAGCAATTAAGGTCATGTCCTGCCTTTGCAAAGGACCCTAATACCATTTCCATCACTGTTGTGTTGCTGTTCACAACTGTCTGTAACTCCTGTTTTAGGGGAATCCTAAACTCATACCTGAATTCATATGTCCATGTTCACACAAGATAAACATGTCCACATAATTTAAAATAAAATAAAGCCTTAAGGAAATTATTTGTGAGAGCCTTAATAATCAGTTTGACTCTTCATTATTTTTTTATATCTAAATCACTAGCCAAATTGTATGATAGTATATTTGATCAAGTTCAAATGGATGAGATGAAACTAAGGAAGAATAATCTCTTGTGAAGAATGGGTAGGTTTAAGTAGGTAATGGTATGATGCAGAGGGTAAGAAACAAAAGCCTGGTACTTTTTATGAGATGTGAATAGTCAAGACAGGTGGATAATGAATTGGTTTCTATTACCAACCTAGAACATCTGATTTCATCAACCGCAATCTGTGCTTATACCTCATGAAAGTTTAGAGACAAGATGAATTCCTTTCAAGTTCTCGAGTCTTCCCTGGGATTGAGGGCTTGGGCTCAGGGCTCTTTCAGCTGAACATTCTGGGCATGTTAGTCTGAGCCCTATTGTACTTGACTTCATTTCCCTTTTTCATTTGGAGCAAAGGTACAAAGAAGTTCAGTATAGCCTGATGCTCACACATACTTGGTGTAAGTCAGGATACAAATGGCTCTCAATGCTGTGGAAGCACATCGCCATTCACACAGGATTCCCAAGCTTCTACTGCCCACACCACAGCTAAAAGCCAAGAGCTCTTAACTGCTGACAGCAAAGGCCCAAGATAATTCTTGTTATTTTACTGGAGACACTTAACAAAAAGTATTTATTTGTCTACTCAGTGGAGGAGGACCAGAGGGAAAAAAAGGGCTTCTTGAGAGTTCTGCAGAGATTCATCCTGTGTAGCCTCAAATGCTTTGAAGTAGAATAATTTGCCTGCATTGTTGTAGGTGAAAATTCTTCTAGGAATGCTCACTATGCAAGAGCTGATCTACTTCATTCATAAATACCAGTAGCCGGAAATCTCTGGACTCTTTCCATGGCTTGAAACCTGCCTTGTTCCTTCAAAGCAGCAAGGACTATGCTATAAATATTGCATTCTTGTTTTCTGAAAGAGTGAATTTTGCCCTAATCATTTACTAGGAAAGCTTATGTATGTATATGTATATGCTTACTAGGAAAGCATATGTGTGTGTATATATATATGTGTGTGTGTGTGTGTGTATGTGTGTGTGTGTATACATATATATGTATGTATGTATGTATGTATGTATGTATGTATGTATGTATCACAGTATTTCTTAGTTTTCCATTCAGGGTCTTGAGTAGATCAAGGTCAAAAGACTTGGTTTCTGGTACCCATTACGTCATAACTAAGGTATGACCTCTAATTAGTGTCATGCTAAGAGTATGTGTCACATGACTGCTATTTTGAGAGAGAAATAACTATGCAAATGAAAGATAAGATTTTTATTATCCCTTGAAAACTCTGAGAACACTTGTACCCATTAGATAGTACTGGAGTATGGTTTATAACTGACATTTATTTTACTGATTTTTTTTCATGTACTGAAATCATTAGGGACATTAAAAATGAATGACAAAAAGAGTGAATGACTAAAACAGATTTGGGTACATGATTATGATCTTCATCATGTCTTATATTATTGCTCTAAATTTTTAACTGATCTATGATTAACTGGAAGGCTTTTACACTATAGTACCCTTGTCTCCAAAATGCTGCTAAAGATTTTGAAGAGCTGAATGTAAGATGCAGTTTATAAGTGATTACAATATGCAGTAGGGAAAGGAATTGAATCTAGTTAAGGACTTAGGATGTCAACAACAGAATTTCACATTTTCTAATATTTATAAGTCTGTACTGACCTAAAGAGAAAGACTTGGTCTCCAATTAAGTCAAACATCACCTAATCCAGCAGGTTGCCCTTGAAGTACCTCCTTAAATCTCTCTGTGGGATTCATTGTTGACTGTCCCAGCTCAGGAAGAGCTGTGTCTTCTCAGGCAAGGTCCTTCTGGTGAGCACCAGAATAAAGAGGGTTACCATGGTATTTGCCTGTCTTCTAGAAAAACAACTGTTGTAATAGCATAGATAACCCCAAGAGATTTGTCTGCATAGAAGCATGTTTTTAATGATATGATTTTGGTATGCAGGCATCTGTGGATAGCTTGGTATATGCCATGTGCTATTTAAACAGTGTTGACTGATAAAGTGGACATTAATTGGCAGTTAATGACTACTCTATGGGTCTTTGTTATTCAGCCTTTTGGCTAACTAATTATTAACTAGGAGAAAATGTTTGACCCAGAAAGCCATTTGTTATTAAGTAGAAAAGGAAATTAAAATGTTCTAAATTGCCTTTTAATGAATCAGATGGGGGGGGTCTTTTAAATGTAGAAGGAAGAAGAAAAAAAAAAGAAATCAAGAGAAAGAGCGTGCTTAATGATGGAGTCAAAATCTGTTTGCAGTCTTGTTTTTTGTCTGATGCTTGAACCCAAAAGGTGATATTTATTTGTGGAAACAATGTATTACCAAAGGACTTGTGCTTTGTTCTTCACATCCTCAACATTTTTATATTCTGTAATATCACAGAAACTCAAAGCATTTTCCCATCCCCTTGAGAGAAAGTAATTCTTAAAACTTTTAAAAGAAAATTTGGGCATGTGTCCATGTTTACATTCATGCATGCCTGTGTGTGTGGCTTTGAGTCATTTTAAAAACAAAATTGTGACTGAGAATAACAGATTTGCATCTCCTCTTTTATGGCAGAGTGAACTATATAGTTCAAGATACATAGTTCACAGAGATTACAGTATTCTGTGCTCTGCATGTCTCTAGAATTTCATTTATCACAGCTGCACAGCTGCTTGGGTCATGTTGGATACTAAGGACTAGACTTCAGCATGCAATTGGTGAGGCAAGTCTGTGTCCTAGCTCCTATATTTTCATTCTGTCTCCTTTTGATTTTGTCTTCTCTGCAATCTCCCTACTACTCTTAGAGTGCAGAAGTAAGAAATGTTCTGAGAGGTTGCTCTGAGTCTTGGATTTTAAAATTTCACATGAAAGTTGTCTCTGGAAACTAAAACTCACTTTTAATAAAAGAATACAGTCACAATTTTTGCTTTTGTTTTGTTTTGGTTTGTTTGTTTTTGAGACTGGGTTTCTCTGTGTAGTTTTGACTGTCATGGACTCACTTTGTAGATCAGGCTGGCCTTAAATTAACAGAGATCTATCTACTTCTGCCTTCCCAAGTGATGTGATTACAGGCATATGCCACCATGCCTGGCAGTTACAATTTTTCTTAAAACTTCTTCTTCAACTGTAATGTCTTATTTAGGATGGAATGAATCCTTGTGTAGTTAAGAAGTTGAAACCAAAGTCAAAATCTTCTACAACTATAACTTTAACAGATATTAGATACCTAGACCTTGGCCCTTGGCTTTGACTGCCAAAGAGAGAAAGAGAGAGACAGAGAGACAGAGAGAGAGAGAAAATCCAGAATCTACTGCAGTCCCATGATCAATTTGATGCCCCTCTCACTCAGTTATTACTTCCATACTTTCCCTCTCTCACTCTCTCCCCTTCCTCTCCCCTCTGCCCCTCCCTCTCCCCCTTTTTCTCTCTATTTCTGTTGGGGTAGGGTCCCTGTTCCCAGGTGTGTAGCTGGGAATATGCTTGAAGTTCTGATTCTCCTACCTCTAGCTCTTGAGCCAGTTGCCATGTCTACTAGCATAAACCATTATCCCCAGTTTGGTCCTATGTGGTGAATCCGAGCAGTCATTCTACCAGCTTAGCTACATCTCCAACTACATCCTTTTTTCTTGGTCAGATGAAATCCTTTTTCAGTGTTTTTTTGGAATGCTTTTCACCTGAAGCTGGAGATTCACAAATTCATTTTTGACCTCAGAAGACTGCAGAACAACAATCCAGTAATCCAGTTGCTTAGAAATCTCTTTTCTTTAAAAGTGTTAAAGTTCTGGTGTTATTTTTGCACACACACACACACAGAGAAAGAGAGAGAGAGAGAGAGATTGGGATTGGAATGTAGAAGTCTCTGGCTCCTTTAAAAGAGAGCTATATGCCTGTATCCCAGGGGACTGAGGGAGATATGCAGCACACATTTGAAGGTAAGAGCATATGATCTCCAAAGAGTCAGATGATCTCTTCTCAAGTTGTATTTGTAGGTACTTTGTGTTGTGTTGCCTAAAAAAAAAAAAAAGTAAAGCTCAAATGAGCACAGCATGGTCCAGATGGTGTTTAAAGCTGCCTGAGTCTCTTTTATGTAACTTTCTTTCTGAGGAGTGCGTGCCAGCTGGGAATCTATTGGGCCTTGCAAACCAACTTCATCCCTTTCATGGTTTTGTTATTCTCACAAATATATTTTACATACATATACACAGACACACACACACACAAGTCTGAGTGTGGGCATACCAAGTGTCTGGCATTGATCACATTCAGCAGTCTGGTCATAATTTCATAGGGCTTTGTTAACTCTCTCTCAAACACAACATTTTATTCAACTGGAAATCAGAAAAGCTCTGCTGGATGACTTTCAGAACAGAAGGTAGATTCCTACCCATGGACAAGAAGTATTTGCAATGATTTCACCTTAGGTGCTTTAACAGAGAGAAGGTGGAAAGCTGGTGTTCCATTCACCTCTGAAGGGTACATACTAAAGTCCTCATTCAACTGAGTGTCCCCAGGAGGGAAATTTATCTTGGCAGGATAATTGCTTTAAATACATGAAACATGCATTCCTCCAAAGATTAAACAAGTAAGTGTTGGTCGTTGTCTAGCAGTGGTACTTTGCTGGCCATGAATGGACATGGACTTGGGATTGCCTTCCTCTTTTTCTCTTCTCTTCTGCTCCAGTCATAGACAAATGATTTATGGTGGGTAGATGGACAGGTGCATAGAGAAATGATGGGTTGATTGATGATAGGCATGTAGAGAGGTGATCGGTAGATAGATAATATTTTTCATCCTGCTACCTCTTTACTTGTACTCTGTGTTGTAGTCAAAACTAAATTACCCTCCTTCTCCAAGTCATTTATTTTAAATATCCTCATTTAAACATGGATTGGTAATATTCACCTTTACTATATGTTCCTAACCCTGTCTGCTAATATTCTATTGTCTAGTCAAAGCCATAAGCCTTAGGCCACCATCTCCAGAATTCTTTCTGACCATTCCAGAGAATTGGATGTAACTATAATTCTATAGCATACACTTTCCTTAATTTCTGTTACTCTTTAAATATACTTATTCCAGATGCCTATCCACTTAATTAGGAACATCTTCATGCCTTTTGACTTTGCCTAGTTGGTGTATTAGCTCAGAAGAGAATTGCTGAATGTGTGAACAGGGAGTCATTGGCACAGTGGGGATGCCCTTTGTAAACACAAAACACAATTGTCTTCAGTGCAAAGAGATTTGTTCACTGAGATAGCAAATGTGCCACCTTGGACTTCTCTCTCTCTCTCCCTCACAGGATCTCACACTCCTCTACTCAAATCCATCATAAAGGCATTAATGGATTTTGATCTTTATTGGTGAGCCAGTGCTTCATAGACCTCAAGGGCACCCTACTTCCAGGTCATCTGTTACTCTCCCCACAGAACTCTCTGTCCCATGATAGGCACATAGATACCTGAAATTCATAGGGAGGTGGGGTCAGAGTGTAGCCTCATCCCTGTAGTCACCACCTGTTCTTATTGGTCAGCTCTCCTGCTGCACAGGTTATTAAGCATTTTATATTAGTCTTGATACTGTCGTTATTATAACCTGTATAGCACTCACATAAGACAATTAATTCTAGCAACCTTTTATAGACTATTTGTGCCCTTCACAACAGCAGAGAGAAGAGACTTGTAAAAAAAAGTACTAGAGATGTTAAAGCACCTCTTCAATATAGCTGCAAAAGTTAATGAAGTTGGGCCCGTACTTATCAGAAACATATAGCTGTGTATATTCTAGGATATAAATAGATATGCTTTTTTCATAAAGGGAATTAGGGAATTGGATTTCATTTGGACCTATGTGTGCTAAACAATCGGAAGCACATTAAAACTCTTGTATGTACAAGCATTTGTTGCCTTTGCCTATAAGATATTGCTTATGTGAGAAATTAAGAGTCCAATACAATGTGTTCTGGGTATTCAACCTTCAAAGGTATTTAAAATATAAGGTATATTTATTCTGCATTTAAAGGTGTGCTGAGGCTGCCTTGTGTGTTAATGTGTGCCCAGAAACTAACACTGTTTAAGTACTTTCCTTTTGCTTGAATTAATATGTGCATAGAAGAGGGGTAAGAGATGATAAACTGTGCAAAGTTCACAACCTTCAAGTAAGATTTATCTATGCAAGGACAGTCTACTACATTAATGTGAATATTCAAAGATAGATGTTTATCTTAATGGACTCAGAGGTACTTACAAACAGTGTAATTGCTGAAGTCATTTTACAGGGCATTAATCCAGAGTGATTGCACTTCCTCTTGCTTTCCTTTATGTAAACAATTCTGCCTAAGGGTTTAAGTGAGGCAGGGCAAGTGTAGCCAAAGAACGAAAAGTTCCTCCTGGGCTATGTACAGCCAGGATAGGGGAACAAGTAACAGCACCATCCTACTTCACACAGCCCCCATCTTTTTGTGTCACTTATTGAACTTCACACACACACACACACACACACACACACACACACACCACACACACACAATTAGTTCCAGATTTCTGAATAAACCCCGAGTTACTTTAAACCTTCATCCCATTAATTAAGGATTTATTTTCCTGGTACATGGAAATAGGATTTCAGCAAAAGTTATCTGTGAGGCTTTTCTAGACCAAATGAGACATTTCCTACCTTGAAAGCAAACACGATCTTCCAAAGAATTCTTTTCTGTTCTAACTTTTATTTTACTTTTAAAGATTGATTTAGCGGAATGTGCACCTAAGCACAGGTGCCCACAGAGCTCAGAAGAGGATGTCAGATCCTCTAAAGTTTCTGTTAGAGGTGGTTGGGTGAAGGCTGACGTAGGTGCTAGGAGACCAGTGAGAGGCTTCTACAGCAGCTGTGCATTCTCTTACCTGCTGAGCAATCTTTCCAGCCCTTTGTTTTATTCTAAGTCATACAATAATCAAACCATTTATCAAATAATGTAAATTTTTCTTTGTGGTGTATTAAGTGATGTTTTTAAATGGGTGCATCTTTTGAGATGATTGAATCAGACTGATTAAGAATTGTTACCTCAAATTTTTATTGTTCCCTTAGGTTAAAAAAAATGCTTAAAATCTATATTTCAATGATTTTGAAGTATACATTATTTTTTGACTATAGTCACTATGTAGTGTTATTGACTGCTTGAATCTATTCCTTCTGTTGTACTGATTTCTTTTTTCCCCCTTACAAAAATCTTCCCACAACCATGTCTCCAAGCCTCTATCATCATCATCTATATCTGTGACCTTTTTCTGCTCCATGAGGTCAGGCAGCATGTGTCTCTTTGTGCCTGGCTTATTTCATTATCTATAACCCTGTAATAGGCCCAGCCATAGTCCAAAATGATAAGATTTTCTGCTTTTTAAAGTTTGAATAATTTTTCATTGTGCATGCTTAACACGCTGTTTGAATCCATTCACCCATGGATGGGAAATCCATGTTCTTAGCAACAGTTTGTAAAGCTGTTTCTGCTCCTGGCGTCTTGAAAGGTGATGTTACCAGAAGATATAATTACCCAACAAGGGTGAGAAGCCCTTCACTTCCTCCATCTATAAAACTTGCAGCTTTTAAGTATGGCTTCTGGATCACCTGATTCTACTTATATCAACATACATTCTCTAAATGCATACTATTCATTTGGGTTCTTTGTGTACATATACTCTTTTAAGCTGTTTCAAACCAATAAAGAATAGCATTGTAATAGTTACTGTATGTTATACAATAGTTATCTCTATGCCACAGGTCTCTCTTCTAAGCTGCACAGTAGCAGCAGGGAGTTGATGTTACTGTCTCAGATTTACAACTGAAAAAAACCAGTGACAATGCTTGTGTGTGCACTGGTCATCTATATAGTAGAGTCTGTGTTTTCTGACTCTAAATACAACATTGTCCCCTGATATCATAGTTGTCTCTAGACAAATTCCTGGACTATCTCAAATAACAATCAAGAAGAGGAAAATGGTACCACTCAACAATTGAAGAAGTTCTTTCTGTTATATTCAAAGAAAATAGTGAGTGAGGATGTTAAAGGGAATCTTGTATTTGGGGTTAAAAAGGAAAAAAGCTATATGAACAGTATAGACCCTTAAAAGGTGATGCATAGAATTTCAGTAGGTATAGTGAGGTGAAGTGTAAACAGACCTGCATCAGGGACATAGAAGCCAACACGTGAAGTAAGGAACACAAATCCGTTGTCCAGTGAAAGTGAACATTTACTGTATAGTATATAGAATATTGAGCCATTTATAAGCATCAAGAGAAAATATGGTGGAAGGTGATGCCACTGGTTACACTAGAGCCCAGAGCTAGACGATCCTGATTTTTAAAATTGTTTTGCTCATGTTGTTTTTAGGTTTGGATTTTATTTGGCCATCAGTGAAGACAGGGAGGAAGGTAAAGGCAGAAATCTGCTTAGAGCAGTGGTTCTCAACCTGTAGATCACAGCCTCCCTTGGGGTTGAATGATCCTTTCACAGAAGTCACCTAAGACCATCAGAGAGTACAGATATTTACATTATGATTCATAACAGTAGCAAAAGTACAGTTATGAAGTAGTAACAAAATAATTTTATGGATGGGTTCTTCACAACACAAAGAACTGTGTTAAAGAGTTACAGCATTAGGAAGGTTGAGAACCACTGACTTAGAGAGTCTCAGCTCATCTAAAGAAGCAACAAGGTAAGTTGAGAGAGAGAGGCAGACAGACAGATAGACAGACAGAGACAGAGAGCAGAGAGACGGGGTAGACATACACACACACTTAGACAGGGAGAGGCATTTTAGAGATGGAATTTTCAAGGCTGTGGGCCTAGTGGTGAGTAAAGAAGGTTGGAAGATGGCCTTAAGGCTTGAGTTCCTCCCCAAGAGTACAGAAACCACAGACCGGAGCAAAGAAGAGAGAAGAAGATTGGTTCAGTCTGGGATATGTTGATTGAAGCAGCTTAAAAGATATCTAATCAAACTTACTTTGCCTTACTCAGACAAAAGAATGTTTTCCTCTGATTGCTCAGGTCCAAAGCATCTTTCCAAATTCCTTTTGGACCACAGAGTTGGCACATTGGTGAGTACTGTAATCACGGTGGCACTTTCCTCATCAGGCCTGCATCCAAGTCTCAATCCTGGGAATTATTAAAACATCTCCTGGTGACTGATGAGCAACAGAGGCAGAGCCCAACCATGCAGGGCCTGGCATTCTCCCTGCTTCCCATTGTTCTCTCTGTTGCTCTATACAACTAACTTCAACTGTTCGTCACAGAGAACAACCTAAGATGACTGCCAAAAGGACACATTTTCTTCTTTAGGGAGACCTTGGAGCCTCCTGAGCAGAAATCACTTGATTACTCTTAAGTTGCCTTATGGTGGCTAACACCAGAGCCAGCTTCTCGGTTCTTTTATTGACTTATTCCAAACACTTACCACTTTATAGTCCCCCATGGTTGCTGTTGGTCTAGATCTCCCATCTAAATGCAACGTAAAAAGGAAAGCAACTGGACTATCTAATCCTTCTCTTATTTATTTATTGGAGGAGAAGCATACACATGCTGTCCTGTGGGAGTGAAGATCTGGAAACAATTCTTGGAGTAGTTCTCTACCTCAAACATGTGGATCCCTTGGATCAAAATCAAGTTGTCAGGTTTGGTGGCAAATCTCTACCCACTACACCATCTAACCAGCATCTAAAGCCTTCCTCCTATATGGGGAATAGAATAAGTATTTATATAGCTAGATGATAGTCTAAATTGTCTTTTTCCCAGATCTATGTCACATGACCACTTCTAGTTGCAAAACCAGCTTGCATGTTGCTATCACTGCCAGCTGTAGGAAGGAGGAAGGAAAGAATGGATATTAATGACAATCTCTTTCATACTTATCTTCCCTCCTACACTGAAAGTTGGGCACATGTTGCAGCAAATCCAACCTCTTTCTCTCTTATTCAGTGTCTTTCTTCTTACATGGTGCTTTGCAGAATGAGTAGCTACTTGAGTAGGAAGGGCCTAAGAAGCCCTGTTTGGTCTTGTAAGATAAGCAATTTCATTTGCCTTCGGCTCCTCTGAGCAACTTTAGGAGTATAAGGGTATCTCTTGGTATATGTCAGAGGTGCTGGGATTAAATTCCATCAAAAATATCCTAGAAAAGAAAAAAAAAGACTATGTGCTGGGAGGAAATCTACACTACTCTCAAAAAAAAAAAAAAGGGGAATACCAAGGTGATTTCGTCAGCAATGAATACATGGGAAAAGCTTCTTAAATTATGAATGTGGCTGCCTGTATTTATTGCCCAGTAATCCTGGTTCATTTGTTTCTGTTTACTTCCAGTCACCTAAAGTGAGAGACTGGGTTGTTTAGAAATCTTTATCCCTGAAAGATGGTCATTAAAGCTATTGTACTGTATTCAGTTGTTTATTTTTGCTCAAAGTGATTAAATCAATATATCTACACAAACAAAACACATTTTCCTCTCCTGTCTAGAAGCTTAAGGGAAAACACAGAAAAGCTAATGAAAATTGTTCTTATTTAAAGGGGGCAGTAGATGACACATTGATTTCTTTTGAAGAAGCAAAATATAAATAAAAATGTCTTGACACAGTTTTTGATGATAATAATGACTCTCCAAAGTTGATTTTCACTTCCCAAGAAGATGGCATGGAAAGGCAGCCCACCTCCCTGCCTTCCACTTAGCCAGCTGTCAATATTACCAGAAGGAAGTTTGCCTTAGTGCTTGTGCTAGCAAAGTTTCTTGTTTCATTTGAAACAGATGTCCATCACTGCTTTACCACCCATCTGTGAGTAGAGACATATTTGAAAAATTATCTGATTATCATTTGCCTTAAGTGGTTCTTTTTTTAAATAAATCTAATCCTGCCAATATTTTATTTATACTATTTACTTGTCATATAATTACTTATATACTTAGTTAACATTTAATTGCCACTATGGTTCAGCAGGAACTGAAGTGACATTGACCATCATGGACATAACACCAATCATCAGGAATTATACAATAAACAAACATGTAAACTAGGCATTGTGGCTTATGCCTGTAATCCCAGCACTGCTAAGGCAGGAAGATTGCCATGAGTTTAAGGCCAAACTGGGTTACACGGTAAATTCCAGGATAAAACTAAACTAGCATCTAATAGCTCTAAATAGGTAAACAAAAGTTACAGATAATTACCCCTATGATAAGTCCTATGAATACTTTAGTATTGCTGATGACATCTTTGTACATGTCAAGGTTGTACTATCTCAGGGCCGGCATGCTTTCTGCTCTTATTTTATGGATAACTTTCTTTCTTTGTTCACACACTAAAAAAATTCAAGAATGGAGATTCTCAGAACTGGGAAGCAGTAGGAGTTCCAGGAATCTTGCCCCATAAAAGCTTCTCTAAAACGTTGTTCATGAAGCACGGAATGAGAAGGGCAGAGGTGGAGGCCTAGGAATTAGAAGAGCCATGGCAGTGTAGAAAGGTTCTATTTAACCCAAAGCAACTTTGAAGGAATTAAGCTAGTCAAATATTGAAGCATATGGGATCAAGCTTCAGAAGCACAGGCTATTTGTTGTAATTTGAGGTTCTGAAAACCATGTCAAATTTCTTGGTCCCGTTCAAACACCATTTTGCAGAACTGTTCTCTGGGGTATCTACATACTTTGTGGAAACCAACACACAGAAAAGCAAGGATATCCTTTTTCAAAGTGCAGAAGAAAAAGTACTGTTAAATCACTAGAATGCAAAGCTTACTTGTGGTCTTTCTTCCATAGACTTACATGACGTTTCTAGTTGCTATTTAATCATAATCAGGACGAGAATTAATTCTGAATGCTGAACCTGGGCCTTGTACACGATAGGCAAATACTCTACAACAGTGCTACCTCCCTAGATCTGATCAGTGGTATATTGAGGAAACAAAAATGAAAAATACTAAGTCATCAGAACAGATGTTACTATTTTATATGATGTAATATGTTTTTTAAAAATCAATTTAAGAGCATTTAATTCAAACGTAGAATTACAGAAGAATCCTGTATTCTTACTGCATCGTATATAGATACTTAGTAACCAGAAAGGTAGAATTGCTGTCCCAAACTAGCTTTCCAGTTTTCATTCCAGTTTTTAATGGATGAATGACATCCTAGAAACAGTGCAACCTCGGCTTATCGAAAAGAAAAGTAACACTGAAAAGGCAAAGGTCTCTGGGTTGCCCTAACTTTCCCTGTTCTTCTATTCCACTAGTTTTAGTGTGTTTGTTACCACACGGGTGACAAGAAAGGAAGTGGTGAGGTTGACTTCAAGAGCACAAACATTGTGGGATTTTGAATGAAGGAAGTGCAAAGATCTAAAGGGATTGAAGCAAGAACTTCTCCCCAGCCAATCCTGTGTAGAAGGCAATTTGAAATCCCCAAAAGAAGACTCTGAGAAATTTTATATTGCTGTTGAGGTGTTTTGAAGGATAATGGGTCTTACTGATTTATATATTTGCATGCCTCCTCCCGAGCTGGTAGAACTGTTTGGAAAGGATTTAGGAAGTGTGACCTTGTTGGTGAAGGTGTATCACTGGGAAGTGAGCTCTGAGCTATCAAAAACCCAAGTTGTTCCCAGTAGCCTCTTTCTCCACACTCTCTCTTTCTCTCCCTATCTCTCTCTTCCTTTTCACACACCCCTGTCTCTCTGGGTTATTGTTTCAACATCTAAGCTCTCAGCTTTTGCATCAGAGCCCTGCCTGTCTTCTTGATGCCGTGTTCCCTTCCCTGATGATCATGGACTCCACTACCCTCTAAAACTATGACCCCCAAATTAAACGCTTTCTTTACAAGTTGCCCTGGTCATAGTGTTTCTTCACAAAAATAGAAAAGTAATCAAGAGGGCTATTATTCTTGCCACGCCAACCAGATCCTATGTTCGTGAAATGTTTGGAAGACTGCCTGTAGAGAGGATGGTAAGGAACATGGGTTAGTAAATGCGTTGCATGTGTTGCCTTTGCATGCAGATGTGATCCCTTGTCACACTGAATTCTACTTATGAAACCCGAATGTTTAAATATGTCTAGACAAGAAGAATACCAAAGAACAGGGACATTATGAGCACAGAGCCCTTTTTACTGTCACTATACCTACATGATTTTCTAATACCCAATTTGACAGAAGATGAATGTTGCTGTTTTTGGACTGCATTGGAGGAAATTGTTAGGTTCACTTTCCATTAGAGAAAGGACATGAATAGTTTCCCAGTCAACATGGGAATTATGTTCTATTTGCTTTGTATGTGGAGTGGGTATATATACACATATAAACATATTCATGTAGGTGTATGTGCAGACATGTGTCTGTACAACATATATGCAAAAATGAGTGAGAGACAGAGGTCGGTGTTGTGTGTCTTCCTCAGGTTTCTCTACCTTATTCTTTGAGGCATGCTTTCTCATTGAACCTAAATCTCACAGTTTTGGGTAGAGTGGCTTGTCTACAAGCTTCTGAGACCTGAGTGCTAGAGTGAGAGGGTCCCTCCACAGTGGCTTCCTTACGTGGGTCATGGGGAACAAAGTCAGACACTCATATTTATACAAAGCAAGACACTCAATTTATACAGAAGATTCACCTGTTCAGATTAGTTGTGTTGGTGTTGTAAATTATTTTGAACAGGTGCTTATGAAGAGATGGTCACCTCTTTACTATAGACTAGGAATGAAGAAGTGACACTTGGAGAGTAACTGAGCCTATCTGGGTTCAGAAATCTCTTCCTGAACAGTACATGAAGACATTTCCAAATGTGGAATTTACTCTGTAAATACCTTTAATAAACGTGGCTCGCCCTTCCGTCTTTGTGGGAGCTTTATACTCTCTTCTAGACGCAATAACTCAAAAGTTACCCTAGCTTGATTCCCAGGGCAAAGATGACCTTCTCAGCAGCTATCATCTCTCCAGCATCATGTCATGTATTTCAGTTGACCCTCATATTCCACCCACAGCTCTGACACAAAGCCATTGGCTTCAGAATGCTCGCCATTCCCTCACCAGCTTATCAAGTTCACTTTCAAGTTCACAAACCTAACTTTAACAGCTGATGTTGCCTCACATCCTCATCTGGCTCTGCTTTTGTTTATTTCCTTATTTATTTCACCTAATACTTTTTTTTTACTTTACTTGAAATGACTAAGAAGAAACATGCTTTCCAATAATAAAGAAAGGCTTGCCAGGTGCAGTGGTGTCCACCTGTAAACCCAGCACTCAGGGAGGCAGAAGCAAGCATATTGCTGTGAGTTTGCCAGCCTGGTCTTCAAAGTGAGTCCAGGACAGCTAAGCCTTCACAGAGAAACCCTGTCTCAAAAAACAAAACAAAAGAGAAAGAGAAAGAAAGAAAGAAAGAAAGAAAGAAAGAAAGAAAGAAAGAAAGAAAGAAAGAAAGAAAGAAAGAAAGACTCATCTTTCATTTTTATCCTTTGTAGCACATATTCAATTTATTATATTTGCTTGATTTACTTAATGTTTCTTTAATTTTAAGAAATTAAACACATTAATTTCTTAGCTGTGTTAGTGCCTTTCCTTTGTGCATTTGTGTGTTTGTGCTTTTGTGAACCATCTTCTTGAACCCACAGTTCTTTTAGTTTCTTTTTATCTGGGTGTGAACCCCAGTCTTGCCCATTTTTCTAAGGTGATTGTTTCCTTTTTTTTTCCTGAGTAATCTGATCTGAAAGATTTTGATGAGCATGGCATGGTCCTTCCAGGAAAATGGCCTGCCATGCATAAACTAAAATTCTGGCTATTTTTTATGTTTATGAATTTACTGTTTATTTACCCCCTTTTCTCTTGCTCCTTTTACATATATCAGTTCATCATGAGACCAGAAACTAAGATCACTGCTCCATGTTTTGGGGCCACCTTTCTTGTATTCAGTTACTAAGAAGGATTCACACTGTCCCTCCAGACAGAACTGGCCTTATCCTGCTCATTGCACTGTGTGTCTTCATTATGTTCATCTAATGAAGTCCTCATCTAATGAAGTTCACCATATTTAAAAAAAAAAAAAAAAACAGTTTTCTTTGGATTTCAATGTCAGGCTCCAAAACGAAGGGACAAGAGAAAGTAAAATGGCCACAAGGAAGTATAATTCTACATGTATTACATTTTCATATGTCCCCTTTTCTCTGCTGAACCGCATGTAGAGTCAACAGTTCATGGACCCATGCATGCTGTCAACATTTTTGTTCAAATATATTAGTCTTGTTCATGATGGTAACTTACGTGCATGACCTTAAAACACTCACTAACTGGCACCTAAATCCACTACATCTGTTTACAGTATCATCTGTTCTTGGTAATTCTCCACGACAAACAAAGCCTTGATTTTAGTAATATTGGTATAAGGCTCACTTGTAAGGGAAATTTTATCTTTAAGAAAAAGAAAGAAAGGAAGAAAAGAAAAGCATACCAGGTATTTGGAGAATCAATTAAATTTTGGCATCTCCTATAATTATTATGCCCTAAATATTCCAAACATGTGATGAAAACAAAATTTACAGTGGACATACAGCGAATTTTTTCTAAATATCAGTTCTCAAGGGTAGAAGAACTAGACATCAAAGCTGAAACTTTATATTTGCATAATCACTGTGACCCCATCTAGATTCTTGGTGATGCTGTGAAAGGGTGGGCAATTTTATTTTCCTTTTTTCTTTTTCTGTCTCCTAAATAATATGTAATTTCTCTAGGCCAAGAAATAAATTGAAAGGATTTAGAGGGATTTGCTTATCAGTGCAACACCACGTAGCATTACATTCCTCCTGCTTTTAGGAGGGTACATTGAAGTTTGGTTAATCTTCTGTGGTTCAATACTCCTCTTCCCTCTGTCAGGCTGCCTCGGACAACAGACAGATTAATCTTCTTTGCTCTGACTCTTTTCTTCTCCTTTCCTCCCCCTCTCTTGATCTACCCTTCCTTTTTGAACACATAGAAGAGAAATCTTGATAGTGGAGAGAAAAAGAAAACACCAAGTGATGCTTTCTTATGCCATCTCTGAAGACCTCGATCATAGCACAAAAGACCCCAATCTTTAGCACAATATATAGCTCAGCTCTGCTTGGCTTTTCTGCAGTTAATTAAATCTGGAATCTGCAAAGGAATTTCCTTAAAGACTAATTTGTTAGCAGACGTTATTATAAGCCATGTCATTCTTTATCCGCTTCACTGCGTGCATCATAGAAAAGAAGAAAATTGAAGGTGGGAAGATTTGTGAAAGAAGCCAAATTTTCTTGGATCCTTAATAACAAGGAATAAATAAATACTTATTACAGTAGATATTCCGTTAATTGTAAACCTTTCACAAGGCTTCCGTAGGATTGTAACCCATCCATGGAGTTTATTTTTTCTAGCTCAAGTTCAACAGTTTGTAAAGCACATAAAGACAAAGATTGAGCCTGGTTAATGCCCAACACAATAATTGCCATATCACATCATAAGCAATTAATAAATATCTGTGGTGGAAATGAATGATTAAGTAAGTAAATGCAAACCTAAACAAAATCACCTATCCAGATCACGTTTTGTTTTAAACCAGGAGCTCTGCATGGACAGTAGAGTTTAGACTGAAAGTCTAGTAAGTGTTTTTGAGCCAAGAATGGTCTCCTTAAAGTTTTCTTATTCTTCATGAATGCAAACAAAAATGTGCATCTAGACATATTTTACTTGGCAATTCATTAGCTTGGGTGGGCAGAGAGAAGAGAGGAGGTAATTCATTGTAAAGTACATAGCATGGCAGAATGAAAATTAACAATATACAATACATTGCTACTTGGACATATGGAGGAAAGAAGCAAAGGACACTGGAGGTAGCCTCTTTACAGCAGACTGTAACATTATTTCTTTAGCTTCATCATTTATGCCTGCCTCATGCTGTGTTCCCATGCTCTATATTTGAGTAATGCAAGCTAAAATTATTTAGGTTTCATTTTATCATACAAATGTCAGCCTCCTTTATTGAGGATGACTGCGCAGAACATGCCCACTCAGAATATAATGAGAGATTAGGTGGCGTATATATCCATCTTGTGCTCTGACCTTGTTTCTGTATTGGGCCTGAGTTCACTGAAATGATGAGCATGTAAGAGAAATAAACCACTAACAGTTCTTAATTTCTTAAGCTTCATGATTTAAAAAAAAATTCTAATGTGAAAATCATCTGGGGATGTGTGTGTGTTGACATTAATCAAAAACAAGAGTATGTGATAGCAAAAATTTAGTGACTAAAATGTTACTCTCTAAACTTAAAATGTTCAAAATTCTATAGCCTCCCTTGAAGTCGTAAGTTTGCCTAGAGTCCCAAGGCTGTTGGTAAAAGAAAAGTAACTTCAGTGTTCTTTATTTAAACATAGAATAAATATTCTTAGGCGAGGTGCAGAGACCTCCTGCCCTTCTAGCCATAAGACACTTCACGCTCCAACTCTAGCCCTCAGAATAGAATTATAGAAGGAAAATGCCTAAGCCACATGCATTTAAAAGAATTTAATTCTGTTTAGCATGGAGCAGCTGCTGAGATATATGGCTGTTTTCTGTGGGACTTTGGGATATTTATGGCCCTTTCTCTTTTCCCTTTTCACTGGAAGAATGGAGATCATCATTCTTGAGTGCGTTATTTATAATTTCATAAAGCTGTTCTGTGGCGGGACTTATTTTATCCTACACTTAATCTCGGTCAAATAATCATGCTTCCAAGGAGCTGGGAGGAGAAAAATGGCTGTCCCCTAAACGATTAGCCTAGTGCCAATGTGAGATAAAAAGCTAAAAGGTTAGAATTTGAAGTCGTAAAAGACAGTTGGGCAGTCAGTAGAAGGGACGTTGTGACACTGTCAAGGATTGCACTGATTATAATATTAAACATTTCTAGCTATAATGAATAGAGGATAATAATGGAGAA
Organism: Psammomys obesus; assembly: GCF_907164565.1. Taxonomy (NCBI): domain Eukaryota; kingdom Metazoa; phylum Chordata; class Mammalia; order Rodentia; family Muridae; genus Psammomys; species Psammomys obesus. The sequence goes on along the minus strand of NW_026596134.1, from coordinate 20,924,295 downwards.
TGGTGTGGATATGTCCCTATGCTGAGATGGAGCAGAGCCTCACAGAATAAATAATTAGACACAGATGATTACAGAAACAATAACTCACAGGAGGGAAATGAGAAGCTGGATTGGTGAAACTAAGAGAATTGGAAGGTAAACACATCTATAAATTTACCTGGGCAGAGTTTTGAACTTTCTTCAATCCCAATTTTATTCTGAGGTAACTTTAATAAGCACTGGCAGAAAAATATATAACGCAATAAAAAACTTTCAGGAAAGGAATAAAGAAAATACTTGCCTCACACACACACATATATATATTATTGAAAGTTATTATAATGTATATCTTTAGTTTTATGAGCCCTAGTACAGAAGTGAATAATTCCCAACATGTGAATTAAATATATGAAATATATTTTAAAATAGAACATGGGATTTATTATTTCTGATATAGAACACGGTTAATATATAAGGGCTGAGGGATATTTTACTCCTCTAAAGAAAGAAAAGAAAGGCATTTTATCTACACCAGCAGAGCTATGGCTGTCTTTCCCTGGGACCATGTTCCAAAATCGTGTGTGTCAGTTTCCCAAGGTTTGTGAAGGGTGACAGTGATGAGGTGTAGAGAAGGGGAGAAGAAGGGGAGTTCGATAGAGCAGAGTATTAAATCCCTACTTGTTAGCTGAGGCAAAGATGATCATTCTAGCTGCTGTCATTTTGTCATTCCAAACCGTCTTTTCTTCCCCTACTCCCTACAGATGTGCAAATAAATATTCTTCCCTTACTACCTACAGATGTGCAAATAAATGAAGCTATTTTGTACTCCCGACCCTTAACAAACACTGGTTATTTTACCTGAAATGCCCTTCTCCTTCTCCAGCCTCTAATCCTGGATTTGTACTGCTTCACTCCCATCTGTCCCTAAGGGCTTGTTTCCTACTTCCCTTCTGTCTGGGAGATATATCTAGTCTCCTGCTACTTGCTTTCTTGGTGACTCAAGTTAACTTTTGTCACAACATTCGGTTTACCACGTTGAGTGTTCGTGTTTACTTGGCTGTCTCATCAGAGACTGAATCTCCAGAGCGGACAAGTCACTTCATTTCTCATTTAATCCTTCATCACTGTTGCAGTGCCTCATTAACAGATCTGTGATAAATATCTCAAGAAATAAATGAACTCATCAATGAATGAATGGCTGAGTAAAGAAATCATGTTGATATAATCATATATAATTTTATACATATATACATACATATATATTATCTCTCTCTTTCTCTCTCTCTCTATCTATCTATCTATATATATACATATATATGTATATGTATATGTATATGTATATGTGTATATATATATATATATATATATATATATATATATATATATATATGTAGCCTGCCACTATCAAAACTATTTGGGTTGTGTGATTATGAGTATTTTATTCTTCTTTGACTATCACAGACAATATTGGCTTTATAAACCTTGGGGAAGGGGTATGGGTTTTCAGGTGAGTGCATAGCATTGGCTTAGGCTGAGGTGCTTGGAATGCTTCATTTGCATGAGGAGAAATTCCAGGTGTCAGGCTACATGGCTACCTAGAGAATTGCAAGGGTGAGGGTTGCAGGACTATGTGCCTGGGTGCATGAAGGCACAGAACAAGAGGACGCAATCCTCACTCCTGCCGGCCTCAAGATTGAGATTTTCTGGGTTTGGATACATCTCAATCTCATTCTAGCTCTATGCCAGTTTCCCTGGTGGCACAGTCCACATGCCCCATAAACCTTTAAATTTAGGCACTATTCATAAGAGTTAGATACTGGTACCATGAGGTTTTCTTGCCTGAGAGGAACATTATTGTGATGCATATTCATATAGAAGATAAAGAGACAGTGAGGAAGTGGAACCGGGAAGCAAGAATACAGGAGAACATGTATACAAGGGTGAGGAGCTGAATCTTGGAAAGGAACTGCACACAGGGCTGGAGTTGAACAAAGGGCTCAAGAGCACCCACCGTACAGTGAAGAGAATCTCATGTAATAAGTAGACTGATGAAGAGTGACAGGGAAATAGGAAATCTATTTTCAACAGTGTAGTGTCTGGGATATATTGTTTTTTTTTTTTTTTCTGAAAAAAATCAGTTTCTTTTGACTTATATTTTCTCATCATATTTTTTTTAAATCAGAAGCATTAAGTTTCCATTAAGATGGTTTAGTAGGTAAAGAACCTTGCTACCAAGTCTGAGAAGCTGAGTTCTGTCCTTGGGACACACAAAGTGGAAGGAGGGAATTGACTCCATCAGTTAACTCTCTAGATTTCTACTCAACATTAGCGATTGAAACAACACAGAGGGCATTCTTTCAGTTCTGTATAGTCAAGTCACTATTTCCAAATTTATCTATACATATATATATATATACAAATTTTAATAGCAGCAGTATACTGTATATTTACTTATGCAATATTGGCCTTTTGGGGGATGAGCCCACACTTCTTCCTCTGAACCAGAGAAGCTACTGTCCTAAAGAACACGTGCTTCAAAATATTAAATAATGGGTCTAGGAAAAACTTAGGGGTTAAGACTGGCTATGCTCTTGCAGAGGATCCAAGTTTGGTTCCCAGTACCCACTTCAGGTAACCATCAACCATCTGCAACTCAGGTCCAGGGGATCTAACACTTTACCTGCGCTTACATATGTACATTCCCAAATACCCACTCTACAGAGACATATGCGAAAATGCATAGCCAAAAAAATTAAAACTTAAAAACAGAAATAATAATAAATATCAAATTATGATCATGACCCATCCAAAATGATGTTGGCTTCAACTAATTGTTTTCTCTGTCCAAGAGTTAACATGTATTTCCTCCTCACCCTTCTTCCTTAAGTAGTGGGAAGTAGACTTGTATTAGGTGCCTTTAGAGGAAAATGCGTTAGGGAATGTAATTTCTCAGGCACGAAGTAGTTTCCCATGATACAGCTGATGGAACAGTACAAGTCAGGATTGCAGAATTACAGAAGGGGTCTTTTTTTCAGATTGTTTATTTTCTAACTTTCTGATGGAACAGAGATGAAGTATGTTTCTTTCAGACATAGAAGAAAGATCCCTAGTGTGACTTATGGGCCCTGCTCTGCACTTGAAAAAGTGAAATGAGTTACCTGATAGGTTTTTTTCCCACCTTTTTCTTTTCATTCCTGTGGTCCATGTGTGTATTTAAAATGAGGGTGTCTTCTGGAAACACTAACCACTTGAATTGTTATGCTGCTGTGTGTGTCTGCTATGACTGAAGAAACAAAGTATCCAGACTGCATGGCCCAAACAGTTAAATTGTATTCCCACAGAATTCTGAAGGCTGTTCAAGCCATGGTGTCCGCAAAGTCAGCATCTCTTGTGGCCCCTTTCCCTGACTTGTAGATACTCTTCTGTATGGGGAATTTCTACGTAGACCCCTCCCTTTCTATGTCTGTGTCCTCATTTCCGCTTTATATAGAAACACCAATGCTACTATATTCAGGTACATCCCAATGATATCATTTGAACTGAAGTATCTCATTAAGGCTTAAAGCCCAATGTTCAAATGAAGTCCTGTCCTGAGGTATTGGGGATCATAATTAAACCTATAATATCTAGTGGTTGTGAGCCTAGCTTTTGACAGCTGAGCCATCTCTCCAGCCCTCAACCTGTAATATTTATAGGACAGGCTATAGAAAGGGCTGGGATGTCCCACAAGCATATTGGCAATATATCTTATAAATCACCACTTTGTTTCTTACTAGCTGTGTGTCTTTCAGCAAGTCAGCTAAGCTCTCTGACTTCTAGTCTTTTTAAACACAACATCCCTGTCTCAATGGATGATTTGAGTAGTCGTGCCTGGAGAACAGCAGAACCAAAAATTCTGGGCACAAGGTGAGATTGATACTCCAAACAAGGACTGTATGGAGATGACCTAGAATCCATGCACAGAGGTAGCCCATGGCAGCTCAGTGTCCAAGAGGGTTCCCTAGGAATAGGAACAGGGACTGTCTCTGACATGAATTCATGGGCTGGCTCTTTGTTCACCTCCACCTGATGGGGGAGCAGCCTAACCAGGCCACAGAAGAAGCCAGTGAAGCCAGTATTGGTAGTCTAGGGTCAGATGGAAGGGGAGGAGGACCTTCCGTATCATTGGACTGAGGGAGGGGCATAGGAGAAGAAAAAGGAGGGAGGGTGGGATTAGGAGGGGGTGGGGGAGGAGGCTACATCTGGGATACAAAGTGAATAAACTGTAATTAATAAAAATAAAATTAAAATTAAAAAAGAATGCATACATATCAATCCTAGCAACCGACTTATAATACTTCTTCAAAAGCTTACCTTTTGTTCTTGAATATGGATCCAGACTTCAATAGGCTGGGGATAATAAAACAAGCAACTAGCTTAATGTTACGGACAATAAAAAAGAAATGAGTATATATTAAAAACCTACAAGGCACTGGGTATTTCTATATATAATGACCAAAATATATTTAGGGTTCAGGGTGTGTAAGTCATTTATTCCTTCATCGTTCTTTCACTAGTATCTGTTGCATTTGTAATTTCTGTTATGCATATTACTCATTCTCACTTACTATGTGGCAAGGGTCTATTTAACTGCCAATGGCCATGGTTCTGTGTTTTGCCTGTGATAAATTACATAGCATTGGGAAGTTTCTGCAGGATTAAAAATGGAATGGATTTAAGTTGAACTAGTGTTATGGTGAGAATTCGTTCTGCTCTCTTCAACAGGAGTCTTACCCCTGTCCTGTGTGCTATCACTCTGCTGGTCCTCATTACTAATTCAGCTAATTGCGGCAATTATGAGAAGGAATTGCTGCAAGTAAGAGAAGCTATTATGCTGTACTGAATGAATAGCATTCCTCAGTGTCCATTAGTTATACTGCCTATAGATTCACAGGCCCCCAACAGTGCACATGAGACCATGTGCCGTATGCTCTCAAATCACAAGGTCTGTAGCGTTGGCCGGGTCCTTCCAATGCCAGTTCTTTGTAACTCCTTTCCTTCTGATTCCTCATTCAGAAATCAGAGTGGACAGTAAAATGTTCTTTTCTGAAGTGGAAAAGGCTTTGCTCTCTGCAGCTAGTTTGATGGCTTCAGCTTTACAGGAGACCCACAAGGCAGTCCTGACCAGAGAAGAGAGAAATCAGGAATGGCGCGAGCGTACAATCAAAAAGATTTAATGTATTTGTATATGAGTGTCCTTATCTTCCTTTGTTTTCTCTCTTCCCTCTGCTCCTCCCTGTTCTGTTAACATCAATAGCCAACATCAGATGACCTTGTTTCATCTGCTGAATGTTCAAGTGATGATGAAGACTTTGTCGAATGTGAACCAAGTACAGGTAGGTCAGGTCAGTCTTGTTTTGCTTGCTTTTTTTATTTGCAAAAACGATAATACATACATATATGTGATTATACATGTGTTTTATATATATTATAGTGTGTTAATGTATGTGTATTTTCTATATCTATATATGTATTTGCATACATATATAAATGTTGACTTACCAACAAAAGCATCAAATCCCATGGAAAGAGAAATGAAACATTGGGAAATCTAAGTTTCTCATATCTAAAGAAAAACACAGAATATGTACCCCAACTTTGCACAATCAGGTCCCCAGATTGTGCACTGGAATCACTGCTGTCAATATTCAATTGCCAGTGGCAGCTATGAGACTGACAGGGGCAAAGAGCCTGCAAAGACTCCATTTGAAAGAGAATTTTGTATTTAAGTCATAACCTAGCACAGAGGCAAAAAAAAAAAAAAATGGTGGGTATTACATGAGTCTCAAGACTTGTTCTAACCATCACTGGCATAAGTAAGTAAATAACCGAAATTATTTTCCATGGGATTTCAACAGCAGTTAACATGGTGTTACGTTTATACTAATTTTGTTCATTATATGTCTAGAGAACTTATGAAATGATATAGTATAAGAAATGCAAAGTTAGTACCAAACCATGCCATGTCAACAGCTGTGATGCTTCAAAATGTATCGACTGCTGAAGTTGAACTGACTTCGGCATTGGAAATCTCAGTGTGTTCCCCATTTGGACCCAGATACATTTTGATATTTGCTGGTATCCCTTTATAGTGAGCTATATATGATATAATGTCCCGCAGTAACTGCCACCCCTGATTTTCTCCTCTCAAATTTCCCAAGTTGTCTGTTTTTAGATTTACTATAAGTTAAACATTTATATGTATATAATAGAGAACAGATATCATCGAATTTCTGTGTATATTAACTGAAAGTAAAAGCCTCCTCTCTTTTCAAAAAAGGCTAAAAGAAATAGATACAATTTCCACTTTGATCCTTTGGGTGACTTTATATTTTTTTTTAAAGGCAAGTCATTGTATGTTTTCTCTTTGTAATTGTGGAGAAAACTATGCTTCATAAGAAAAATAATATATCATAGATTTAAAACTTCATTTTCTTTCCCCAAAATGATTTGGAACAGTTCAGATTTTGGTAAATGCTGACTGCTTGGTTTCTTGCAAGTGGCTCTGGATTCAGGAAGTTCTATGGTCTTCTGACCTTAGTATCTTAAAGCTACATACCCATAATTTGACCTCACCACCCTAGAGAATGATTGTTCCTTAGGGAGCTTAGCTTTGTGAATGGAAGGTTAGTGGGACCTTGTTCATCAGATTTCTTTGGATGATTTGGGAATATAATAAGACACAAGTTTTTGTTTTAAGAAAGGAACCTCTTTATTTCATTTACTAACTACACGTTTCTAAACACTTAGTCACGACATGATGCATCGCTCTCCTCTAGTCCACTTTGTTCAAATGCTTTAATGCTTTACATAAGTGAGTTGCCATAAAATAGAGTAGTAAGCCTTGCTACATAAACCAGTTCTCCAATCTAATGTAATGCCATAAATTTGCTTTAAGACACCTGTGTGCTTTTGGGATGTGTTAAATGCTAAGAACCCAATGTATGTATGAAATAGAACCAATCAACAGTGCTTTCTGGTGGTTGGTTTATGATTCCTATGCTTTCGTTAGGATCATCCACCTATCCTCACTCTGCTTTTCTCCATTAATAGTAGCAATTACTGCATACGTAGCAATAATATCAAATCTCGTCATTATAACTCATTGAAAATAAAACCATAACCATTTTGAATTATTTTGTCATCTTTCCCCTAATTATGCTCTCTCAAAAATCGTCCGCATATCTCCTTCCATAAGATATAGGACAGTTCACATATCAGAACCACGAGGCCCACAGATCCCCAGACTAAGAGCAGTCATTAGTACCTTTTGATGTTGAATTTGAATAGTCCAACACTGAATGGTCCCAAAGTAAGTTTTTCTTGCTTTTTAGTGATCACAAATATGTTTTATTTGATTCAAATTCAGAGGATATAAATCCAAAGACATTATTTTTTTTAATAGGAAAAAACAGCTTCAACAAGAGCTGACATGAACTGCTTGGTAGAAACTATTATTGAAACTCTGTGCCTGGAATACTGTAACTCACCTTGTTTGAAGAATAAATATATTTTCTTTCTAATTTTATTTCCTGCTTAATGGGCTGCTGGTGAGTGGCTTGGGTATACGGAGAAATGTGTCAGAGGTGTATTTTGTATAAGAAGAGAATAGGTGTCCCTACTGAGCCCGTGGAAGAAGAGGTTCACCCTGGACATGTGATTGACACTGAGAGAGTTACCAGATATCAAACCTTCTTGCATATCACCTGACAATGAGCTCCATAGACTTATTCTCCAACGACAATAGCTAGAAACACATGTCTAAATAGCATCCAGTATGAGATAACTCCAAGAGATATTAATAAACGAAAATCTGACACTAAGTTATTCCAAGCTCTACAATTTGATAGAGGCTTTATTTGCTGGAACACACAGAACTGAAAGGTTAAGATCATGATTTCCTAAACAAAGAGTGAAAAAAACACTAGAGTCCAGACACTATAGATGATAAAAGCACAAATGTGCTAGTCACTGAGCTTCAAGTGTGTTAGTTATAACCTTTTTGTTTATAAATATATATCATTAATTTTTGCAAGTTTGAAGAGTTAGTACCATACATTTTTATTACAAAGAAGTAAAATTTTAATTATTTATTTGTTTAATTTTAGAAAGACCTTTATAAAGAGAGACATTGTTGTTTAATGAAATCATAATTAAATTTCACTATTCAACTGACCATTTTGCGGGTAGAATAGTAAATGCCTAGACAAAATACTATGGTAATAATTGAGTATCAGTGTTCTTCAAAAAACTTTGAGTAATTGGAAAATGTAAATTATCTGAGATTAATGTTATGGCTATAGAAAGAAGAATGTAAATAGATGAAAATTTTCTAAATTTAGTTAAACATTTTGGCTGTGGATATTAGCCATTTATGCATACTTGAGTTGTAACAAAAGTCCAATATATGCAAAAGTTTTAACATTTATTTTAAGTTGCCATCCGTGACAATCTATAAATGAATGGAGTATGATCAGAGGACAATGATATTCCTATTAAATGCTCTGATTTTCTTCTTCATTAATACAGTGAGTGAGATATTTTTTTTTATATATAGCCCAAATCCAACACAAATTACTTTGTAAGCCATTTTAAACCCTTTCACCTTGGTGGAATGCTTTAAAATTTGAAGAATTTAATTTAAGTAATAAAGGTATAGAAATAGATTAATGAATTTTAGGTAACCAATGGCTCTTGAATAAAACATAAAATATACTGTCTGTGCATTGACTGCTATTATAGATTCCATTACATAAGTACATTTAATAACAAAAATTATAAAATAAAAAAATTAAAAATAAAATTTGTGTATTTAACTCCAATACCCAAGAGTTTGGAGGATGTTGAAGAACCCAAGGGAAGCATGAAATCGGCGAGTACAAGCTGTTCTGTTCAAAGACTGACAAATCACTTACTTGTATAATATTTTTGTGAGCCTCACTGTGTCAACACTAGAATGGGTGCTGAGAAAGCAAAGCTGATACCAGATACCACCCAGGAGTTCAGAGTTCACCGTCTGTTAGGAAAGGCAAGCGAGGAAAGAAAGAAGGAAAGCTGGGAAACAACGTGGCCATAGAGGAGAAATGCTGAGGATATTATCCACATTTCTGGGAGAGTCCTCTGGCACAGTGCATGGTGTCCCCCCTTTCAGCTCTGATTGAATCGACTCCAAGGAGCACACATGTGACCCTTAGCTTAGAGACTCAGAGCTTATCATTAATTGTGACTGCGAAAAAAAAAAAAATCAGTACTGCTCAGTGCTAAACATTTGAACTATATTTCTGCAAGATGATCTAGAACCAGGGTATATAAAGGTCGAGGCATAGGTGTTCATGTTAAAGAGAGAATTTCATGCCCAAATCAAGAACTTCCTGATTTCAAAAGCCAGTGCAAGTGGAAGCTAAGGAAAGAGCTTGCTGGAATCACTAAGCAAATTCTCCTCTGGATGTTTCCACAAATAAAGAGGAGTGGAGTATTAAAGAAAAACTTTTGTGGGTTGTTTTTCATTTAGTTTCTGTTCTGAATTATTTTCCTCCCATAAACCCTAAGTACATGCACTGTGTGTATATATAAATGCAGTGCGTTTGTGACAAAGTCTGGTTATGTTGTATATATATAGACATAGTCTAAATGACGTTAGACTAATGTAAGTGGAAAATAACAGCCCCTGCCATCAGTCCTGTGGTTACACAGAAATTCACACCATCAGTCTAAGCAGCATCAGCCAACATAGACATGCATGATACTGTTTTAACTTGATAAACCAAGCATGTTAACTTTTATTTAGGTTTTTGTTTTCTTCATCCTAGTTATAATGGTAATTTCATGATTCGGTTATCCTTGGGAAGGGTGGAAAGAAAAACACTATACAGATATATCTATCCATATATGCACACCCCTGTGTATATATATTAATAGATATGTATCGTGTATATTTCCAAAAACATTTTCTGTCGTTTCACCTCATCTTGTGCCGCATGAATTTTTGGTGGTTCAATTTATTTTGTTTTAATTCATATTTAGCTTTATGGCTATTTTAACTCATTGTTATACTTTTATGAATAATTATGATCATTATTTTTCAATACTGAGAAATATTCAGATACAAAAATCAAAAGGCAACAAAATCTTTTCTTGCCATCCTTGTGTTTACTGCCCCCTCCCTTCAGCACATCCCTTCAGTATTTTTCTAGAAGCAAAGCAAAGCTCAACAAACCCAAGAAAGTTGTGTACCAAAGAATGGAATACTGTATTTCCCTTCTTTCCTTCTATTCATATTTCCCTTTTGAGTTTCTTCCTTTCTCCCGTTTTTAATTTCTCCCTATATCTGCACAGACTATTTCCCTTCACTCTCCCTTTTAATGGTGCTGTAATTAATTTAAAAAGATACACAAAGGAGCCAGGGATGAAAAATAAAAAGAAAGACCTGCAGAAATGATAAACAAAAACATACCCTACCCCATAAATTTCAGATGGCATAAAAAGAATTTTATTGCAGATACAGAATGTGTGTTTTATCTTTTATTTCTGGACAAGCCTAAGACCATTGTGTGGCATGCCGTGACAGTTTTGCAGTACTCAACTAACCATGGCTTCCATCACCAGCGCATGAGCTGTTATGACGCCATCTTGTGTTTCATCCAAGTATCACATCCCAGCTAACCCAACAAGTCCCCTGTCTGAGTTGTGGGCATAACTTTCCTTTGCAGTTATAATGTCATGGGTTCTCACATTTGTGTTTATTTTTATTGGGCCCCTGAAGCCCTATGAGCTGCTCTGCCAGCATTTCTGTATGATTTTGTTCTGGTACCTTCTTTCCTTGGCATAGCAGTCAAGCATGTGTCTTTTGTCTGGCCATCTTGTCTTTGAGTCTACTGTCATGGTGTCGTTCTGTGATTCTGTTCTCTGTTTGTAATATGTGGTTTGAAGTCCTCTGCCTTTATTTATCCCTTGTTGTCTCTACTGCTAAACTTACCCCCAAGGAACTTCACAAAGAAGAAAAAAAATTTCCATTTGAGTTGTACGGCTGTTAACAATGATTTGCACCTGGAAGTCATAAGCTATACTTTTTCTCAACTAACAAGGGGAAACTTACAGTGGGAAACTACTATGAATGTTCAAACAACAATGAGAAACCCTTGTTGAATTTCTTAACATGATTAAATTGGCTTTTTTTAAGGTACTTGAAGGAAGTGCTAATTTCCTAAAGACTCTTTTCATAGGTCATCAGGCTCTAGTTAGAATCTTTTCTTCAGACACAGAATGAAAGAAGACTGGTTTGGAGAATGCTAGGAGAGAACATCCTTATGTCTGCTGCACAAAGCACAGCCTGCCCCTAACTTGGTGAGGCATTGGTGGAAATCTATCTATTGGTGGAAATCTATTCTATCCTAAAACAAACTTGTGCTTATATAACGTTATCATAAATCATAAATATGTTCAGCAAGATATCTACAGGTGGGGGAACCCAAGCTCTTTTGACTTACTGATTCCACCCATGTATATTGTGAGGTAAGATTACCTTTTGATCTTTCTATGTCAAACGATATATATTTTTATCTCATTTTATTTTTTTTAATTCATGGAAGCATTAAAGAGCCAACAGTTTTACTTGGACCTGAATTCTTTAACTCATCCTTTCAAATAACATGGCATGTCCACTAGTTCTGTTTCTGTAGATAGTCTAAATTCCGTGAGACAGATGTTGAAAAAAGTGCCCTGTCCACCATGCAGTAAGAGGCAGCTACACTCTATGGCTTTCCAGGCAACTTGGTGTATTACTTAGAAAGATTTAGGCATTTAATGTGGACAGTATGAAAATACATTATGTGAACAACATGATTTCCTTTTTCTTAAGGATTGAGTGAAAGAATCTGACATCAGAAGAGGTATGGTAGATGGAACTGGAAGGAGACAAGGGATGGGGATTCAGCAGGGATACAAAATGAATAAATTTTAATAAATAAATATATAAATAAAATTAAATTTAAAAATCTGACATCAATATAAAATGGTAGTAGCTGTTGGGAAGACTGGATTGAGTCTGAAGAAAAAGTGAACAAAGCCATTAGTTTATCCTGAGATATTGCAGAAAGGCTAGGAAAACTGATTGTTTTTCTAGGTTAAAATGAAAAAGAAGAATGAAGACAAAGAGGGTGAGAAGCTAAACAGAAGCTGCAGATGAAAGCATAATGAAAGGGAAACATAGAAGGAGCATGATAGAGGAAGGAAACAAGAAAAGGAGGATGAAAAGAGGGAGAGAGACAGACAGAGAAAGAAAGAGAGAATAAGCATTATTATAAGCCAAGTACAATAGTTTGCTGTAAATATTTTAATATTGGAGGCAGCAAGATTACTCAGTAGGTACAAATTCTTGCCACCAAGACTGACTGCCACAGTTCAGTCCATAGGCCCTCATGGTAAAAGGAGAGAACCAAGTCCTCTGATGTAATACTCAGACACCATGGCATTTGCACAACCACACACAGAAAAAAAAAAATAACCAAGGCACATGTGCACATACCTTCCCTCAGTGTTCGAATAAAGTGAATATAGTGTTTCTAGGTTTATATTGTGTAGCATATTTACACAGTGGGTGATTTCAAGCAACCATCATTAAATTCAGAATTGAGCAGCATTGCTAATTAATATAGTATGCAATTTTTTTAATCATACAAACAATACAGAGATCAGTAACTTCCAGAAAATGTATACTAATGAAATAGTGGAAGAGTGCTGAGTTTTAATTTTTGTATTGTATTTGTTTTAATGTCATATTTGTAAATTTATCGTTTTAATTTTGGAGAATGGTCATAATTTAATAACAAGCTTTCAAGATTCTTAAAAATGGAGCCATCAGTTGGGAACAAAGCCCTGGGACCCTTCCTAAGGGCCTGACCTGCCAGGTAAGCACCGGGCGCCAGCAGGCCATAGTTTCTTACGACCCATTGTTCCCGAAACTGTTTGCTTTGGGACACATCCGTGACCACCGATGTGACCACCGATGTTATCTTCGGGCCTTGTAACTCTTTAACCCACCTTCTTAGCCTTGGGAACTTCCCACCAAGGGCCTTGGTATTTTTCCACTACTACTTCCCTTTCTCGCCCCTCTCCCCCGCCCTGCCAGAACCACGTTTTAAAAGAAACACCAAAGTTCAATAAAGCTGACACTTGACCGGCAAAAAAAAAAAAAAAAAAAAAAAAAAAATGGAGCCATCAGGCTCATAAGCTAGCTCTAGAATATCACTGGCCCACTGTGTGAATGCATGGCTGAGTGTTTTACTTAAGCCTCACTTTAAGTTACTATGATAATGGGAATTATTGTGGTCACATCACACTTGAGGAAATCAGGGTTGGATGTTTTTCTTTGCCAAGAACACACACCTGTGCTTAAGTGGCAAGGCTAATAACAAAATTATGTTTGAAAACAGATAACAGGATCCACAAAAAAGCAATAAAATTCAGAATTAGCCTGTGATGATTTGTGTAGCCTAGCATGAGTACAGCTTCCCTGATGCCCCAATGAAGTCCTCACTTCATCAGTCTATGTGCAAAAGAAGGTTAAATGTACTGTGATGTTAGCAATGGTGAAATGAAGGGGGTGTAACAAAGCTACTTCTTGTATCTTGAAGAAAAATGCTAACACACACACACACACACACACACACACACACACCCATACACCCATATCTTCATGAAGATTTCTGCTTTGACTAATTTTGACCCTCAAAAGTGAGTTGTGAGGACTGGGGAGATAGCTCAGCCAATAAAATGCTTGTCTTCGGAGCACAGGGACATGAGTTTTAATCCCCAGAGCTCATGTAAAAAAAAAAAAAGAGAAATCTGGTCAAGGTGGTGAGGCCGTCAAGGTGGAGAAAAGCTGATCCCAGGGAATTACTGGAAGGCCAGTCTAGAGCCATCAGAGACCCTGCATCAAGACAGAAAGGAAAACATTAAGCAGTGCCTATTGTAGGGAGAATGACATCCGAGGTTGCTCTCTGTGCATTTGCACGTTCACATTTGAACATGGGTACGCGCGAATGTGGATTGCCCAGTGCTCCTCCTTTCCTGATGATGACCATAGACAGAATATTTCTCAGGCTTTCAAAATTCTGTTTCTTCTACTTTGAAAGTCGGTAGGAGATACTGTTCTCAGCACGGGACCGTAAACTGCAACGTGACTCCATTACTCAGTTGTGAAGTTTTCGGAACTTTTAAAGTGCAATGAATTTCATTTAGTTACAGCCGTCAGCGCATGTTAATTAAACAGCTGAGCCATGAAATATGTCAATGCCCTTTGCTTCCACATTTTCTCAGAGAGTAAACTAGTATATTAACATTTAAAACAGTGTGAGGATCATTGTACTGCAAAGAAAGACTGCAGCTTGTAGAAAGACCATTTTACGGCGGAAAAAAAAAATGTGTGAGAGATCCGGGAATTAAAAAGAAAGCATTGGGCCTTTTTAGTTCTTCTAATTTGACAAGCTAGATTCTCTGATTGGGTTTCCGAGAGTACAAACCGTTACCTTAATTTGATATGAGATTTAGTTGCCCTGTTGTCAACTTTCAGTGACAGCCAAGTAAAGTCCCTTGAAGGGATATCCAGACTCTCTGCTATGAATGTGCTACTTTTATACTTTTGATCCTTTGCTCAATGACTTATTCATTTACACTTACTGTTGTGATAGCGTAGTATAGTCTTAAGAAGTTTATATTTTAAATTCTGGAGTCCTAGCAGCAATCTCATAAAGATACATGACTATTACCATCTCCAGTTCGACTAGGTAAGGGCTAAACAAATGAACAAATGGCCAAGGTTACACAGTAAATAGAAAAACCAGAAATTAAAGCCATAGTAATCTATTTCTAGGGCCCTACACACTGGGCACGGCACTGTTCTGTTTTACATGCATTAACCATGTACGTGATGTAGCTATATGCCTCCCAGAGAACAGTGTAAGTCGGGTATTAAGCATATTCCATAACCAGGAAATAAGTGGCCATTGGGTTTATCACGGTGTACCACAGAGCAGTTACTTCATCGTGCAATTGTGATTTTTTTTCAAATAACAATGGTTGAGCTAAGCCACTGGGGGACGGAGAGGTGGCTCAGTCAGTAAAGTGCTTGTGGCAAAGCATGGGGACCTGCGTTTGGATCCCTGCCAGATACCTAAAGCGACACAAGCAGCATCGTGCTCCCATAATGCCAGTGCTAAAGAGATGGAAACAAGAATTTTAGGGCTTTCTGCCTAGTCATTTGGGCCAAATAAGTGCACTCCAGGGACAGTATGAATTGCCCATCTCAAAAACTAATGCAAAAAAGTGTTCAAGGAAGACACCTGAAGTTGACTTCCGGCCTCCATGTACACACACGCATGCACAAACACACACACACACACACACACACACACACACACACACACCTCTTGACATCTATGAAGTAACATTTAATCATCAAGGAGTAAGTAATACCAACATTTATGTGAAGGTCACTCCTCTTATGTCCTACATGATAATCTATGACCCAGAGTTTTTTGCTTATTATGATGTTTTTGGTCTTCTTGAAGAATGTCTGAGCTGACAGCAGCCAGATCTGACTGACTCCAGAAGTCTATGTAGAGTGGCTTAGTGAAAAATTTAGTAAGCAACTACGTATATATTTTTTGATTTCACAAATAATTATGCCCCTTGGAAGACTGTTTGAAATGATACGGCTAAGAGAAATGCTGACTGTGTATCCGAGAGGCTGTAGTTTTTACCTTAGGACCTTTCTGACTGCTAGGCTCTCTTGACATCTCTAAAATCAGGCAGTTCATTTTACTTTTTCTATGTTGCTTATTTCATTATATTACATCTCTACAGCTATAAAAAGACAAGATGGAAACAAACAAAACTTGGTGAAGCCCATGCATTTTCCATGTGAGAAAATATTTTTTAAGGAGTTTTCGAGTGCTAAAGAAAGCATCCCTTTAAAACTAGATTGGCTTTGGTTAGAATCTTCTTCCGAGGGAAATTGGGTATGCACAGCTTTGGGGGGTTCTAATTACAAGTTATATCAATCCTGGTGTACCCTGAAGTCAGTCCTGAAGTCAGTTCCTAAATAAGGGAGCTCTGTCCAGCTGAAATTTTTTGAGAACTCTCTGCCCTAGAATTTTTTCTGTATCTACACACTGAGCACAGACTCTATCTTTCCAAAACATAATGACAGCTCTGGTGCTATTTTGCCAAGTGTTCCGATTTTTCAGGTCAGTCACCCTGAGCAAAAGTCCCCAACTTTTTCCTGTAAGGAGCCAGAAAGTGAATACTCTAGTCTTTGGGAGTGTCACATGCCTGCTAAAAAACAGTAGGCTCTGTTGCTTTAACAATACAGAAACAGCCACAGACAGTACATGGACCAGCATAGCTGTGTTTCAGGAAGTCTCTTTTATCCTAACAACCAGCTTGCTGAACTGAATCTAGAGAAATGTGACAGGTTAAGAGGATCTGTATTGTTTTCAGCATAGAAATCTCTCTTCACTGTGAGAGAAATCAGCATACAGAATTGTATATGAATTGTATATGAATGTGTGACACTCAGGGAAAGACATTTTTTTTTTCAGCCTGTGCCTTGATTCCTGATATATTTGAGCCTACTTCTTGAAGAACTAGTTTTATAACTGTGGCTTCCCATAAACTCTCCAAATCGATAAAAAAAAAATGCTCAAAAGTTTATAATCTTTATGGTTCTAAAATTGTGTAAGTCCTGTGCCCTTTATAGTGGATCCTAATATGTGTGTGTGTGTGTGTGTGTGTGTGTGTGTGTGTGTGTGTGTGTGTGTGTGTGTGTTGAGTTTTCCACTGCATGCATGAAAATTCACAAGACAATACTAGACATTAGAAGATCATGTTTAAGGGCATTTCCTACTATTGTTTTACACATGCCATTATCTCATGATCCCTGGATTATCCATGTGTCTCTAAACCTTATCCTTATTTTTGCATAGCCATCTTGTGAGAGTCTTGCCTCCATTGGGACACCAGCTACTGTCTTCCCCTGTCAAGTTCCACAAGGAGCATTCTTGAAATCAGGCCCCCACACTGTGTCATGTTCTGATAATTCTTCCTTGGGCTTTGAATGTGGGTTATTGAGCTGACTGATGTCTAAATGACTGAGATGCAATATTTGCTGAGAACCACATCTCCTGAACACTTTGATTTATAGCTTTGTAAGTTTTATGGAAACAGTGAGAGAGGAAAAAAAAACCCAAGATTGTTCTTGCTAACACAGACAGGGAATGGGAAGTCCTTGCTGAATTGCCATCAAAAGCATGTGTTATATCTTAGCATCCTGGATGTACTAGGGTAAGTTATTACACAGTATGTGGCTGAGAGTGGCACCCTGTGTCTAGGTGAATAATACCCTCTGCCACCTGGCAGCAGATTAGGCTGGAGCAAACTAGAAAAATACAGGCTCAAAACCATCCTTTTGTAAAGTAATTCTTAGTTTCCTCGCCATCCTTAAAATTTGAAATCTGTAGAATGGCAATGTGAAAAACTCATGAGTGAACACTGTTAACTACGCTGTCAGTTCCTAGGACATCTTAGAGCCAGAAATAGGTAAGGTTGACACTTTGAAGTTTGGAAGCTCAGAAATGATGTTAGGTTCATTAGCACCACTACCTCTATGAGCACCACTACCTACCTCTTTGCTTTTGTGCCTAAAGTTGTAAGGCTCCAGAGGGCAAAGAGGAGAGAGGAAAAGAGGTGAAAACAGACAATAAAGAAGGAGGTATGGAAGTTAGTTTTTAATATCACCCAATTTGAAATCCACACTTTAATAAGACTCTGACATTGAGGAAATTAAACAATGTAAGACCCTCATGAAGGTAGACACACCATTGGCGGCCTGAGAGTGAATACCAAAAATAAAGTCATTTGTCTCCCATTATACTTGGTAATAATTTTGCAATTTTCCATGTGATTGCTTCAGTACATATTTGCTTATACATGCTCATTTTTAGTTTTTCCACAGCCCCCGCAGGTAAATTCCATCTTCAGGGCTAATTGGTGGAGTAGAGCAGTGTTGTGGTTTGAGTATGAAATCCCCCTTGAGTGTTCATATGTTGTGGCTTGGTCTCCTACTGACTGAACTATGGTGAGGCAACTTGATTATGAGGCCTGTTAGCTTCATCAGTGTGTAGTTTGTTGATGTGTTCCTAGATTAATGATCTATTAGAAAGTAGAGCCTTTGGGGAGGAAGAAGGTTATGGGGACATGGCTTTGGAGGGTGTATCTTAGTCCTTTGCAATCTGTCTGTGCCCCCAAGCTGCCTGGAGTTGAGTAGCTTTGCCCACCTAATGTTCTGCCCTGCTAGCCTAAAAACAAGAGTCAAGAAAACATGACATGAAACACCCTAAGCCACGAGCCAAAATAAATCATTCCTCCTTTAAAGAGTTTCTATCTGGTATTTTTCAAACAGTTGAAAATTTGACTAAAACAATCAAGATCATGTAAAATTAGAGTAGTATAAACTCTAGTAGAGGAATTGTGACTTCACTGAATGACATATAAATTATTTAAAAATTTCACTCCCTTTTGAAAAGATACTTTATTTTGAAGATCAAAACAACAAAAATAAAAGGTCAAGCAATTGTGCAGAAAGTGCACAATTTATCTATCTATCTATCTATCTATCTATCTATCTATCTATCTATCTATCCCTTCATAAATTTGGTTCCAGTTAAAGTGTCAGTTAGTGGTACTAAGAATCATATTAAGCTCACCAATAACTTTAAATCTTTAAATTTGAAAATTTTGGGTTTATTGTAACGATTTGGGTTTGAGTAACAACACTGAACTGCACAAACAAAATTTGATTTGCACAAGGTCATTGAACTAATTTGTAATGTTGTGGTAAATAAATCCATAATCCAAGTCATTTTACTGATTAAAATAAAACTCCAAACAATTTTACTGCAAACTTAGAAGGCATCCAATAGATAACTTAGAGGACAATTCGGTGCCTTTTTTTTTTCTTTTTTGGCATGGTTGATACACAGGAAAAGATGCTGTTGATCCCCTCAGGATCACATTCACAGCCTCATTGGTCATAAATGAAACTCAGAAATAACGGGTTAATGCTGAGGCAGTTAATGGAGCCAGAAGTTACCTGTGGGATAGACTCAATGCCCATATTCTAATCATGTTTCCTCATGGTCAGAATGTTACTATCCTACACAAAGGATGCAACATTAAAATGTTGCATTTACAATACACCTAAATTACTAACAATACTATAACCTATAACCTATGTCTTGTCAAGATCAGGCAGTGCAACTGAAGGACAAATATTTGTATCTGTGGCCAATAAAAAAAAAATTCAATTCTACTTTTCATTTGTATGCAGTCTGCTTTATGGCCTTCTCCTGTCTTGACTTCATTTGTTTACTTAGAGATTTGTTCTAGGTTCACTGCCAAATACCATTACGTGGCTTCCTTTATCACACGAATTGCTGAAGTAATTCTTTAGTGTATTTTTTTTTTACTGCAGTTCCAATTTTTAAATTGCCTACCATTCCCTCAGGGTCAGATGCTGCACAGATGCTGGCTTGTAACTATTGAACTTGATAAAGAGTTAACCCTATCAGCTCCTTTCATATCAACTATTTCCTTCTCTCTGTGTACTGGTTTCACTTACAAAAAGTGTAGACTTGCTTCAAGAAGGGTTAGTTGCCATATTGGACCTACTAAAATTCTACTCTTAGAAAAGGGTTTTGTTCAACAATGACACCCAAGGAATCAGCTCCACCTTTGGGATTATTTTCTCAGTCTTTGATCCAAATCAGGATAATTGCATTTAGTTATCCAGGTCCATGGCTTTCGAAGCACTCTTCCCCACACAATGGTCAAAGATGAAGGTGTAGACTGCTATGCTAACAAAAGCTTCTAGTCTGTGCTTCAGCACAGAAGATGGTTTCTCTTCTTAGGATTAACTGAAATTGTGGCAAGACAGAGGCCAAAATTGTGGCAGAGATATTCCAACATAATCTTTCCCATGAACACCTTCATTTAATAAGTGTGTATTAAGCATTTGCTGTGGATTAAGCATAAGAGAGACAGTGGGGATTCAAGAGTAAACAGAAACAGGGGTGAGCCTGGTGACTGTAATAGTGAAAACAGTCACATGATTAATCAAGTGATCTTCACACAAATGTGTGGTGACAATCTCTGATGATGAGTGCTGTGAAGCAGAGGCAGTTGGTGCTATGAAGCATATCGTAGTGGGACAGGTGACAAGGCAGGGGCTGACAGTGGGAGCAGGAAAAGCTCTGAGGAAATTATATTTGAGCTGAATAATCTGAGATAAGTGGGAATTAACCAAGCAAAGAGGAAGTTGAAAGCAGCTGATCTTGCAAGAAATTTTGAACATCGGAAAAAAATTCAATCAACTTGGAAAGGGAGTCTGCTGGAGGCAGCAAGAATCTCATAGGTTTTATCCAGGCATGAAGGGAAAAAACTCTAAATATCTCGTGTCCAGTCACATCTTTGAATAGACATAGATGAGGGCAACTTTGTTATTATCTCCAGGAGGGAAAGGAATGAACTTTGGGAAAAGTGGGGCTGGGTACCAATTTCTACCAATAGCATGGAAGGTGATAGGATTATATATCTTAGACTGGAAGAGTCGCCAATGCCATGTCCAGATTCTCAAATATTAGATGATACTTTGAAGTTTGGCATATGATCGCACATTATTTCTCTAGGCATTTTTTTCCAGTCTGGATATAGGAGACATCACTCAGGAGACTATGAAAGTCCTGGGCATGTTTACATTGTATTCCACCTCTTAGAGAACTGGTCATGCAACACTTTTTAAAGAAGCAAAAATGGCCTCCATGCTGTGTTAGAGATGAGAATTGCAAGAGACAAAGGAATAGAGATTACCTGTGCAATACCACACATCAAGGAAAAGACAGTAAGTACTTCCTCCCCATTACATCCCAGCCACCATAGTCATTATCAGTTATGGTATCAAATAAGAAACTTTAAAAGAGTTGAATGCCCCAGTGTGACTAATGATCCCAAGAGAAAGTAAATTTTTTAGATATTAATTCTGACTTACTAACATCCTACAACAAAAGCTTGAACTTATACTTTCTCTATACCTATAATAATAAAAAAAAAGCTCTCTGCTAAGACCATATATGGTAATGTAATGAAATATGCATTTTAACCCAGAAAGAAAATAACAGGGGATTTATTCCAGAGAGCCTATTCTTATACTGAAATTTTCTGCATCATGCTTTGGTATGCTAACAGCATCCCAGTACTGATTTGATATTTATAAAATTTCCATATCCATCAACTGGCGGGAACAGCAGGGCTTCTTGCTGTCATTATTCAGGCACGGTCACTTCCATATGTATATAACTTCTAATTCTGATTTTATTTTATAAGATTGCAATTCTTTACTATTTAGATTCTTTAAGTTTCATAGCTTCTTTTATGCAGTCAGTATCCAGTAGCTGTCAAGTTCAAGTTAAAAAATGAATTATTTTATTGCCCACACAATGATCAATATGTGTGCTATCACAAAAGCTTAGTTCTAGCCCCTGTTTCTTCAACTCTAAAAAATAAAGACTTCTCCAACGTTTACTCCAGCGAAAGAGATTGTGAGTGAGTGTGTTTTCAGTAAAATAGAACCATGTAATGGCAGGAACTTCATCTATACACCCAGCCTCCTGTGGCCGCAGAATCCATTGACTCTTTTATTATTATTATTAATATGAGTTTCCAGCCTAGCCACAGCACTGCTGACTGTATTTCATTACAATGCACTGCTTCATCCAACGTGCTCTGAATGAAGTAGATCTGCTGTGTGGCTTCAGGTTCAGGAACTTCCTCCAAACAGGGATTGTTTATCAGTCGGCAACATTCTTGGAGCATTTGAAAGCCCGGTGATGAAGTTCATTCAGTGGTATGGAAGTATGTGAGTGTGATGGCTGCTTCCTTCACAATGGTCTGGCATGGAAGGATGGAGAAGAGGCCATTGTATCCATACAAACTTGCCTCTACTGTGGCTTGTCCAGAGAAGTTGAATCATTTTAGGAGGGAGTTCTAATGAGCCTGTCTCTTAATTGCTTACTGTCTCTTAATTACTTTGTTGTAACTCTGTGAGACTCTTTGAAATGCTTGCAAAGAATAAGTTTGGGATTTTACAAGGACTAGTTCCATTTCTAGAAAGAAAAAGGGATGATGTTTTCTGCTCTATGCAGGATTTTTTCCTCTAGCCATAGAGTTTCACTGTAGAGCCAAGAAGCAGGATTGAGCCAGGGTGGGGGCCATGCCTCTTGCTTCTAAATAACGACAGTGATACCTTTTTCTCTTTCAGTTTTAGAACAGTAGTGAGTTTCTTTATGGAGGCAAACTCATCATGTTCCAAATTGTGTAACACGTCTAATAAAGGAAGTAAGAAAAAATTGGCCTGATATGCTGATTCATCAGCCTTATATTGCTATGACAAAATAACTGAGACTA
Source organism: Psammomys obesus (assembly GCF_907164565.1). Lineage (NCBI taxonomy): Eukaryota > Metazoa > Chordata > Mammalia > Rodentia > Muridae > Psammomys > Psammomys obesus. The sequence continues at coordinate 20,901,762 of NW_026596134.1, read as the reverse complement.
AAAGCTTCAAGGGTAAAAAGGGATTATTTTGTCTGTGTTTCCAGAGATTTCAATCAATTGGAAATTGCCTGTAATTGCAGGGCAGCAGGGAGGCTAAGGTGAGGAAAAGATTATGGTGGAGAACATTAAAACACTAAAATTCTGCCTCATGTCATCTAGGCAGAGAGAGAGAAGGGATTCAGACCTAGGTCCCAATCTCCACTTCATAGACATGCTCCCAATGGCCCTGCCCTCCTTCCACTAAGCACCACCTCCTAAATATTCTGTTAGTCACATCTTGGAGCAGCAGCTGAGCCTCTAGCATATGGCCTTTTGGGCAACTGAATATCCAAACCATGAAAATAGTATGTCTTTTTGTTTTCTGCAGTTGTCTAACTAGAAAAGCGGGGGGAGGCTATGATGCTTACCAGGCTGTTGTCTTTCACTGAGCCTGAAAGTTAGGAATAACTTGCAAGCCAGGAGTCCTCTCAGACCCTGTCTAAAACCACTGTTCCAGGACAGAGAAAGGGGTTTCCAGTGACTACTCAATGGCACAAATGCACCCGATTCGCAGTGGAGGAAAACCTGTCTATCTTTAAAACAGAATTTGTGTCAACACAGACAGAAGCAAAATGACCTCTCTTTGGTCTAAAGGGGCTAAGCCACCATGTTTTACTACCCACCCCCTAATTCACTTACTCTATGAAAAGACTTGCTCAGGACAAGGTTCAGGACATTTGGGAACTTTCTGTGTTAACTAGTGTTGATTACAGGAAAACATGGTCAAGAACCCCAAGCCTCCTCTGTTCACTTCTCTTTCTCATTTGCTTCACATCAATTCATGAAATGGAGCAGAGGCTGAGTAAACTCACTGTTATTTCCTGATGACACAAGTATAAAATTGACGGATAAACTACAAGAAAGTTTTCATCCTGCTTGGGGAAGTGTTGATATGAGGGCTTTAAGGGTCGGCAGTCCTATTAAAGAGAAAGACCACCGGGGAATTATGAGGAAAAGAAAAATGGGGGAAATGTCTAGATTCTATTGGAAATTGAGGATGCTATGGGCATTTCAAGAAAAAATGCTTGCTTTCTTACCAGTTGAGCCACTTTGGTAAGAGAGGCTAAAAACTTTTTTTTTTTTCTCTGCAGCTTCCTTACATAGATCTGAGCTTTTATGTTTTGTGCATAATCTCATCAAGGTTCAGTGAGTCAGTGTTCTCCCATGAGAACTGGTCAATTACAAGAATGTTAACACAGAGTGCCGGGCTGGAGGGGTTCATGTGTGCAAGTTGGGAAGATGCTGGCTCTGGTGAGACAGAGCTATGCAGACTGTCCTGGGCACATGCTTGTGTACTGGGCAAGCTTGGGTACATCAGAAAGCTTGGAAGACATCTCTGGATTTCTCACAGCCCCCCCTTTTTTCTTGTGGGCCATGGCATTGTGGAATGTTTTATTTTTATCTTCAAGTGTGGGGGCTTCTAGCATCCTTTAATATGTCTGGGGGATGGAGCTATTTTGGTCACGCACAGCTCCTACACACTTAGAGATAGTGAAGATGAGTTCTGTTTGTCCCTATTACTCACCAGAGACTAAGCACTGATAATTTGGCTGCTGGCAGCATTTCACTGCAACAGCTAATAGAACATTTGGGAAGGATGCCAAAAGCAGCCAGATTGTATTAAGCACTTAAATTACTAGTTAAGATCAGTTCTGCAGTTTTGCAGACTTGAAGTCAGAAGCAGATCCACCTTCTAATTTGCAGCTTACTCTGTTGTTTATGTCTTCAGTTATTTCCTCCAGATATTTATTTCACAAGTGTAGTCTCTCTCTCTTTCTCTCTCTTTCTCTCTCTCTCTCTCTCTCTCATAGATATATGAGATATGTACATATTTGGGTGATTATATAAAACTTTGTACTACTATAGAATTCAACACAAATCTTCATGCAATTTCTTGGCTTCCACTTATTTTCATGCCCTTCTAATGCTTTCTTTGTCAGTGGCTTATACTTCAACAGAAACACTGAAGGAATCATGGTATGAAATATCTATTAAATTTCATTTTGGACCAAGCCAAAGGGGAGTAGAAATGTATACAGACTGTCAGTGTAGTCCTTACTATTCTCTATCTTGACCTTGACCAATGCTCTAAATACTCAGAATGTAATTTTGTTACCTCTAAATCACTGGTTCTAAACCGAGGGGGATGCTTGGAAATATGTGTAGGTATTTTGACTTTCTCAAGTAGAGAGAAGCTATTAGTACCCAACACAAAGAGACCAGGGACAGTGCTAAATATCCTGTCCCTCACAAGACAGCTACTGTGAAAGAAAACATCAATCATATTGATGTCTAGAAACTCCACCTTAAAATTTTCACCTTAAAATATAGTGATATGTACCCAAATAATCGCAAGATTATTGTAGGACTCAAACATATGTGAAATGTTCTTCCATGTCTAATAACAACACTGACTGGAATAGTACACAAGGACATCATCCACAATTCTTGAAAGAAAAATAATTTTTTTCTCTTAGATTAAAAGTTACATATGAAGTTATCAGTTAAGAGGTATTAAATTCACACACTCAACCTTGATCCCTATTTTATGGTTGCAACAAATTCTCTCAACATTAAAAAAAAAAAGCCAAAATATTAAATGGTATTAGAAAAAGCTCACCATTCAGTGACTAACACAGATAAAGAAAATTGGAATCCAAGTAACTAATAGGGTTCTGTATTAGTGTACAAGTGAGATGCAGCCTCTCTAATGGAAGCCAGCCTGAAATGATAAGTTGTTTGGATCTCATTAATTAGCATTCAGCGCTATTCGGTTTGCACCTGGAGTTGGGCTCACTCTATTGGGGCAGATGAGTATCAAACTCAACAACATCCAGCCACAATTTATTAGGAAAAAAAAAATATGTTCTACATCAGAGGCAACTTTTAATAATGGCCTTTCATATTAACTCAGATAACTGGAGATAGTAAAAAGAATAAATTAAATTCCAGCAGGCCAAGCTACAGCATCGGTACTAGGAGTAATAAAGCCTGTTCTCTTTGGGTGCTTCCTCTGTGAAGTCACTGCTTATCACACTTCTCCCTCACATGCCCCTGGAATAGACTAAAACAAAGGTTTTTAAAAAGTTGTCTTTAAAATAAAGACACCTCTTGAAAGTTTATCTTCACCAAGGTCCCTTTTAGATGGGATCCTGTTCGCTCTGCCACTCTATGAGCAGATCACCCATAGAAGTGCCAACTGATCAAAATTTTTATAGTCTTCAGTGGCATACACACTTTTTAAAAAAGGATTTAGGTTGGTTGCTCAGCAAAATAGCTAAATTGAATGATTATGCAAATATAGCACAGTATTATTTAATTGAGCTTTTGGAATGAAAAGTGACCCAGGTGTGCAAATTTCTTTGCAGTCTGGAGGAAGCACCTTCAAACACACACACACACACACACACACACACACACACACACATGCTAAATAACGGCATCTTGTAAGGACTAGAGGATGACAGTCCTGGCTGCCCTCCCGAGAAAATAAAAAGAAGAGAGCATGTGTGTTAGGGTCTATGCAGATGTCCAGGTTGTGATATAGAAAAAATAATCAGTGTATAAGAACAGTTTTATGTGAAAAACTATCCAAGCCTACTAGTTATATTAACACTTTATATTATATTCATGTATAAATTAATATATGTAATATAGCAATTATATATTATATAACAATTTATATATAATATTAATATAGATGAATCATAATAAATAATGTGATTATTTTAGCCCTTTAAGTGTGTAACTATGAAAGTATAGTAATCTGGGGAAATTTAATGTACCTCAGTAAGAAGCAAACTCCACTGCAAATGCTGCCATTCCACCCAAACTCATTCTCCATATATTTTTATTTCTCTTGCTGCCACCTCCCCTGACACAAGTATCCCAGGCACCTTCCTTCTACCTACAAAAGGAGCATAGGTAATAAGATACTGCATCTAATTAGAAGGTAGAATCACTTCTTCAATCCTTTCCATTTTTGAACCAGTTTTTTTTTTTTTTTTTTTTTTTTTACTGTAAATTATTATTTGCTCCTAGGCTTCACGACACAGCATTTTGTTTTGTTTTGTTTTGATTTGATTTGATTTTTTATAAAATGTATCCACTGAAAATATTAATTATGTCTCTCCAGCGATAGCTCACTTTTATCCTTTTAGTCTCCACACGTCTGACACGTGTAGCACTGTTTTTTAAAACTCTGCTTTATTTGGGGGTGTTTAGGTCTCAACCTCCCTTCCAAACTCCCAACCGCATGTAGCAGAGAGAAAGTTAGTGGGAAGAAAGGTCCCCTTTACTTCTCCTGGCTGTTTGAGACTATTTCTTTTAGGGCTCTACCAATTTCCATCAACAGCAAATGCAGTCAGCAGCCTCATCAAAGCTGCTGCAGACATCTTTCTGCTCCAAACCGCCTCACTGTCAGTTTCTCTGGTCTCTCCAAACTGCTTTGCCACAGGCCAACATCAGATGCTACAGCTTCTCTTTCAGGGCTCTAAATATATATCCTCAGAGTCCTAGGCCACGCCCCTCTCCATGCCCCTCTTCATGGTAACGGAAGGCCATTACCAGCTCAAAGGCCATGCTCCACACAAGACAATTAACAGGTGTGGACAAACTAAATCCCACTCTTGGGATTTAAACAAAAACATGTACATAATATGAGTTTGCAGAGAAAAGTAAACTTCCATTACAGACACTCAGTATAACGCAGCAGGGGCTGGTGAGGTATTTACCAAATACGGTGTTCTAAGTTTCTAGTAAGCAGTTTTAAATGGTAAAGTCAAAATCGAGAAAGTCTGCAGGCAGTTCCCAGCTATACTTTATCAGGGCTTGCAGGAGCCAGATCTGGGCATCCTTCATCTTCCTCTGACTCACTGAGTGTAGCCCCTGTTCTCTAGAGGGCCCAGAATACAAGTAGCTTTTTCACATCACAGAAGCCAACTTGCAGGGCCCTCTTCAACAACAGCTGGGTAGAGTCATTACCCAGTTTGTACATATCTCAATACATTATCTTGCACATCATAAATGCATACCCTTTTACTTGCTGATTTGAAACCAAATTTTAAAAGCACAGAAAACCAGGTCCTTCAGTGATTGCCATATGTAGCTCTTACTCTCTGACACTTGTCAAGGTTTGCAGAACGACATTTAAAAAAAAACACTCTATACTATAATGTGTTTTCTTTTGATTCTTTATAAGAATATGTATGTAATATGACTCCCTAGAGAGTTTTGGAAAAATTAGCATTCAAAAATTTTTTTTTAATTTTGCCTACTTACTTATTTTTAGGACTTTGTTCTGAGGCTTAGGTCTTGCATGACTCGTAGAAGGCCTTCTTAAGGGAATGAGTTTGATGTGTAGGAATAACTAGTAGGCATTTACCTTTTGACTCAACAGAGAGATTTAAATGAAAGAAACCAGTGGCATCCAGCATCCGAATGAGTCTGGGCTCATGAAATCTGCCTGCAGTCTCTGCCAAAATACTCCCTCAGCTTTGCTTTTCTTGTCTGTAATGGGATTCTTCCGATGAGTGACTGCATGGATCACAGAACTAACTCCCTTTGTCCTTCAAATCGGAACGTGACTCTTGCCTTAGAGTTTCTATCGTCCTGGTGGGACGGGGGTGAGTGTGTACTTATTAGTGTAGGAATGATTATACACGTGTGTGTGAGTGCATGTGTGTTTACTGGTGTGTGCACGTTTATGTGTAGGGAGGCCAGAGGTTGGTAGATAAAATGCCTTTCCTCGTTCTCTACCTTTGGCTCCTGTTTTATTTATGTTTTTGAGACAGAATCTTACAGTGAACTTGAAGCTCATCACTTCAGCTAGAATTATTGGCGGTGAGCCTAGAGAGACCCCTGCCTCAATACCCTTCAGAGCTGGGGTTACAGGAGGCATTGTAACACCCAGAATTTTATGTGAATGCTAGAAATCTGACCTAGATTTTCATGCTTGCATAGCATGTAATTTATTGACTGAGCCGTCTCTGCAGCCTCATATTCATCTTCATAAACAAAGTGGTTCTGGCCCTTCTATAAGCATAGTTAGTTAGGATTTTAACAGTGAACCACATGCTCACACAAAGCAGTTGGGCTTTATGCTTGATAACCGTGACCCGCACATAAGAAATGGCAATAACGGCAGAGGAACATTATAGCATCAGACTCAGGCACTGTTGGTCAGATACAGTTAAGTCCTGGCCTAGATGGGATAGCCAAGTCCTAGCTTATCTGTGAATGACTATTGCCAATTGCATTCTTGTAGTTAAGTTTCAGTCAGTTGTTTCCAGATTTTCACAGCTCAGATCTCTGGAGTGGAATGCTTTCTATTGAGGTTTCTTTCTAACACTGTATAGAGAAAGGTAGACAAGTGCAATTATTTTTCCCAACAATGTTCAGCTGAATGCAATTAACAGGACAAGGACTTTGACTGGAATGGCAGTGTGTACTGCAGGAACCCACTGGCAGATGACAAAGAAAATGCCAAATGTGTTCGGCAGGTCTTGTTCTCCTATCCCATTCTGCTTTCATGGTTGGCTTTCCTACGGTCATCATTTCCATGTGTAAAACCAGTGTTCCAGCTTGGATGGTTCTCACCGAAACGCTTGCCAACTGACATTTCGTATACCTTACCATTGTTAAAAACTAAGAGCCCTTCTTCAGCTGGTAAACACTATGCTTTTAGTGCCTGGCTCAGGAGAAAGCTCCATTCAGTGTTCTGGACAGCAGAAAAGACCAGCATATATGACACAGAGCTATCTGAAAGTGCTTCAAGGTACACTTTAAAAAAAAAAATCTATGTGGGTTTCTTTTGTTTGGCCACCATGGTCATAGGAGTTCTCCAAAAGAGAAAGAACTGCTTGTGGCTTCAGAGTACAGATGGATAATTGTTGCCATGCTGCCTCTGATTACCTTAGATTGAATATTCCAGAAAATCTCAAGTGTCTCAACAGTAACATGGAACAAAGGACAGCAGGACAGAGGGTCCCAAAGCAATAAAAATGAGTCATAATCAAGACACTCTTCTAGGAGCAGGAACTGATAGATGGACAATTTGCATTATTTACATAATATGAATAGAACATAAGATAAAATAAATCTATGACCCACACTCCCCTACGCCTTTCTCTTTGACCACATTGTTCCAAATGACTCCTGACAGAGGCTAAGTTGCACAGTGGGGATCAGCTTGCAAACCCCCATCCTTAGGTTAGTGGTCTACCATCTGCTCAGCTCTGCAGCCTATGCATCCAAGGTAATATTTCCATTAACCCCACACATTATTACAGAATGTTCTCCCCTTACTTGAAAAAATGGAATCAGCAACATTTGCTAAGCTCCAGCAAGGCAGCAGTGCTGTGACATTCTTGTTTATCGCATGTTTATTCTTATAAGATCATAGGATGCATGAATGTAACATCATAATATTGGGGGTACTATATCTATAATTTATTTCAAACATTCAGCAATTGATAGTGCTAATTTGGGGAAGCAGTTTTGAGTTTGATTAGCAACGACACTTACTTTCTTTAAGCCATTCGGTTGAAATATTATGTTGCTTTGGTTTTAACCCCCACCCCACCCCCCAAAAAAATGGGCAAAAGAGAATTTAAGTCATTTACTTGAAGCCTTATAGCCAGCTACATGCCTTCAAGTCCTGCTTTTTAATGCGGTGTCTTCTCCAGCAAGGTCAGGAGAGCTTGCTTCCTGGAAGCTTTGCTTGTTAGTAGGATGTATAACCTGTGGGGAAAGACCCAGCAGCAGCCAATTCTACTTATCTGCCTGGCTTCTCTGAAAACACATGGAACAGATATTTCCATCTCCTCCTCATCTGCGAGTTTTTCCTTTGGGCCACAAATCGTAACTGCTTCTGCTTTGCAGGGCTGTTCTTTTTTTCTTTTACTTTTACTTTCTTTAACAGCTCTTGGATGTCATTTTCTTTAAAAGTATCAGAGGGATTTTTCCCCCTTCTGGAGCCATCCGCCTTACTAAGTCTTTCCTTTGGATTTTCTCTCCTTCTAAACCAGTCTTCAGGACCGTGGGGGTCATCAAATGTCTGAAATGCAGGCATTCCCCAACAGTTAAGCTCCACACGTACATTTCTGTCTCAATTTGCACCCATCTGCCAATTTCAAGGGTACATTGTAAACTGCCTTTATTTTGCAATAATTGCTTATTCCCCTGTTAGCAACCAGACAGTAACATTCACTGCTCCTGTCAAGGAATGTCACTATGTTGTGCAAGACAGATAGGGCATTCCTAGCCACCTATATATTATTAATGCTTTATATAGTATATCATTTTGAAAAAGCAAAACATAAGTGACACAAGCATACCCAGTCCTGGATCCTGCAATTTTATAAACAGTACTAACTTTTTTGTGAGTTTTAAATTAAAACTGAGTACAGTCCACCCATTCGGAATGAAGTTAAAAATATAGGCCTTAATCATTTTCTGGCTTGTCACACTGGGAAAACATTGCTATCAATGATTACTATAAAACAGGAGTGAAGCTAACGAGTGGGCTTCTCTCAGGGAAAGACCGCATGCAAACACACTGGGCTCATGCTTAAGAGAGGGAGAGAGATTGTAAGTGGGTTTCAGAGTTCTACCATGATAGCTGTCTTAATTAAACGTGGCACAGTCGCTATAGAGAAAATCTGTAAGGTTTCCCGGACTTTCTTTCTCCTACTCCGCCTCAGATGGTCATCGCATTTAGCACTGAACTTTAGAATTCAAGTCACATATTCACTGAATTTGCACAAACGAGGGAAATGTGCTTGGAGACCTAGTGAGGAAAGGTGAATATTGTTTGACTGAAGAGGCTTTACAAGTGACCAGATGGCCCCAGGACTTTTGTTTCCAGGGATGCCTGTGTAGGAAGATGGTGTCCTGGCAGTTGAAGTGCTCATCACGCCCACATGCAGGTCTGGAGTTTGATCCTGAGGACCCATGTAAGAATGTTTGGTATTGTGGTACGTGCCGGCACTGGAGAGGCACAAACCTGGGAATTCCTGGGGCTCTTTGGCCAGGTGGCCAAGCAAAATCAGCAAGCGCTGAGTCACTGAGAGACCCCTGTTTCAGAAAACCAATGTGGATGGCACCTCAGGGAAAAATAAATGTCAGAGGTTGTCTTTGAGCTCCACATGCACACATGGACATGCACATGTATACCCACTGAAAAAGATTCCTATATCTAACGTAAATTCATAGCCATGATGCCTACTTGTGGCATTTCCCTGCCTTGACTCTGTGTCTTTAGAGGTATGAGGATGGCATAGTTAGAGCCATTTCCCCTGCCTTTTGGACTTCTTGAAGATGTGTTAACAATTGTACATACACACCATGTTCAAAAGACACTTAATGCCCTATAATGGTTGTTGGAGCCTGCATGTTTGAACTTGCCAACAGACAAAATTACAACAAATTTCAATACAAGATTTATTGGCCATATCCATAATTGGAACATCAAGTAGTGCCTCATGCTATGAAATGTAATGAGTGTTCATATGAGATGAGCAGAGCTGCTTGGGAGAGTGAAAATGATGAAGAGAGAAGAAACAGGGAGCAAAAATGCAGTTGTCATTGGAGAGTTGCTTCTCTTACAGGGTTTAGAAAGAAGGGATTTCTTTTCTATGCTGGCTCAAGAAAATTGGTCATTTTGGCTTTGGCTCTTTTTTTTTTTTTTTTTTTTTTTTTTAAGTAGACCACTTCTGAGTTCAGTTTGATTACATAGCTCTTAGCACAAGAGACTCCATCATAGTTTTGTCTTTTCTCCTGGGACCTAATACAGGATCAGTCTAAAGCAATGCTCTACCATAATCCTGTTTAACAGAGTTCACATGTAGAATATATCAGAAAATAAGCAGATGTGATGCTTCCTTCCAACAACTGGTTTATGCTGCTTTTAATAATGTTGTATATAGTCATTGATGGATTAAAATGTAGTATGAATCTTATACATGAAATTTAATCAGACAGGACAGAAATACTCAGAGAGCACTAATGATTTCATCAGAGAAGTAGCCCAGCAACAAAAAATCACATTATCTCAATGGGCACTTACTTGACAACCAAAGCTTTCACTGTGATAATCCCAGAATAGATAGAACGTAAAAATAATACTTATTGTTTGGTTCTAAATTCTTTGCAGTAGAAAACTATTAAACAACTTTTGTTCTGCAAGGACGATAATTATTAGCCTTCTCATGTTTGCAAGTATTGTTCCATATCCCATGTCCTATTCGAGTCAATTCCCAGTGAAGCTTATATTCACTTTATACACAAGAATTGTCAAAATTGATGCCAGGCATCAAAAGTTAGATCACAGCTGATATCAGTTCAGCAAGGACTAAAGGTTAGTTCTTTTTTTTTTTTTTTCAACCATTATCAACTAAGATCTACTCTGCATCTTTTCCAGTTTAAAAAATAAATAAACAGAGCAGAGTTTAGAATACTGTTTCAAAAACTGGATTTTGCTGGAAAACCCCTTAGAATTCTTTTAACACTGCAGCTTCCTAGGCTCTCCCTGCCATCCTCACTGCTTCCTCTGGAAAGATTGACTTAGCATGGGCCAGGTGACCCTCAAACTGTGGAACAATCGTCAGAGCCCCTCTGGATAAAAATTCCCATTATGCTCTTGTGACTCCTAATACATAAAAATGTGAATAAATCTGCAAAGATATTAGGACCCCCACCCTACCTACCCTGTGGAACTTTTTGTGTCTAAGACTACCTTATTTATACTTTCCAATTCCCATGGAGAGTGAAATGTTTCTTTAGAACATAAGACAAAAAACCTTCAACATTTGTTTGAAAGTCAAGCTGTAGTTTCGTTGAAAGGGTAAAGGTCCATGTTCAGTTATGGCTATCCAGCTACTCAGTTGTGTGATTCTAAGTAAATAAATTAGCTTATTGAAGCCCAGATTCAGCGATAATTTGATGTAATTTTAATTCTTAAATAGATCATTTACACATTTTTCTTATAATTACAGTATCTGGAAGAGTCAATTGTCAATATTCAAGAAATTTTATTACTAATTAATGTTTTAACGAAATGATTACAATTTATCCACAATTATAATTTATATTTTGTCTCATATGTTAAAGGAAATCACTATGCCAACCATTTCCTTTTCATATATTTGCATTACATAATTACTTAAACAGTTACTCAAGACAAGCACATCTGTCATGGTATAGTGACTCAGCCTCCCCTGTGACAAGGGAATTTATATTGTTCCCACTTAGCTAAGATCCAGAGTATAATGCACTGTCATTAACTATTGTCCCACTGTTGAACTGAGACATCTACAGTTGTTTATTCTACATACCTGCTACTTTATATTGTTTGATCTATGTTGTCTCATTTCCTTGTCTATCACTATTCCAGTGATGGCTACCACTTCACCTTCTATCTCTGCACATTGGTGTTTATTTTTCTTAAGAAAGTACTTAAAAGTACGTAAAAGTGAGGTCAAGCAATATGTTGGTGTCTATTTCTGTCTCTGTTTCTCTCTCTCTGTCTCTGTCTTTCTGTCTCTCTCTTGCTCCATCTCTTTTCTCTCTAGTTTATTTAACTTATATTAATATTCTCTCTATTTGATAGACATATGACCAGAGTCCTCCTCCAGGTCTGTTCTCTTGCTACACATTAAATATATTCTGATGGAGATACAGCTAAACGTGACCTTGTTAGAACTTGCTTCTCACCTACAAGAGTGAAATAAAGTAACTATAATATTAGATGTATGAATAACATACACTCACCTTTTAAAGATAAGTGAAGGTAAAAATAAGAAGGTAATGTCACCAGAAGAGATAGAAACAGCTGGAAAGACATCACCATGGCTGGTCTAGTCAGGGTTTGAGATTGAGGTTATACTTATTTGTTACTGAATTAAACGCTCCAAGGATCACATTTGAAATAACTTTGATCTTGATTGCCTGTGACTTAGCTTCCTCTGTTGAGTATGTTGCTGCTAACAGTCTTTGAAGATAAGAGTAGCAAACATGTGTGAAGCCCTTTAGAGTTTACAACCATTTTCACATCCAAAATCTCATTAGTGGTTCAAATCTACCCTGTGAGGCAGACTGATTGAGCAGACACCATAATCTTTGCATCACTCATGAGGAAACAGACTCAAGAGCATGAGAGAATTTGTTGAATGTCTGTCTAATAAGGTACAACTAAGACTAAGATTTAGGGTCCCCAGACTCAGAATCTCTATTGTCTACATGAGGGTCAAAGCATAAATCGAGGCATGTTGGTAATCCAGAAGTCAATGCCTCATGGGATCCAGAGGCGAGGCTAGGATGAGGACAAGGAGATGAGCAGTTTAAGTTACTCAGATAAGTATCTGAGGAAGTATTGTTCTACTGGGTGTTGAAATAAATGTAAGCACGAAGATACTATCCTTGCTCTCAAATTGTTTAGGATTTATCTGAGATAAATAAGAAAAGAAACCAAGCTTATCGGAACACTGAGTTAATAGTTAATAGTCAATTCAGGATACAGTAGGTCACAAGAAGGATAGAGTTTATGGGATAGACATAAAGACACATGTTAAAACCTAGATTAATATAGTTCTTACTTTAAGGCCCTCCCTCTCCCATATTTGCTTCTGTCTTATCAATTTTTAAAGCACACTAATGCATTGTGTAATAACCTATCCATTCTTATCTACTCCCTTAAGTTGGAAAATAAAGGTATAGTAAACATGAGATCATTAACACAGAAATGCAGTTCTAAGTATTGGATTTGGTGATGTCTGGACTCTCTTTTCTATCTTGAACATTTATTCTCTCTCTCACCCTACCTACAATAATTAAGTGTGGAAAATGAGTCTGTAACAAATAATGCATGAACATTTTTGTTCAGCATTAAAAACAGAATGTTAAGTATTTTCATTCAAAAACAAGTGTCATGCATAAAGCAAGTTTTGTTCCAGTGTGCCTGAAAAAGATGCTATGATGTATGGAGGCATAGGAAGACTCAAACTGACACAGAGATTGCAGCCATCCTCACATTCTTACGATTCCACACCTGTGTAGAGCCAGCATTTTCATTCTAAGCAAAAGTGTCATACAGCATTGAGCCGTTGGTCCTAGCACAAGAATCCTCCCTTTTTTGAAGACTCACAAAATCATAATCTGTATGTCCATAGGCGGGACAGGCATGAAGGCTTTCTGTATAAATCTAGTGCAAATGTTTTGAAGCTCTTCAAGTATGTGATCCTTCAGCTCCTAGGTGCTGCTATAAGTTTTCCAGCTTTTAGTGAGACTCTTGAGAGAACTCCCCCTCCTCCTTCTCTCTCCAGTGTTTTGAGAGGGGGAAAGTCAAGAACTTACCAAAGTGCAGAGCCATTCATTTGAGCTTTGCCATTGGCTCTTCATTTTCTCATGTGCAAAACATGCCTTCTAGAGGGAGGACCTGCTCCCACGATACATGGGGCTTGCACCTAAGCTTCTCCAGGTCCACCTCCACCCAGCAGTTTAAAAACTTATGTCTTCAGTTCAAGAGAACATTCCACAGTGAATTTCGACCTGTGAAATTCCAGCTTATAGTTCTTAGTTTGTTAACATTACATTTTACGTTTAGATGGGGGCTCTTAGGACATGCTGAGATCAAACAAAAATGGTAGCAGCAGAATATGCTGTTTCAAATCAAATTACTGTATTATTTGTTCTCAAAGGCACATATAACCAGAACATATTAACACTTAGTAGAGCAATAATAAATATGTATCATGTACTTGTTGAAAATAGAAAATGATTGTAGATTAGTAATGAACAATAAAAGTAAAACCATGATACATCTAAGAATGATTAAGAGTTTTACTCTGTGTATTTCATTAGAGTTCAAAGCAGTTTCACATTTGCATACTAATGATTGGATACTAACTTGTATTGTAAAAATTGATATGTGCTCTATATCCATGGTGTGTTGGCTTCATTTGAAGTTATGGCTTCCATGATTTAAAAAAATATATACATATACTTTTATTTCTTTTTTTAAAAATAAATTTGCAAAGTGGCAACCCCAAATTGCAGCGTGTTGAATTGTCCAAACCAGTGATTTCTGGAAAGTAAGTGGTGTCCTGCTTGTAAGAGTTTTAAAACAAGCATTTTTGAAATAGGTAAATTACTCCACAGAAACCCTAGGGGACCCAAATTGCTGATATATTCCTGAGAGCACCAGCCATTATCCTGGAATCTAAGTAGCCCGCGAAGATCTCATGCTTCAGCTTTTGCACTTAGACAAGTTTTGCTTCCTGCTTTCAATACATGAGAAACAAAAAAGTCATCTGTGTGAATATTACCAACTGAACTCTTATGAAAGTCATTTGATTGATGCCTTATAACCAGTCACTTTAGCACTTCCCAGATCTTCTCATGAAAAAAAAAAAAAAATTCACTGTTAAAACCACCGTTAGTCAAAAGCTCAACCAAATGCCAACAAGGGTTTTTCCTCTATTGTAATATTGGGATTGTCTTCCTTCCACATGAAACATTCCGACTGTACTTTGTGAAGTTCCGGAAATAATGATTAACATTATTAAACCAGAGACTAAAAATCTTGGTACGGACCGACCCAGGGGGACACATTACTACAATTCTGTTTAAAATAAAATAATAAAAGGGGCGTCTCCTAGGGGGCAGAAGTTGACCCCATTTTTAAAAATTATTCAGTTTGTCAAAGTCACCCAAAGGGGTTCTGTGAAACTTGGAATTGGCTGTCAGAACTAAACACTCTCACGTGTCTTGCCTTTGGGGTTCGCCTACCCGGGTTTCCCAGTCCTTGGTTAAACAGGGATATAATGATTATGACTCCAGTGATCTCTTCCAGTAGGGGATGAGGCCATTTTCTAAAACCCCTTTTTTTGCATCCTTTTTATGATATGTTTCTCTCGGTGCTCCTACACACACCACACAGAGACATATGCATATATCTGTCAGGCATTCACAGGCTCTTGTCTACTTTTCTCAGTGTATACTAGATGTAATGTTTTGTCTCGCAGATTAGTCTCTAAAAGGCTAACACCATCTTCCTCAGGCATAATGTATCATGATCATCACCATTTGTAGATCTGACACTGATAATGTCTTCTTTGGAGCAGAGAGAAGTTTTAACGTTGTTACCAAAAGTTACATCAGTTCTTCTTCTACTCACTTGGCTTAGTTTAACATCCTGTTGTAAACCATGATTACTCCTTTCAGTTAGAAAATAAATAAATGAATACTCATGAAGCAGTGTTACCTACTGTAGTCCTGGAACACCTTACAAAACATACCTTCTCTGGCAAGTCATCCAAAGAACAGCTAGTGCTTTACTTTATTCCAATCCCTGCCACTACAGGCTTCATTTTACACACACACACACACACACACACACACACACACACACACACACACTAACTGCACCTGAAACCTGAAAAGAAGTCCTGTGATGTGTTTCATCCCTACTGGAAAAGCATGCAAAATAAAAACAAAAACAAAAACCCTCAGTTCCTCTCTCCCACCTCAAACTGGTTTTGTCCTGCCGACCTCTCTACCTAACCCAACTCGTTGTTCTGTTTTTCTATTTTTTCCCTAAATGCAACTTACTTTAAGCATGTGTTAACTCGATTGACATCCCTGCAATTCAGGGGTGATAGACAACACCCGTCTTCTCTTTTAACCGTCTTCTTAGGACGGGCATCCAGACTTGCACGCCCTTTTTATTTTTTTTTAGAGAAACAAAATCAAAATGTGACTTCCAAAAAAAAAAAAAATTGGAATTTGTTTCGAATTTTGGCTGTCACACAATGGGGAATCAATGATCCAAATGAACGAGCAGACAAATAAAAGCCAGCAAAAGCTACACCATGAGTATTAAGCTGTGTCCCCTGACCGTTCTGTCTGTGCCTTCTCAGCGTGTGCATCTGGTTGTCCATCTCTTTAAAAAAAAAAAAAAATTCTCCCCCCTTTTTTTGTTATTTTCTCCTTTCTTGTTTGGAAATTAAATGTTTTTGTATTATATATAATCTTTCTCTATATACATATCAGTGTATTCCTTTTTAACTGCTAGATCTTTATCTTTAGACTTTATCTTTACATTTATCCAAAATGATGAGAAAAAAAAAGTTATGAATTGTTTTCTGCAGTTTTTTTTCCCCTCCCTTTCTTTAAATCTGGAACAACTTCAGCGGCACATCCCGCATCCTCATCTTTCAGATGAACCTGTCTCCTTGGCAGTAGTACACACAGAGCATGGGTGGTTTGTGGAAGGTGGATGATGGCATTTGGAACGTACCGTTTCTGTACGGAGGAGTCATTAGCAGCCTGTACGTGGGTTCTCTGCTCAGCACCGCCTGACCTCACCTCTGTGGCTCTCTCCACTCCCAGCCGTAGATGGGGCTGCGCGGCTGCCGACGAAGTTGTTCAATGTGAATGCATAACTCTAGTCTCCTTGATTTTGCTTTGAAACTTTTGATCTTGAATATTAGTAATATTATTTTATGTACTTTGTCAATTTTGAGTAGGAGAAAGAAGTTTAAATGTTTTAATGATTTTTTTTTTTTTAAAAAAATCTTATGATGAAACTGTAATGATTTTGTAGTAATTGCATGTTGAAGAAGTTGCAGGTTAGGGTGTGTGAGATTGTCAGTGTTAGAGTTCTGTTCTTGATTTCCATAGATGGGCATGTGTAGGCTCATTTGTTTTTGTATATTGCCCATCCCTTCCTTACAGCCAGAAGCTCTAATGCAGCTAGATCACTCCGTGCCGCCCTTACATGGACATGGCGACTCACTTACACATTTACCCCTCTCATCTTCATCTCCTGTGTAGTGTACTCATAGATACGACCCTCCCTTGTTCCGCATCCTTCCTTCCCATACTCCCCCTTTCTTTAGCATTGTTAAAATTTATGTGCTGTCATCCATTCCCCTAAATTAAGGAAAATCTAAAATTTGTCAAATTAAAAAATCTAAATATATATCTGAAAACTTGACAATGGAGAAATTCATTCCAAACCCTATAGACGCATAGATTTTTTTAAAGGCAAATTATAAACATATTTTTCCATTTTTAATCATAGAAATCAGAATTATTTTAAATTTAAAATTAATGCCCCTCTTAACTCCCCACAAAGTAAAAATTGTTAAAGTGCAGATTTTTTTTCTTTTCATGTTATGTGGTGTGAATGTATGTGTTGTTGCCTCCCTGTATCATCCTCTGTTGTAAATTATTATATTTAAAAAATTAGACATTTTGCTCAAAAGTTTTTAAGAAAAATAACAACAACAACAAAGCAAGTTTCAAGAATGTGGCAATTCAATTTGTCCAAGAGCATTCTTACACAACTTTCTTTTGTAAATTTTTTTCTTTCATGCCAAAAAACATGCGGGCAATTTGTTGATGTAAGTTGACTATAAATTAATATGGTATTCTCCTCTGTTATAATTTCTTTTTTTTTTTTTGCTTATGTTGAAATTCTCTCTCTCTCTCTCTCTCTCTCTCTCTCTCTCTCTCCAAAACAGCTTCTATATTTTTATTTTCCTTTGCTTTGTGTTCTTATATTGTGAATGCCTTGTTGGTATTATTTGCTGTCCTTCTGGTTACTTTGTTTTAGCTATGAAGTTCAATTTATTTTATACTATCTGATTTTAAAAACTATATTAAGTATTTTCTTTTATTTGGGCCTTTTTGCTTTATTTTCACTGTTCTGATTTGTGCAGAATTGCATTCAATGATCAATAGGCATTCTACTTTTAGTTAAAGAGGATAAGTACCCAATCCTTATCAACTAAAAGAAGCCTAAATTCGGCCTACAGTTATTTTTAGCCACTAATTTTAAGGTCTTTACAGTATTGGTTACCCTAAAGTGGGATATTAAAACTGGCTATAGCATATGGGAGGCCTGCATCCCAGAAAAAAAAACAAATTGACTCGAGTTAGTTCTGAGTATCATCAGTGGTAATTTCATCCTTAATTTAATTCCTTAGAAGATATTCAGGGAAATCATCCCTTTATTTTATTTTCCTTCGGTAAAGGGGAAATAAGGTACTCTCAAGTGACTACAGTAGACTGGTTCTCCAGGCTTAGGCTATCATCTCCACCATAGGCTACAAAATCAATTTTACACAGCATAAAGACATCAGGAATCCCAGGTGTTTACAGCATTGTGCTATGATATTGATGCCTTCTAATGTACACACCTAACTTCTGGAAAAAAACACATTGCACCATGTACACACAGAGAGAAAGGCTCAGGCATCCCTCCTCCTTTCTCCTTCCCTCTTCTCTCCTTTGTCTCCCTTTCCTTCCCCCTTTCTATTCATCCTGAAGGACTCAACCAGGTAAGCTCCGAAGGAATCTTATGATTGTTTCAAGAAGATGCAGGATGGTTTTCTAATTCAACTTTTACTTACAAAGTACATGGGTAGGTGTCACCATTCTGTAACTCTGGGTGGAGACCAGGTCTTGGCCTTGAGTTGTTTGAATCAGTGCAACAGCAACCCATGGGAAATGCAAGGCTGGTGAGAGGCACCACACAATCTTTTTAATGAAGAAGTCAATTGTTTCAACTTCAATTCTAGATATTACTGGTATCTGGAACTGTTGTAAGAAAAATCAAACTGAGTGGTGAACAGAAGATACATTTTTGGCCTGGGAATGTCAAAGAATGGGCTCTCTTCACCTCAGTTCAAGTGATTTTGGCCTGATGGACATGTTGACTAGTATTTCAGTATTAAAAATTAGAATTCGCTAAAAAAGGCTGCTAATATACTTAATCACATTAATGGTTTTTTATGTTTGTTTTAAAAAAGCCTGTTATTTCACTACAGGTTAATCATTTTTTTTTCCCCAAATACGAGACCTTTGAATGAATGTGAATCTTCCCACAATGTTTGTGACTAAAAGACATTACCTCTAGGGATGTCTCTCAAACCCTGTGTATTTATATCTCTGCATATGAGACCATTGCATTCAAAAGAACAGAGAAACTGATCAACGACTGGAGCGTTTACAGGTCAAAATGCTAAATAAAAGTAGTAAAGCCTTTCTGAGTAGCAGTAGGCACTACAGTAACTATTCAGTGGGTGCTGCCTTGAAATAGATGCCTTCCCATTTTTCCTTGGAGTTGAAGAAACATTACCGAGTCTTGTGCCTTGAAAGGGTAGTTCCAATGTTAACAGAGGTCTAGGCTTACTGGCTTCAGAACAAAAGCTCTTAATTAATAAGCAAATGAAAGCTTCACTTGGCATTCCCCAGTTTATTACGCATAATCACATCAAGCAGCTGTGGCTCCTCTTTTTTGGGACTTATGTTAAAAAACAGATTGGGTACCCTTTCAGAATTAAATTCTTTCCAGATAAACCACTTGCAATTTTTTAGGTATGCATGCACACACACGTGTGTGTGTGTGTGTGTGTGTGTGTGTGTGTGTGTGTGTGTGTCAGAGGGTTTACCTAAAGAGTCTCATCTTGTTAAATCTAAATTGCTCCTTTGAAACATTTAAGTTTTACTGATGTTTTCTCCACCAAGCACTGGCTGTGTTGGTCCAGAGAAGTTTTATTTCTGAAGGTCATCGATGCAGAGCCGTTTAATGGTTAAAACCTTCAGCATATCTGTGCACTGAAGTGCTCACTCCTATGACACCAAATATGTAAATGAGTGTCTTTATGTAGTGAGTGAATTAGAATAATGCAAATCAGAGATAAGGTAAAGAACCCAAATAGACATAAAAACGGAATTTCAGCAATTGGAGCATGGCATCCTCTCTAGAGGCTCTCTGCTTAGCATCATTGTTTTTGAATGTGACCTTTCAGAGTCAGCTGTCTCCAGAGAGTCAGAAAGGCCGGAGCCATATTGAAACTACTTCATGCTGGTCTTTTTTTTTTTTTTTTTTTTTTTTTTTTTTTTTTTTTTGGTGACCCATTACATTCACCATGACCAACAACATCCTCACAGTTCAGAAGAGTTCTTTTGAATTTTTAATATGCTGTCTTTTGCAATGGCAGACAGACCCTTTTGCTAGATATCAACCCTAGAGGCATGAATTATATATCTATAAATACACTCATAGAGCGAAAAAGCAGGGCAGCCTTCAGGGCTAAAATAGACCTTTTATATCCCTAGTGAGCTCTCTAGTTTAAGGAAAAGCACAGCCTTGTCAAAAAAAAAAGTGTATATTCCTGATTTTAAGATGCTAACATTAAAGAATACAGATAGCTCTTGTACTAAACCAAAGGAAAATTCCAGAGATGGCATAAAACATTAGGATTTGGATGTATTCCAGCTTTCATATCACTCTGCCTGTTGGTTTTAGACTTGATTGTGTGAAGACTTTTCTAAGGTTAGACACACAGGGTTGATCACTGTATGTCTTTGTGAAGGAGGGGCATATTATTAGCTATTCCATTATTTTTAAGAAATATATCTCCTGCTCCCTCACCTCATATGAGGTTTGCCCTTGGATCCATTGGTGTGGAGGATTAGTTCTGGGTACCTCTCTGATGCCAACATCTGTGTGTACTTAAGTGCCTGAGAGCCAGGCTTTTGCACATAGTTGTAAAGGATTATTTTGATTCAGTTAATTGAGATAGAAAGATTGGTCCACTGTGGGTGTCATCATTCCCTAGGCAGGATCTTGGGAATAAAAAAAAAAGATGTAAACAGAACACAAGCATTTACCGTTACTGATTATGGATGCAATGTGACCAGCTCCCTGAAGCTCCTGCCTATTATGACATACCTCCATGATGGATTTTTAACGCTGAACTGTGAGACAGACGAAAACCTGTCTAATTTTCATTTTTAAAATTACTTTTTTCAGAATACTTTTTTACAGCAATAGGAAAAGAAACTAAGACAATCCCTTATTAAAAAATACCATGGTCAGCCAGGTATGTTAGTATATGACTATTATTCTGGCAACTTGGGAAGCTGAGGCTTTTGCTTGAGCCCAGAAGTTTAGGGACAGCTTCAGCAACATATCTAGATCCAATGTCCAAAACAAAATAAGAGGCATAATTTGCATAGAACCTGTGCATAGCTTCCTTGGTCTTTAATTCATCTCTCGGTTAGTTAAAATAGCAAATGTAATGTGCATGCTATGCAAAATTGTTAGTCTATATATTTTATATAAGAAAAATAGTCTGCACATATTCAGTGCAGACTCTTTTTTTTGGGGGGGGGGGTGCCATTTCTACCTGCAGTCACTTGAATCCATGACTGTGGCGCTCATAAATGAGGGTTGAGTGCACAGTGTATACATCTCAATACTTAGAGAAAAGTATTCATACTTAAAGTTAAGTACACAGGTAGAGAGATAAGCCAGTGCTTACAGGTGTTTGCTCTATGACTATAAGGATCCAAGTTCAGATCCCAACACCCACATGAGCTTGATTAAGTCTCATTTGTATGTCTGTAACCCCAGCACTATGGAGAGTAGCACAGGAGGATCTGTGGGGCTTGGTAGGTGCCAGCCTAGCTGGAGAACATGAGCTCCAGTTTTCAGGGACTCTACCTCAGAGAAATAACAGTTACAGAGGGAATATGCATTTGTATATGGATGTTCCTGCCCCTTTACACACATGAATATATACTACATAGAACAATCACAGACACACATATTCACATATATGCATACATACAGCATTTAATAACATAATTAAGTTATTAAATAATGGAATATTTAAACTTAATTATATATTCCAACTCATATACCTATTCTAGGCAGTTCTTAATGTCTACACTTACCTGAATGTTTTCATCTATTCTATTTGTAGTAATGGTCCATGCCAGGCAGCTTCATTTCAAACTCCAGGCAGCTTTAATTCCTGGAAATACTAAGAGAGAGGAAAAAAAAAAAACTATAAAAGCTTCTACGGTTTCAAGTATAGTCCAGCATAGTTTGGCCTCAAATTTTCCTGGCAGAGGTCATTGTTTATAATATCTTATTGCTGCAACCAGGATAAATAGCAAAACGTTGAGGAAAAGAAAATAAATGATAGTTTTGAAGATTTTCAGATCTTGCTTAGGATCTGATACCCATTCACTTTGGAACTCACCAGCCTTTTAGAAACTGCAGGTTAGCAAGTCGTCGAGCCCTCTATTTATACTATTGGGAAAAGGTGGATTTTTATTTTTACTTTTTTGTGTGAAATCAGAAATGCTTTTTGGGCTGTTGAATGAGAAAAGAATAGCAAAGGGGAGTGGACTTATTCAACTGTCATAAGAACAGGTTTTCTGGACTTTCAAACAAGACTGTGAAATTTTAGCAAAAATTGAAAACACAAAACAAACAAACAAGCCAAATATAGGTCTCCCCACGACTGTTACAGATGATTCAGTAACACTGTAAACAAGTGCCCTCTAGTAACCAGGAAGAGAGTGAAGGGCCAAGAGTTTGGATTTGTATTTAAATAAACTGCTTCCCAACAAGTCAGAGACTCTTCCTCTTCAGCATGGTTTGCTCCCTTGCTTAAGAGCAATGTTTTTTGTTATGGCCATAAGAAACATACAACTCAGGTTCGTGTTGGTAATGAAGCCAGCGCTGAATGTTTGTTCTAGTTAACCAGGATTAAAAGGCACCCAAGGCTAGCCAGATGGATGCAGATAAAAGCACTCGGTTCACAAGTCTGACAACCTGAGTTCTGTGCCCCGGAGCCCACAAAACTGCAGACTTGGAGTCATATATTGTAATCTCCGCATGCCTACAGTGGAGATTGGACAGAGGAGTCACCTGGATGCTTAAAGACTCACTAGCTTAGAGTACACACAGCAGAAAAGAAAAAAAAAAACCTTCCTCAAAAATTCAAAACTCCAGAGCCAGAGTCCTCTGTGGCATGTGGCATGTGTGTGTCACACTCACCATCACACACACACACACACACACACACACACACACACACCATAGACAGAGAGAGAATGAGAGAGAGACAGCACATTGTTTTAATTGAAAATGAAACCCAGTCTTGTTCTCCCCTGGAAAGCTGTGTTTCTTCCCCATGGCTGCCAGCTTTCGTCCAAACACTGCCCTCTTTCCAGATCCCCTTGAATGCAGCACATGCGCCTTCTCCCCACCTCTAGAAAAATAAGAAAAATAGTTTGTGCAGGATTCGTTTTTAGGGCTAGCGTATCTTCAGGGAATTGTGCTCCAAATCCCATTTATAAAAACTAGCAAAGTGTGTAAATTATGTATTAACTAAGTCGCAAGGTATATGAATTATATATGTTCACAATGTAAAAAAAAAAAAAAAATAGGCATACTGGTCCAGCAAAGCAAACCTGGAGCTCTGAAAACCCTGCAAAGATCATTTTGCTCAATCAGTTCAAACTCCAAGAACTAGAATAGAAAGTCAAACTGAGAATCCAGACCTATCTTGAGGGTCTTAGGAAGATATTTGTTTACTTCCCTTCGTAAAACAAAATCATCTGTTAGGTGAGAAATAATCCTACAACTCTCTGTTGTGCTTCCCCTCCTGAGTGATTGACATGACATACATGCATGTCGCCCTGACCACCTATCTTGTGCTGGGTAGCACAATTATTAGCTAGGTTGGGAGGCAGCCAAAGGCCTTTGATGTGTTTGCTACCAGGGCCCCCTCTTAACAAAGCCTGAACCTGGATAGCATAGGTGGTGTTTAAAGATACAAGCTGTGCGATGATGAATGGGAGAGTTCTACCAATGAACCGTTTTAGGAGGAATCTTGACAGACTGTGTAACTGTAAAGATTTGACTCTCTGAACCTGCTGCAAATCACAGTCTGGCTTTGTCGCCGATAGAGCGGGGTACCTGAACAATGGATATACTTATTAGCAGATTGTTCAAACTCTAGTCACCCTGTCTCAGTAAAATAACTACCAACAGCAACACAAACAAGTGCATTACGCCCAGCTCAGAGAGAGCATTTTCACGGCATTGTATCATCATCTCAACTTCCTAAATGGAGAGGGAAATCATGCCATTCCTGGCTGCCATTTTGTTTAGATCACACGTACTGCTCCTGTACAGGGAAACAGCCAAATCATATGTCCTACCTAGTACCTTCCCTAACCTTCTGGATCCAGAGGCACCTCTCCCCTAAGCCCGGAGACTCCCCCTCAGCTCAGAGACTTCTCTCCTCTAGAGTAGATAAAAGTAGAGGGTCACCTTTGTTTTGTGGGTTGTTCGCTGTTGTTCGAGAATCTCAGCTTCCCCACTGTAAGAAGCCAGAATTACTAAAAGATGTTCTACCTGAAAACTGTCTCAGTGAACCTCTCTGTAGTATTTGAAAAGAACCTGTGGTTTAAAACCATTTTAAGTTATGACTAGAATATATTTTTCTAGAATACATGCAAGGAGGGGACATGAGCTGTGACTTCCTGAGATCACCCTGCTTCAGCTTCAACTGATAAGAGATGCTGCCAAAGAGACTTTCTTTTGCTGAAATGGGAGGAAATGCCAGCCCTTGGAAAAATGATCAACTTCCCTGACAAAATATTTGTTGCATCTGTGATTTGCAAGACACTATGTTTTTATGAACTATTCTTAAATTGATTTTTCATGCTGTTCACGTGTTTAATAACCATCTAATAAGGTAGCTCTCTGGGTAAACTAGTATTTTTTTTTTTTTTTTGCCATTCTAGTGAAGAATCACTGATTTAAAAATTTACTTTGCTAAGTCAGCTTTCCTCAACCTCAACATAAGTTTCCAGCCAGTCACAGATATCTAGGCTACATATATATTTTAATGGAGTTTTCATTTCGGCATATACTGCATAGATCACAAAAGCCTTGAATAGACACATCATTTGCTAATGCGAGGCAAGTTGTCATTTTAAGAGTTTCTAGTGAAGCCTAGTCAAAAATGCATCAAGATGAACATTTAAACCTGTTGCCTAGCCCCCTCCCCCCATCACTGAGATAATGGCAAAGGAGTGAAACATTTTCAGTTCTTTGGTCTTGGTTTGGTTTCGGTGATGTGGAAAATAGATCACTTCCGTGCTCGTGAGAACTAGTAGGTAGAAACCAAGAAAGCAATAAAGAAATGTTTAAATGTGCAGCCGTAAATAAAGCTCACCGTGTGTGTGCATGCAACATGTATACCAAGTTCTTGTAGTACTTCTAAGACCATTTTAAACTGGAAGTCGCCATCTCGCCAGCAGATCCTGGAACCAGCCTGTTGGAATTCTGTCACTCTAAATCACTTGAGAGTATCTTTAAAATCTAAAACTCTTATTTCAAGGTTCCGAATTTTGGGTGGGCAGAGGCATATAATTGGCTCTATATCAGCCCAGAGTAATAAGGCAATAGCCAGAAATACCCATAGGCAGACCCAGGTCATTTTATAGTAATTTCAGAAGCATAACCTCTGCCCTGCATTCATTAGAGTAAGCATAAGCTGTTTATGACTGTACTAATTATGTCTTTTTTTTTCTTTTCAATCCCAGGAGGTGAATTAGTTATTCCTCTTCTTGTAGAAGACCCTTTAGCTACCCCTCCTATTGCTACTCGTGTACCTTCCATTACACTCCCCCCTACCTTCCGCCCCCTCCTCACCATTATTGAGACCACCAAAGATTCCCTGTCCATGACCTCTGAGGCGGGGTTACCTTGCTTGTCGGACCAAGGCAGCGATGGTTGTGATGATGATGGCTTGGTGATATCTGGGTATGGCTCAGGGGAAACCTTTGACTCTAACCTGCCCCCTACTGATGATGAAGATTTTTACACCACCTTCTCCTTGGTAACAGATAAGAGTCTTTCCACTTCAATCTTCGAAGGTGGCTACAAAGCACATGCGCCCAAGTGGGAATCCAAGGACTTTAGACCTAACAAAGTCTCGGAAACTAGTAGAACTACAACCACATCTTTGTCCCCTGAGCTGATCCGCTTCACAGCGTCCTCCTCGTCTGGGATGGTGCCCAAATTGCCAGCTGGCAAAATGAATAACCGTGATCTCAAACCCCAGCCTGATCTAGTCTTGCTTCCGTTGCCCACTGCCTATGAGCTAGACAGCACCAAACTGCGGAGCCCACTAATCACTTCCCCCATGTTCCGTAATGTGCCCACAGCAAACCCCACGGAGCCAGGGATCAGACGGGTTCCGGGGGCCTCAGAGGTGATCCGGGAGTCCAGCAGTACAACAGGGATGGTCGTCGGCATTGTGGCTGCTGCCGCCCTCTGCATCTTGATCCTCCTGTACGCCATGTACAAGTACAGGAACAGGGACGAGGGGTCCTATCAAGTGGACGAGACGAGGAACTACATCAGCAACTCGGCCCAGAGCAACGGCACGCTCATGAAGGAGAAGCAAGCCAGCTCCAAGAGCGGCCATAAGAAACAGAAAAACAAGGACAAGGAGTATTACGTGTAAACACAACACCGATCTATGCGAATTTAAAACAGCATTATTTATACACACACACACCTGAGCACTTTGACAAAAACAAAAAAAAAAAAAAAAAAAAAAAAACTCGTTGGATGTGTTCTGTGAGATGGGGTGTACCACGACTATGGTGGGGAAAACCATTTTGAAAAGGACACGTAAGGATGGTGTATTTCTCTGTGATGTTCAGCCAGGCTGCAAAGTTGCATCCACGGCCTGGAGACAGAAAGTTCTCTCTGCTCTGCTGTATCCTAAAGCACAGACTTAGTGCCCTGGAGCAAGTCCATGACTCCACATGACTTGGAAGCTTCCTTCTCTCCAGGACCTTTTGAAAGGGGTAGAAGACTATACGGCTTACTTGTTCCATAGCTCCAAGTGAGTCTGTACTGATGTTTGTGAATCTTGACTGTAACAATGTTGGGTTATTTTTTTGTTTGTTTGTTCGTTTAATTATGTAAAAAAACAAAAACAAAAAAAAAATGAGAAAAGAAAAATGCTTTAAAAAAAATCAAAAACAAAACATTTAAAAAAAAAAAAAACCCAGAAATGCCCTTATCTGGTTCTGGCCAGTGTGAGTATAACTTTCCAAGATCTGAGGGGAAAATGGCTTTTGGGTTTTCATTTATTTATTTTTGACAATGACTGCACATAAGAAGAGGAAAAAAAATACTCAGAAATAAAATGTTTGAGACTCTTGCCATATGAACTCAAAATCTACCATGGCATTCACTCCACGTAGCAGGTTGTGGTGTCTCTAGAATCGGTCATTTGTTTCCTAACGCTTTGATGAACCCATGTTATGGATGTTAATCTATTTGAAAAGCAGGTCCCCAAGATCTAATTCTAGTATTTGACACTCAAACCTACAGCAGATGGGTTTGGGGCTGGTTTTATCAGAGCTATTGGTTTCACTTAAAAAAAAAATACTGTCCCTGTCCATAGACCCAAATTGTGTGAACGGGGAAAGATAAACCCCATAAATTAAAGCAGAGCCTTTCCGAGGGAAGGGAAGGGGATGGGGGTAGAATGGATGTGTGATCCAAATGCATGCAAATAAAGAAACTACAATGCCGGTGTCTGTTTCAACAGACTGCAGGGGAGTCCCCAACTGGTAATGCAACCACACATGATCACACAAGCCACATCATGGCCAAGTGTGAAAATCTTACTTATTTCCCCACCCCCGACATGAAAACGGTTTCCATAGTGGTTTAATTTTGTAGCCTGATGTGAATAAATCTCTCTTTCCATCTCCTCATGTCTCCCTCCACCCATCTTTTATAAACACAAATAAATAAATGAATAAAGCTGCTGTGACACACACAAAAAGGATTTAATAGTATAATATATATAAATAAATATATATATACAGATATATTTATCATGGTATGTTTGATGGGATGACTGACACAGAAATCTGTTAAAGTCTTGAAGTGGAATGAGAATGTTATTTTAAAAGAAAAATAACAAAACAACAAAAAAGTAAACCTTAAAATGTGAAGAAAGTGTGAGTTTTCGTTTTGTCACAGTTAACTGTGTCAAAGAGAATTTAAACAACAACAACAACAAAAACTTCTCAGATTTTGTTTACATATTTTACTACATTTTTGCTGGTATAATTCCTTAGTCACATATGTACATAACCGCTTTAAGAACTGTTATTTCCTTTCTATCTGTTTGTTTGGTTTGTATCCCATTCTTTTCTGTCTTCTTTTTGTAAAGAGGAAACAATGTACAGAGTAATAATAAACTGGTCTTGTGGCCGTAGCCATTCAAAAAGCAAGAAGATGAAACAAGACAAATACTCGCATAGAGGTGAAGTGTGTCATCCGGAGGGGCAGGCATATACAATTTCTTTTGTACAGATGAAAACCAATCAGCTGTTTAGATTTAGAAATCTACTCTTGCTGGTCTTTGTAAGTTGCATGAATATTTGACTTTGAAAAAAAATATCTTAAAGACATGGGGCAGAAGGCACAGTCTAAAACAATGGTCGCCTTTTCTGATGTGTATGGAAAGCGATGTTCCTCCTTATCTGAGATTTCAATGTGTTAAGAGTTTTCATTTTCTTTTTGTTGTCATTGAAAAGACAGGACTATAAAATGATATCAAAGCACGATTTTAGATAAATGGCCCAGCCTATATGAAGTTGATTATATCTCGATGTCTGTGACAGATTGCTGTTCTTGGAGTTTTGAGGTCTTGTGAACTGATCTCCTGTTTTCTTTCTTTTCATTTTTTTAAAATCTGAGTAAAAGCTCATTTGTTATATTCCTTTTAGTGTAAGTTTCTATTTGGACAATTTTATGGGAACTCGTGCATTCTGTATGTGAGCTTTCATCATATTCCTGTTGTTTTCTTCGCAGAGCCTAAAGGAAATTTTTTCATAATGTTGTGATGTTACTGCTTTTTTCTTTTACCTTTTCTCTTTTATTTCCCATTTGCTTTTTCGTTCAAGGATATGCTTAGCAATAAAATTTTCTTCCCAAAACCTTGTGTTATGATGCAATTTTATTTTCTTAACTTTGGTAAATGATCTCGCACACAGCTAAGTAGGTCTTGTTCTATTAAGAGTCAAGCAAACTAAAACCACTTTCATATGCTATTGGTTATTCTGACCACTTACTAATTACTAATTACAGAGTCATCCAAGGGGCATAGTTATGAGATAGGTTATCTTCACATTCCCTAAGGTGTTTGTATTGACATTGCTGTGATGGACAAGGAGGAGGAGAAGATGAATTCCAGAAAGGTAAGAGGGCAGAAGCATTGTATTGTAAAAAAGATTACTTGAGTTTTCGGTAAGTCAACAAACTTTGAAAATTATTCCAAAACTGTGTTCAAAAGAAACCTTAAACAGGAAGCTTTAGAAGTCTTTTTTTTTTTTCTGAGCTTGCCACCACAGTGAAAAACAAAGCAAAACAAACAAAAACTTAATGAACTCTAAAATGAAACTTGAATGAGTTTGTGAATTTTTATAGTTTCTTCCTAGAGTTTCCATTCATCAGATTCATCATCTACTCAGCTTGGACTGTAATTTTCTCATAGCTAGGAAACTGTACACACACAGTTCACTTCCAGAACCAGGTAGTCAGTGTTGTACCCTGTTTTTCACCATGACCCTCAATTTTATATTTAACTAAATAGTTAACCTCTATCAAGCTTTAAAAGATAATATTAAATGCTTTCAGGTTTTGTTAGTAGGATATTTATACTGTTGACTATCTTAGGAATGGTATGAAATTAAGCTCAATGATGCTGAATTATATAAAGTCCTTTTTATATTTATTATCTCAGATAATTTACCTAGTAAAACAGACAAACAACAGCAAAAAGATTCATGAATGTCCAGGTATGCCAGGTGCTCTATTGCTTTGATCTATGCATCCTACTTAATACACTTTAAAGAAGAAGGGACAGACCATAAATAGCTTAAGAGAAATGAGGCTTAATACCTTTCAGATCATGTTGATAGCAACATTCCTCTTGCCTGGAAGACAATGGACAACACATGGACACTACGGTTAGGTGCAGTTCCTTGGTGCCTCATGTATACACATGGCTCAATTTCACAGACTCGCTGAGACTTCCCTTCTGCAAAAGTAATAAACAAACAAACAAACAAATAAAAGTATGAAAATTCAGGGACTTAATTGCACAAGGTAGGATTTTTAGGCATAAAAAATACTTAAAATAATATAAATATCTTTATGTGTTTTTGATGTGGAGAAGATTCTTCATAATAGACTTTTGTGTTATTTGACTTGTGTACTATCCTCTCCTTGGATATTCTACGTCATAAATGGTACACAACAAAATAATTTACTTAGTAATTAACAAATAGTATAGCCAAGTCATTTCAAGACTTACTCGGTATGATTGAGAAGTGTATTCCCAATTACCAAACAAATATAAATATAGTCGACATTTAGTAACACAAGTGTGTCTAGCACATTTTATTTTTTTTCTTATTTATTTATTTATTTATTTATTTTTATTTTTTTTTAAATTTTATTTTTCTTTTTAGTTACATTTGTTAACTCTGTGTCCCAGCTGTATCCCGCTCCCTCATTCCCTCCCCAACCCCACACTCCCTCCCTGGTCTCCTCCCTGCCCCTTTCCAAGTCCACTGATAGGGGAGGACCTCCTCCCCTTTCATTTGACCCTGTTTTATCAGGTATCTTCAGGGCTGGCTGCAAAGTCCTCCTCTGTGGCCTAACAGACTGCTCCCCCCCTTGGTGGGGGGGGGGGGGTCAAACAGCCTGCCCTTGAGATGCTGTTAGAAATAGTCTGTGTTCCCCTTACTTTGGAAAACTACTTGGTTACTGAGCTACCACGGGCCACATCAGAGCAGAAGTTCTAGGTTATATCCATAGATGGTCCTTGGTTGAGTGTCAGTCTCAGAAAAGACCCTGTGCCCAGATATATTTGGTCCTTGTAGAGCTCCTATCCTTTCCATATCATACTAACTTCCCTTCTTTCATATGATTCCCTGCACTCTGCCGAGGGTTTGGTTATGAGTCTTAGTGTCTGCTTTGAAACACTGCTAGGTAGAGTCTTTCAGATGCCTTTTGTGGTAGACTCCTGTCATAAGTTCAATGCACATCCCATTTGTCTTTCTAAATGAGGATTAATCACCTTCGCCTGTGTCCACTTTCTTGATTATCTTCTTTAGGTGTGTAGATTTCATTATGTTTATCATATCTTGTAGTCTAGCACATTTTAAACAAATGTCTAAAAGTATTTGGTTTAATAAAAGAAGGGCATTTTTGGAAACATGCTAAAATTAAGAATTTTATGGCTAAATCTTGCATTGAAGTTCTCACACTATAGGTTATCCACAATTCCCATGAAAACTGAAATGATGCTTGCTAGAAAACACTGGTCCAAGTGTATTCATAGAAACAACTGTCTTTCTTTCTTTTTAATTCTTCATTAATTCCACTTTATTCACTTTGTATCTCCTCTGTGGTTCCCTTCCTCCTCCTGTCCCAATCTTTCCCTTCCTCCACCCTCTGCATGCATGCCCCTCCCCAAGTCCACTGATAGGGAAGACTTCTTTTCCTTCCTTCTGATCCTAGTCAATTAGGTCTCATCAGGAGTGGCTGCATTGTCTTCTTCTGTGGCCTAGCAATGCTGTTTCCCCCTCAGGGGGAGGTAATTAAAGAGCAGGCCAATCAGTTCATGTCAGAGACAGTCCCTGGTCCTATTACAATGGAAACCACTTGGATACTGAACTGCCATGGGCTGTATCTGTGCAGGGGTCTTAGGTTATCTCCATGTCTTTGGTTGGAGTATCAGTCTCAGGAAAGTAGTCTCAGGAATGTAGTCTTTGGTTGGAGTATCAGTCTCAGGAAAGACCCTCTGCTCAGATTTTTTGGTTCTGTTGCTCACCTTATGGAGTTCCTGTCCTCTCCAGATCTTACTGTTTCTCACTTCTTTCCTAAGATTCCCTGCACTCTACCCAAAGGTTTCCCATAAGTCTCAGCATCTACATTGATAGTCTGCAGGGCAAAGCCTTTAATAACCAGAAGCTGGAAAAAGCCCAGATGCCCCTCAACTGAAGAATGGATGCACAAATTGTGGTATATCTACACAATGGATTATTATTCAGCAATAAAAAAACAAGGAAATCATGAAATTTGCAGGTAAATGGTGGGATCTGGAAAAGAGCATCCTGAGTGAGCTATCCCAGAAGTAGAAAGATGCACATGGTATATACTCACTCATATAGACATGTAATACAGGATAAACCTATTAAAATCTGTACACATAAACAAACTAATCAAGAGGGAGCATTCTTGCTAAAATGCTCAATTCCTATCTAGAAAGGCAAAGAGGATGGACATTAGAAGAAGGAGAAAAGAGGGAACAAGTCAGGAGCCCGACAACTGTCTTTCAGTGAAAAAGTTGACATGGAACTCTCCATTTCTAGTAAGTTTAAATCTGGCCCTGGGTTTGGGAATAGGAAGGCTTAATTCCAACACTTGCCTTCAATACAAGCCTGCTCTCTATCTACTTTGACAACTTGAGTATTCTCACCTTTTCTGGGAAAGTATAAAGGTATCACATATCTGGTGGTCTTGTTTTCTACTTAAATGATTAATGTGGGTGAAAGTACTGAGCACAATTCCTGAACCATAGCCCTGAAGTAATAGTTGCTACTTATTATAAAACAAACAAATAACAACAACAAAAAACCAATCAGTTATTATCAAAGAAAAGGAGACACCCCCCCCCCATTTTTTTTTTCTGAAAGGCAAGAAATGATGCTTATCGGAGGTTGGCAAAAACAATCAATTTATTCCATCACCTCAACTCACTACTCTATTTCACTACAGTTGAATATATATATTTGTTGACCCTTTGATCACTTTTTTGAGTCTTTCAGCAGGTATGTACCTAGCTCTCTAAAAACCCAACTTTAGTTAGCACCTAGGGTGCACATCCCATAAACAAGGCTACATGGCACTGCATTCCGTGCTTCCAAGGTAAAGGCTAACCATTGCTTTAGAGTAGTGGTTCCTGTCTTCTTTTAATACAGTTCCTCAGGTTGTGATGACTCCCAGCCATAAAATCAGTTCATTGCTACTTTGTAACTGTAATTTTGCTAATATTTTGAATCATGATGTAAATATCTGATATGTAGATGGTCTTAGGTGACTCCTGTTAAAGGGTCATTGAATCCCCAAAGGGGTTATGACCCACAGTTTGAGAACCACTGCTTTATAGACTCCTAGAAGTTCTATATTAGGTCTCTTCCTGTGAACTCGTCTCTCTACAAACAATTTTTTGACATTCATTTAAAATAATTTAACAAACATTTATTGAACATTTTGTCTCATGAAAAACAATCTATTTGTGGCATGTTATTACTTTGTTTCATTGTAGAGAAAAAAAATAGCAATTAGATTTTAACCCCTTTGTTTCTCATACAGGCCTAGATACAGATTTACTCATGGAATTTGAACTTTTTTCCAAAAATATCCAAATCATGTATTTGATTCAGCAAACTAAAACTATTGTACTGCTATCAGGTTGATCATTTATGTATTTATTAAATGTTTTCTAAAGAATTAGTGTAGCTGAAATTAAAGATGCTAAAGAGATAACTATAGTAAGAATGTCCAGATATGTACACTACAGGGAATACAGGCCAGTTGTCAAAACGTACAAAGCAAATCCTTTGAGGATTCAGAAGACTTTCCTTAAGGGGATAGAGATGTGTAGGAAGACTTTGGAGAACTGAAAAGGGCTATAGGCTTATTCAAGCTAATGAAAGCTTAAATTTGTAATTTCAATGGTGTGTAGACTATCAGTAGCATATCAGCGAAATATGTGACTAGTAAAGATTTAAAATCTTGTCAGTGGTAGGAAAATGGACGAATAGCATACTGTCATGGGAAGCTCTGCCCAACAGCCAGTATGTCACTATGTATAGAGAACATGAGCGTGTTTGACAAAGCCATAATTGATCTAGCCTCAGCAAGCCTGAAAGATGAGAAGAGGACCCAATGTTCTAGATCAGATGCTAAGTGAAGAGGCAAGAGGAGGACCTTCTGCCACAGAAACAAAGGGACATCAAGCAGAAGCTGCCATAGTTTGAGATGACAGGTAAGGAAGGTGTGAGAAGGGAGTCTCAATGTTCTAAACAAACAGAGATGGAAAGGCCACCTAAAAGCCATGCTATAAGCACGTTGAGGAGTCTGCTGGCAATCCTGAGAAGAGGGTTAATCAGTAAATGAAATGGCTTTTGTTTCTTTTATTCATATATGTATATTCATATGAATCATTAAGTGGAAAAATACATATACATACATACAAATTTTGTTTTTATGTTTGTTTGTTTTTAGACAGAGTCTCATAATGTAGTTCTGGCTAGCCAGAAATTGAGTAGGTGTACCAACCTAGCCTCAAACAGAAGTCGGCTTGCCTTTGTCTCCCGTGTTCTAAGATTGAATGTGTGTACCCCGTGCCCGGTATAAAGTAACTTTTAAGCATTAGTAATGAGTCAATTGACATTATCTAGTGAGAATACTTGAATAGTTGTAATTATGAAATATCAATGACAGATATGTTCATGATTGTATAAACTACAGAAAAGGGGGCTAGAGAGATGACTCAGTGGTTAAGAGCATGAACTGTTCTTGCAGGGGACCCAAATTCTGTTCCCAGAACCATGTCAGATATCTTACAACCACCTGTAACTCCAGCTCCAAGGATCTGAGCTCCTGGCTTCTGCAAGTACATGCACAAACACACACACACACACACACACACACACACACACACACACACACACTGTATATATATACAACATTTTAAAAATTAAAAATAATACATAAATAAATAAGTGCTTATAAAAGAAAATAAATGCAAAGAACTTAAAGGACTTCTCTGAGATCACATCATTAGATAATGATTTTTTTAGAGAACCCATTTTCTATTTTCTCAGGCAGATTTTAAAGGAAACCTCAGGGATAGGAAGATAGGACAGTGCATTCATCCACTCATTCATTCCTGTGCTCAAGCTGTTATTACAAAATACTATAGTATGAGTGGTTTAAACAACAGAAATTTCTCCCAGGTGTAGAGGCTGGAGGTCCCACATAAAGGTCTAGAAGATTCAACTCTCCAATTAATACACAGCCACCCATTTGCTGTGTTTCCACATGGCTTTTGTTGTCCCCATGGCCTTTGTTGTCCCCATGAGCAATGAAAGAGACAGAGAGACATCTAACTTGCTCTCGTTACAAAGCTATATTTATTGGATAGTGTCCTTTCCTGATGATCCTATGTCAAAAATATAATTGCACTTTGAGTTAGGATTTGAATATATGAACTTGGTGTGGGGAAATTTTTAGTCTGTAGAAGTTACATGTATGTAGAAAGTCCAAAGGATCAAGAAGGTGGCATATAAAAGCAACTCTAACATTGAAGTAATAGCATTGGCTAGATGAAAGAGCAAGTAAAACCATAGGAGACTAAACCACAGGGTAAGATAGAATCGTATCAGTAAGGACCAGGACAGGAGAAAAATATTGGGATTGTGTATGAGTCAGAACACATAAAACAAAAAGCTATCAAAGAAAGCCAGGTTGTTGAGGTGTGGAAAATGAATACTGTGAGTCTCAAGAGGCGCTGAACTATTCTCATTGCTTACTGAAGTGAATTCTGGGATCAGAATGCCATGGCTTACATCATGATGCTACAACTCTAGACAATTAGCTCACTAAAGGCTCTGGTTTCAAGCCTGCAATTACATTATGCCTCTCTTGTAGGTGAACTGGGAAAGATTAGATTAAATAATCCATGTAAATGCTTAGCATATGCCTGGTACATAATAAATCTTAATAACTACTGTACATTACTTCAATATGATGTTGTTACTAACAAAGAGCCAAAAGCAGCAGCTACAGCTGTGTCAAGCCAGCACCAAAGACTTCAATGAAAGAAAGAAAGAAAGAAAGAAAGAAAGAAAGAAAGAAAGAAAGAAGGAAGGAAGGAAGGAAGGAAGGAAGGAAGGAAGGAAGGAAGGAAGTTGAGCTGGAGAGATGGCCCAGGGATTAAGAGCACTGGCTCATGGTTAAGAACACTGGCTGTTTTTCCAGATGATGTGTTCGATTGCCAGCACCTAAGACTTGGCAGCTCACTATTACCTATTAGCTCCAGGTACAGAGAATCTAACACCCTCTCTTGGCCTCCATGGGCATTGCATATAAACGATACACAAGAGATACATTCAGGCAAAAACACCAATACACACACAATAAAAATAAAAGAAAAAAAGCCTTTAAAATATAGAAGTTAGACAATCATTTTATGTATTTCTTTGATTCCTGCCTTTGCCAAGAAAGTATGCATTTCAATTAAATCTCACTAGCAAAATCTTCAATGTTACCGATAATCTGTTTTTAGGCTCTCACTTGGCTGAATCCAAGAGCAATCTTGTCTTGATCTTTCAACCCTTTTTGTAATTTTTATTTTATTTTATTTTTTTACAATTTATTCACTTTGTATCCTGGTTGTAGCCCCCTTTCTAATCTCCTCTTGTTCCCCCCCTCACTTCTCACTTTGTCTTCCTCCCCTATCCTGCTTCCCTAGTCCACTGATAGGGGAAGTCCTCCTCCCCTACCTTCTGACCCTAGCCCTCAAGACTGCCTGGATCCTTTTCCTCTGTGGGCTGTCTAGGTCATCTCACCAGGGAGACTTGATCAAGGAGCAGGCAACCGAGCTCATGTCAGAGACTGTCTCTTCTTCCCTTGCTAGGGAACCCACGTGGAGATAGAGCTGTCTGTGGGCTAATCTGAGCAGGGGGTCTATGTCTTTTTCTATGCATGATCTTTCCTTGATACATCAGTGTTTGCAGTCCCCACTGGGCCCAGCTTTTTTGGCTTTGTTGGTCTCTTTGTGGGGTTCCTGTTCCCTCTGGGTCCTTCTTCCATAAGACTTCCTGCACTTTGTCCAAAGTCTGACTGTGAGTTTCTACATTTGCTTCTATCCCCAGCTGGGTGGAGTCTTTTAAAGGCTATCTATGGTCGACAACCCATCCTCTTGCTTCTCTTATGCAGCTTCCAGTGTCTATCCTGTTTTCCCTTAAGAATGAGAATTAAGCATCTTCCCTAGGGTCCGCCTTATTTTTTAGCTTCTTTAGGTCTGTAGATTTTTTTTAGTAGTGTTTGTCCTATACTATATGGCTAATATCCACTTATAAATGAGTATATACCGTATGTGTCTTTCTGCTTATGGGTTACCTCACTCATGATGATCTTTTCTAGTTTCCTCCATTTGCCTGCAACTTTCATGATATCCTGGTTTTTAATAGCTGAGTAGTATTCCATTGTGTAAATGTATCACAATTTGTGTATCCATTCTTCAGTGGAGGGGAATCGCGGTTGTTTCCAGATTCTGGCTATTACAAATAAAGCTACTATGAACCTGGTTGAGTCAATGCCCTTTTTTTATGGTTGAGCATCTTTTGGATATATGCCCAGGAGTGGTATAGCTGGGTGCAGAGGGAGCACTATTCCCAGTTTTCTGAGAAATAGGCAGATTTATTTCCGAAGTGGATATATGAAATTATTGTTGGTGGGTATTACATGCCCACCAGCAATGGAGGAGGGTTCCCCTTTCTCCACATCCTCTTCCAAATTTGTTCTCACTTGAGATTCTGATCTTAACCCTTGTGATGGGTTTGAGATGGAATCTCAGAGTAGTTTTGATTGGCGTTTCCTTGATTACTAAGGACATTGAACATTTCTTTAAGTGTTTCTCTGCCATTACATATTTTTTTGTATTTTTTTATTAATTATACTTTATTCATTTTGTATCCCCCATAAGCCCCTCCTTCCTCCCCTCCCAATCCCACCCTCCCTCCCCTTTCTGCATGCATGCCACTCCCCAAGTCCACTGATAGGGGGGTTCTCCTCTTCTTTCTGATTTTAGTCTATCAGTTCTCATCAAAAGTGGCTGCATTGTCCTCTAATGTGGCCTGGTAAGGCTGCTCCCCCCTCAGGGAGAAGTGATCAACGAGCAGGCCAATCAGATTATGTCAAAGGCAGTCCCTCTTCCCATTACTATGTAACCCACTTGGACACTGAACTGCCATGGGCTACACCTGTGCAGGGGTTCCAGGTCATCTCCACGAATAGTCCTTGGTTGGAGTATGAGTCTCTGGGAAGTTCCCTGTGTTCAAATTATCTTGTTCTGTTGCTCTCCTTGTGGAGTTCCCGTCCCCTCCAGCTCTTACTATTTCCCACTTCTTACGTAAAATTCCATTTATTCTGCCCATCAGTTGGCCATCAGGCTCAGCATCTGCTTTGACAGTCTATACTGCAGAAGCTTTCAGAGGCCCTCTGTGGCAGGTTTCAAGGTTGTTTCCTGTTTTCTTCTGGCTTTCAGAGGCCCTCTGTAGCAGGTTCCGAGGTTGTTTCCTATTTTCTTTTTCTTCTAATGTCTATCCTCTTTGCCTTTCAGGATGGGGATTGAACATTTTAGTTAGGGTCCTCTCTTTTGCTTAGTTTGTTTAGATGTACAGATTTTAGTGGGTTTATTCTATGTTGTATGTTTATATGAGTGAGTATATACCATGCGTGTCTTTTTGCTTCTGGGACAACTCACTCAGGATGATCCTTTCCAGGTCCCACCATTTACCTGCAAATTTCATGATTTCCTTATTTTCATTGCTGAGTAATACTCCATTGTATAGATGTACCACAGTTTCTGCATCCATCCCCTCCTCAGTTGAGGGGCATCTGGGTTGTTTCCAGCTTCTGGCTATTACAAATAAAGCTGCTACAAACATGGTTGAGCAAATGTCAGATTTAATGCAATTCCCATCAAATTTCCAACACAATTCTTTACAGACCTGGAAAGAAAAATTCTCAACTTCGTATGGAATAACAAGAAACCGAGAATTGCTAAAACAATCCTCTACAATAAAAGATCTTCTGGAGGTATCTCCATCCCTGATCTCAGGCTGTACTATAGAGCAACAGTTATAAAAACTGCATGGTACTGGCATAGAAACAGAATGGTGGATCAATGGAACCGAACAGAAGACCCAGAAATAAACCCACACACTTACGGACACCTGATTTTTGACAAAGATACCAAAACCATACAATGGGAAAAAGATAGCATCTTCAACAAATGGTGCTGGTCCAACTGGATGTCTACATGTAGAAAAATGAAAATAGATCCATACTTATCACCCTGCACAAAACTGAAGTCCAAGTGGATCAAAGACCTCAACATAAAACCAGACACATTAAATCGGCTAGAAAAAAAAGTGGGGAATACCCTAGAACTCATTGGTACAGGAGACAACTTCCTGAACAGAACACCAACAGCACAGGCTCTAAGAGCAACAATCAATAAATGGGACCTCATGAAATTGAAAAGCTTCTGTAAAGCAAAGGACACCGTCATCAAAACAAAGCGACTGCCTACAGATTGGGAAAGAATCATCACCAACCCTTTATCTGACAGAGGACTCATATCCAATATATATAAAGAACTAAACAAGCTGAAAAACAACAAACCAAGTAATCCATTTAAAAAATGTGGAACAGAGCTAAAGAGAGAATTCTCTGTAGAGGAATATCGAATGGCAGAGAAGCACTTAAAGAAATGCTCAACCTCATTAGCCACTAGGGAAATGCAAATCAAAACAACCCTGAGATTTCACCTTACACCCATCAGAATGGCCAAGATGAAAAACTCAAGGGACAACACATGCTGGAGAGGTTGTGAAGAAAGGGGAACCCTTCTCCACTGCTGGTGGGAATGTAAACTGTACAACCACTCTGGAAATCAATCTGGTGCTTTCTCAGACAACTAGGAATAGTGCTTCCTCAAGATCCA
Source organism: Psammomys obesus (assembly GCF_907164565.1). Taxonomy (NCBI): domain Eukaryota; kingdom Metazoa; phylum Chordata; class Mammalia; order Rodentia; family Muridae; genus Psammomys; species Psammomys obesus. The sequence continues at coordinate 20,861,998 of NW_026596134.1, read as the reverse complement.
GCCATACCACTCCTAGGCATATACCCAAAAGAGGTGCAAGTACACAAAAAGGACATTTGCCATTACATATTTTTCTTTTGAGAATTCTCTTTTAGGTCTGTACCCCATTTTTGAATTAAATTTTCATTTTTATATTAATTAGAGTTTATTCAGTTTGTATCCCAGCTGTAGCCCCCTCCTTCATTCCTCCCAATCCCACCCTCCCTCTCACCCTTTTCTCCTCTTGATCCCCTCTCCAAGTCCACTAATAGGGGAGGTCGTCCTTCTCTTCCATCTAACACTAACTTATCAGATCTCATCAGGACTGATTGCATTGTAGTCTTCTGTGGCCTGGCAAGACTGCTCCCCTCTGGGGGTGGGGGTGTCAAAAAGCCTTCCACTGAGTTCATGTCAGAGACAGTCCCTGTTCCCCTTACTAGGGTACCAACTTGGATATTGATCTGCCATGAGCTACATCTGAGCAGGGGTTCTAGATTATATCCATGAACAGTCCTTGGTTGGAGTATCAGTCTCAAAAAAGATCCCTCTGCCTAGATATATTGGGTTTGTTGCTCTCCTTGTGGAGCTCCTGTTCTCTCCAGGTCCCACTGTCTCCCCTTTCTTTCATAGGATTCCCTGCACTCTGCCCAAAGTTTGGTTATGAGTCTCAGCATCTGTTTTAATACACTGCTGGGTAGATTCTTTTAGAGGCTTTCTGTGGTTAGTTCCTGTCCTGTTTCCTGTTTTCCCCTTCTTCCAATGTCTATCCTGTCTATCTTTCTTAATGAGGATTGATAATCTTACCCAGGGTCCTCCTTCTTGTTTAGCTAATTCAGGTATACAGATTTTAGTATGCTAATCCTATCTTATAGGTCTATATCCACTTATAAGTGAATATATATCATGTGTGTCTTTCTTCTTCTGGGAGACCTCACTCAGGATGATCTTTTCTGGATCCCACCATTTGCTTGCAAATTTCATGATTTTCTTGTTTTAAATTGCTGAGTAGTAGTAAATGCACCACAATTTCTGTATCCATTTCTCCGTTGAGGGACATCTGGGTTGTTTCCAGCTTCTGGCTATTATGAATAAAGCTGCTACGGACATGGTTGAACAAATGTCCTTGTTATGTACTTGAGCATCTTTTGGATATATGCCTAGGAGTGGTATAGCTGGATCTTGAGGAAGCACTATTCCTAATTGTCTGATAAAGCACCAGATTGATTTCCAAATTGGTAGCACAAGTTTACATTCCTACCAGCAATGAAACAGGGTTCCCCTTTTCTCCACATCCTCTCCAGCATGTATTGTCACTTGAGTTTTTTTTATCTCAGCCATTCTTATGGGCATAAGATAAATCTAAGGATCATTTTTTTTTTGTATTTCCCTGATGAGTAAGGACGTTGAGCATTTCTTTAAGTGTTTCTCTGCCTTTCTATATTTCTCTACAGAGAATTCTCTGTTTAGCTCTGTTCCCCATTTTTTAATTAGATTACTTGGTTTGTTGCTTGTTAACTTCTTTAGTTCTTTATATGGTCTGGATATTAGCCCTCTGTCAGATATAGGTTTGGTGAAGATCCTTTTCCCATTTTTAATTGGATTATTTGTTTTATTGGTGTTTAATTTCTTGAGTTCTTTATATATTCTGGATATACTCTGTCAGATATAGGGTTGGTGAAGATCTTTTCCCAATCTTTATGCTGATGTTCTGTTCAGGAAGTTGTCTGCTCTGCCTATGAGTTCAAGGCTCTTCTCCACTATTTCTTCTAACAGATTTACTGTGTCTTGTTTCATACTGAGGTCTTTGTTATGCTTAGACTATATTAATGTGCAAGGTGATAAGTATGGATCTATTTGCATTTTTCTATATGTAGAAAATATCCAGTTAGACCAGCACCATTTTTTGAAGATACTTTCTTTTTTCCCATTGAATGGTTTTTGCTTCTTTGTCAAAAATCAATTGTCCACAGGTGTGTGGGTTTATTTCTGGGTCTTTGATTTGATTCCATTTATCCACTAGTCTGTTTCTATACCAGTACCATGTCATTTTTATTACTGTTGCTCTGTAATACAGCTTGAGATAAGGGATGGAGATACTTCCAGAAGATCTTTTATTGCAGAGGATTGTTTAAGCTATCCTGGATTTTTTGTTTTTCCATATGAAGTTGAGAATTTTTCTTTCAATGTCTGTAAAGAATCGTGTTACTGTTTTGATGGGAATTGCATTGAATCTGTAGATTGCTGTTGGCAGGATGGCCATTTTTACTATCTTAATCCTACTGATCCATTAACTTGGGAGATCTTTCCATCTTCTAATATCTTCTTCAGTTTCTTTCTTCAGAGACTTGTTTTTTTCACTTAAGTCTTTCACTTGCTTGGTTAGTTACACCAAGGTACTTTAATGTTATTTGTGGCTATGGGGTCCCAGCTCTGGGCTCTCAGCTTTCTTGGGATAGCAGATCAGATAAACACTGAAAAGACAAGATGCCTTCAGAAAACTCTGCCCCTAATGTATTATGTGTCCTTTGCTTTTAATTTAACATTATTATGGACACTTTGAGATATTCACCAAACAAAGAGAAGAATACAGGCCCTGTTAACCCACCATTTACTTTCAGGATATTGTAATGATCTTATTTTCTTTGAAGTTCCCTTCCAATAGAAAACTATAGTTCAATATAGTTCATTGTTTTAAAAAAAGTAACAACAAAAGGGAACATTAAGAGAATTATCACTGGGTCTCTGGGGCTTAAGCCTTGTTCACTGTGCTTCTAGGTTAGTAAACATTCATTCTTTCTGATTGACAATTAAAAACATGATTCCATTTCTTTATTCAATGACAACATAAAAGAGGAGATTAACTGCAAAGTGGACTTCATCATTTAATGAGTTTGCCTGAAAACTGAAAGGCATATTCTGCTGGTCGGTATTTCAATTTAAGTGTGCTCAATCACCTTTGAATAAAAAGTCCATAGATTATAGATCCTGTCTTTTGTAAGATGTTGCATTATGTGTTAGAATCTTCTTCAAGGAAATAGGTAAGGAGGAATACTAACCCACACAGGTAGAAATTGACAAGTGTTTACTTTACCCTTAGAAATGCAGGCTCCAATCTATTTCTGTTTTTTGATAGTTAAGTCTAATTTATTTGTACTAACTATTACTACAATGACTTTATTTCAGTCTACACTGGAGATAGATCCAATAAGCACATGAAATAAATGTTCTAATATCTATTGACAATACTCGTTTTCTTTTCTTTACTTTCATTCTCCTCCCATTTTTGACCTAGAATTTTCCTGAGAGTCAAAGACAGAAAAAAATTATGTTGGCTGTCTTGTAACACATTCTTTTTTTTTTTTAATCACAGATCAGATAAGTATTAAGAGAAGGCACAGCCTGAACTATTGGCAAACACCTGTCACTTGGTTTCGTGGGATAAAATGGAAAACAGTTGGTTTCAACCAGTTAACAACTTTTTCATTTCTACTCTGTTCTGAGCTCTTTGGCTGATTTTATTTTTATTTCCGTTTGAGTTTTTGGTGAGCCAACAGAGTACATCCAAACATTCTTAAAAAAGTGGGCTCAGGTTTTCAAGAACACACAGAAGTGTAGACAGAAGGTAGAATGAAATGGGCTCACTGAAACTGGATACTGAGAATCCCTGACATTTTAATGCAGTGTGGGGAAATGTGCCTCTGTGTGTAACGTGGGTATGATGAGCAACTGCATTTGAACTGGTTTCAAAGTTGAGAAATGACAAGGATGGCTCAACTTCAGCACCCAGATAAAAAACATAAGAAGCAAGGAAGGAGGAGACAAAGGGAGCTGTTCCTAAGCCCCCACATTGGTTGGGCTTGCTTAGAAAGTCGGTCCAACTAATGGTATAATAATGAGATCTCCATTCCATGCTCTCTCTCTCTCTCTCACACACACATACACATTTTAAAAGTAATAAGATCTGACCTCTAGACTCACACACAGTTCCTTTTCCATAACAGAAAGAAATTGCTATGCTTATAAAGCCATAAATTATAAAATACTTTAGCATCGTTGTGTTGGTCTTTTGTGCTAGAATTTCTTGTCTGTTTTTCCTATATCTTAAAGTTTAATCTTCTTTAAACACTGACGTAAAGACTATATTTCTAGAATATTCTTGGAGAACCTCGGCCATGTGTCTACTTAGGTAGACAGGCCTTTTTTGACTTCCTCCTTCGGCAGGTGACCACCATTGCGATATCTGTGCCCAGATGTGGCTAAAGTGGTTCATTTTTTTTTCACAGATAGGCAGATATTTATCAGAAGCTTGCAAGTATGTAATATTAATAATTCCATCTATAAATAAATCAATGAGCTTTGAACAAAAGAGAAAAAGAAAGACAAGGAAATTTGATATGGCCCAATCAGAGTTAATGCCTAATTTTATTTTATTTTATTTTTTATGTCAAGGAATGTATAGATTGACAAGAGGTTGACTTTGTGACTTTGATATTTCCCACTTATATTCACAGCAGAAAGCCATTGTGTGTACTTAAGCTAGGGAAAGTTGTCAACAGAAGAACCTTTACAAGTTGTTCAGATGAAACAATGGAGCCCAAAGGCCTCTGAGAAGAAGATCCACCATCCTCTATCCAGCGGTGTGTAAGCACAATGGACTTTGGCAGGCAGGATCTGGATCTCACAGAAGGGCTTTTCCCCTTCATGTCACCTCAAAGAAGTTTGGACATTTCTGTTTATTTTTTTAAAGCAGATACAGAGCAAATACCAGAATGTGAGTTTTATGCTAAATACATTTGGTTTGAGAGTAGTTATCTCATGCTGCCAGAATAGCCGTAAGGATTAAGATAGTTTACTGGGATCAAATGCAAGGGAGATTTTTTTATAGCATAGGCTGTTTACTCCTGGCCATTCAGATGTCCACCATGCTTATTTCTTTGGCTCTCTCCCACCTCCTTTCTTCTCTCCTCCATAACCCATATTCTATTATGTTATTTTCCTGCTTTAGATGAATCTACTTAGATTTTTAAATCTTATCAAAACTGAGTCCTTGGAAGCCCTTCTGACTTTATGGTTCCTGGGGAATTGCAGTGACATACATACCACTCATCTACATTTTGAGAATGTTAAATCCCTGATTAACAACCCAAATCTATAGAAATAAACAGGGACTGTTTCAGGACAAGGGGAACAGAAGCACACTTTGAATAACTTAACTTTAATAAACACAAACACCCTGGCAATCACTATATATAGTGTAGGTCCAGGTAAATGAAAAGCTAATTTTCTGCCAGGCATATGCATTACTTGGATAAGAGGGGAGACTATATGCTTTATAGGCAAATTCTATGTAAAACATTCAACAAGGCAGATGTGTTTACACACAGCATAACAGCTTTCAGGAAAATAGACATGAAACAGAAAACATTATCACTTAAGCAAGAGGGCCCAGGGAACGCTTCTGGGAGTGTTGATAACATACCACATTTATAAGGAAACACGGCATGGAGTTTATTAGGCTGGGTGGCATAATATTAAGAAAACTGAGGTAGGCAAGAAATGTTTGCTTTGCCCAGATAAACCCATCCTGAATCTTTAATGATGTTCACAGGGCATGGAACTGATGAGAGGTTCTATGTGGACCCATCTTTGTCATCCCAAACTCTCTGTGCCCTTTTTGCTACAACTTTCTGGAAATCTGGATCAATCATTGTCAAAATTGTGCATCCATTAACCTGAACAGCTTTTCACAATAAATGAGCCATCCCACTTTTCTTATGTTTTCTTTCTTTCTTCCTTTCTTTCTTTCTTTCTTTCTTTCTTTCTTTCTTTCTTTCTTTCTTTCTTTCTTTCTTCCTCCCTTCCTTCTTTCCTTTATCTTTCTTTCCTTCTTCTTTTCTATTTCTTTCCTTCATTCAAAACAGGGTCTCCCCTCTGTCACACACACACACACACACACACACACACAAATACACACATGAAGATATTTACAAAACATAAGTAAGTGGTCTGTATTCATCTAATGTCTAGAAACTTTGAGTCTCTAGTGAATTATTTGGATAGTATTGATAGGGTACAAAAAGAAGCTGACTCATAAGGGCAAGTGATAAAATAAAATGTGGAGAGCATAGTGAATTGAATGCTGAGTGTCTGCCAAACTGTTTTAAAGGCCTCTCCAGTCCTCATAAAAATCCTTTGAGCTCAGCATTTTCTTTAGTCTTGTCACAGTTGAGAAAACTCATGCCCAGGACATTTGAGTGACTAGTCCAAGGCTACACATCCAGTAAGTTGTAGGCTGAGAATGTGATCCTTTCCTGATGCCCTAGGACATAAAACGAGGTAAATACTCTATCAATCTCCATAACAATATTATCTTGATGAGGGTTTATTTCTATGAAGACACTGTGACCACAGCAACTCTTATAAAGAAAAACATTTAATTGGGGCTAGCTTATAGTTGAGAGCTTTAGACCATTATTGTCATGTTGGGAAGCATGGTAGCATGCAGACAGACATGGTGCTAGAGAAGGAGCTGAGAGTTATACATCTGATTGGCAGACAATAAGAAGAGAAGAGAAATGAGCTACTAGGCCTGGCTTGAGCTTATGAGATCTCAAAGCCCACCCTCCAGTGATACACTCCTCCAAGGCCACACCCCCTAATAGTGTCACTTCTTATGGGCCTATGGGAACATTTTTTATTCAAACCACAAGTATAAACAGTGCCAAAGGTCACTTTTAAATTTTTTATATGTCTATGGGTGATATGCCTGTTTGTATGTACGTTTGCTTTATTCATGTAGTGCCCATGGAGGCTGTGAGAGGTTCAGATCATCTAGGACTGAAGTTACAGTGTGAGCTGACATATTGATCCTGGGGCTGGAATGTAGGTCCTGTGGAATGAATGCTCTTAAATACCGGCCATATCTCCACCCCCAACAGTCCCAACCTCATTGCAGTACTTAGAGTATTAATATTAAAAGGCTTTCTGATATAGATATTACTAATCTTATTTTGCATTTGAGAAAACTCGGAGGTGATAAACTTGATATTGTATAGTGACCAGCAAGACAGAACCAAGCATTGTAGATTCTAAAGCCCAGATTTGTTTACCCCATACTATACAGATCAAGACTTTCTCTCCTTCAGATTTGTTTGGGGCACGCTTAAGAAAACCATCTCAATCAGAATGATCTTTTCTAGGTCCCACCATTTGCCTGCAAATTTCATGATTTCCTTGTTTTTAATTGCTAAGTAGTATTCCATTGTGTAAAAATGAACTCAATGGCTGGCTCTTTGACCTCTCACCTCCACCCCCACGAGGGAGGAACAGCCCTGCTAAGCCATAGAGGAGGACCTTGCAGCAGTCCTGAAGATACCTGATAAACAAGGGTCAGATGAAAGGGGAGGAGGTCCTTCCCTATCAGTGGACTTGGAAAGGGGCAGGGAGGAGATGAGGGAGGGAGGGTAGGATTGGGAGGGAATGAGGGAGAGGGATAGAGCTGGGATACAAAGTTAATAAACTGTAATATTTTAAAAATTATATAAAAAAATAAACTGCTTCCCTTCTACTAGCAGCTATAAAATGCCAACACCTTTCCAGAAAGTAAAAGTATTTTCAATGCACCTGCTCTATGCTGGCATTTTTTTCTGGCTGAAGCTTGTACGTTTTGTTGTTGTTGTTTTGTTATACATTACTATCACATTCTGTGAGATTTTTACTTATGTAATTAATTTGCATTAAAATAATTTCTTTAAAAAAAAAAAAAAGAAAACCATCACATACTGGTACCGTCAGATTCCACAAAAGGAATCTCGTTACTTTCCCACTAAGGAGAGAGGAATGTCATGATGAGCTCTTATCAGCTTCTCTAGTCTATCAACAATATGTTGGCTTAGTCCAAAAATACATATGCTTTTCTAATTTATTTTAATGTTTATCAAGCAGTACCTACACAGGACAAATAAAAATTTACTATTAAGTGTGCCTCCCACACTGCACTTTCCCTAATTCCGCCCTTACTCTGCTTGACAGAGACATTTTCTCCTGGCTATATTTCTTCTATTAATTCTCTCTCTCTTTCTAAATGAAGCAGGCACCTATTCTGTGAATTATTGGTTTCAAGTGTGATTAACTAGTCGCATAAAATGGAACATGATTTTGTCTCTTACAGTGCTTTTTTTTTCCTTCTAATTCTTCATGATACTTTTATTTTTTTTTTAACATAGTATGATCAAATACATAGTTTTTGTACTTTGTTGTTTGGAAATAATGAAAATATCAACCTTTGGTGGAAAAAGCAGTGTATCATGGCCATTATTGCATTTTATTAACTTTGTGGTGAATGCATAGCAGTTTCTGAAAAAGATAGTAACCTTTACTTCCAAGTTTTTTAATTTATTTGGACTCCCACTAATTCATTGAAAATTACTGTCAAGACTGGCTTCTTTGTCTATCTCTGTGGACTGGTAAGGCTAGTCCGCCCTCAGGTGGACTTGATCAAAGAGCCAGCCCATGAGTTCATGTCAGAGATGGTCCCTGTTCCTATTATTGTGGAACCCTCTTGGACACTGAGCTGCCATGGGCTACTTCTGTGCAGGTGTTCTATGTTATTTCCATGCATGGCAAAGAAGGCAGTCCTGATGAGACCTAATAGACTATGGTCAGATGGTAGGGGAGGGGGATTGGACTAGGAGAGGGGCATAGGAGAAGAGGGAAGGAGGATGGGATTAGAAGGGGATAGGGGAGGAGACTACAGCTGGAATATAAAGTGAATAAACTGTAATTAATGAAAATAAAATTAAAAAAAGAAAATTACTGTCAAGACAAGGTTTTATATTGCTAAACATATCTGATGATCTATCTTGGGTAATCCTCAAGATGCCTCTAATAGAGCCATCTACTTCCTCCAATATGTATCAATTTCTCTTTCTTCCACCTTCATATCTAGCATTCTTTATCCTCAACTTGGCACTGGCATTACTCTCATCCTTTCTGTGATACATTTCTTGTTTCCCAGGATTCATATTTTTCTGTCTTTTTTAAGTTCATTCTCTTGTTCCCTAAAGCATACTCACAAATATCAGAAGATGGAGAGAACACATTTTTCTTGATTTTTACATATCTAAATACATCTTTATTCAAATGAATGGCAGTTTTTTTCAAGTACAGAATTCCCGGTTTTAAAAAAAATATTTGCTCCGTTTACTACATTTCTTTTTTATTTTTCTGGTTCCTAAGGCTGCCGTTGAGTGGACGGATTCCATGCTGGCCTTCTCTGTTCTGTGTATAACGTGGTTTGATCAGAACACTCACTGTTCTGGCATTCGAAAGGCTGTGGTGATATCCTTTGGTGGCTGTTGCTGGGCGGCTACTCTGTGGCCCTTGTAGTCTTGTCAGAGAATAAAATATATTGCATTCTCTGGAGTTAATTGATCAAATAAACTCCTCCACGTTTTTCTGTTTCTTCAAGAGAGCAAGGGATGGGGCCTGTCTGAATGGTCTCACTAAATTTATCTAGACATAAACCCTCAAAGTCTATCTTAGCAAATACATGCTACATGGTCATCCTTGAGAAGACTGTACAAACAAGTTTCTCCTTCAAGAGTACTTGGAATTTAGCAGAAGAGAAGGGATTTAATTTATTTTAAAAGTTGAACAACAATAGAAAGAACTTATAATAATGCATAGAAAGAGTATTGCAATGCTTCAAGGCAATAAGGATGAATTATAGATAGAGAGACAGGAAAAATGCCAAGAGAAAAAGGTATGTCAAATGAGTCAGGATAGCTGAAGAGCAGCAAAACTAGACAATGATATTACCATGAGGATCTCTAAAGCCAAGGTGATCAGTGCCAGTGGAGGATATCCAGTCACAGCCGCCAGTATGTGAAAGGCACAAAGATTGGGGAAATAAGAAACTTTTTTTTTCCAAATAAAAACTTGATTGGCCACAAGAATGGTCTGCAAGACTAATGAGAAGAAACAACATGGTTGATTTTGGCTGAGAGCGTTTGTTTGTAAGGGTGATTTTCATTGCTAACCAACAACCTGTGCAGTTGACAAAGCATAGCGGGTGATTGACGTGTTCGGTTAGTGTATGTGTGCTTATGATCATATGGCTTCCACTAGTTTGTGAGTGCCACGGTGTGAATTTTAAAAAACTGACCACAGATCATCATAACGGATAAATATGTACAGGAGAAATAGGTATAGAAGAAAGCAGAGTACTTTGTTTTGATTTCTCTAAAATTTTCCTTAACAATTAATTTCGATGGTGATTATGATGAGTAGGACTAGGTTTAGTAGCAGTAGTAATAATAGTGGTAGTAATATATTACCTCCTAGAGAGAAGACTAGACCATGGTGTCACTTTCTGTGTCACCAGGCCAGAGACATGGTCAAGAGCTGTGGTACTTGTTAAGTAAGAACAACGACAAATAGTTCAGATCCACCACATAGGTGGAAAGCAGGGTGTGGGACATCACCAACTTTGTATGTTGGTCACCGTGGGTTGCCCTGGATTTGATGTGTGAGAATACATAATTCCAGACCTGTGTTTGACCTTCTGTAGCATAAGATGCTGTCACTCACCCCCAACCTCTCCTTTATAACTTCCCCGTGATTACCTTATACTTTAACTTTCTTTTTGTGGAAGAAAACACACTGAAATAAATACTCAGCAATGGTGACTTTTTTTGTATCAAATAATCAACATTTCGTCTGAGCAGAGGACACAGTAGCAGCTAGACCTCATTTGAAGAGTAAAAAAAGTGTTTCTCCATGAAATATCTTTATATGAACATGCTTTGTTTTTCCTCCAAGATGTCATTAAGGTTTTAGGTAATGGGTTTGTTCAGAAGGCCAAGAAATATATTCTCAATTAAAGTTAATTATTATTAACTGTAAGTGGTCCAGCTGTGTTCAGTCTACACTCGGTGACAGTGTATATCAAAACTCATGGAACTTTTCATCCTCACCACCCTGTGCCAAGATGGAGGAAAATGGATGAAGAGAGGTATGAGTTAACCAAAACGTGCAATTGGTTAATGATTAGAAAGGCAAGGTCGCTACTGTTATCAGCGTAATTATTTTTGGCATCACTGAAATAGTGCTCTTATACCAATAAGAGAAATAGCTATTTTAAGAACATGGTTAGTCACTCCATCTTGGACAAGGGCAGAATGACTAATTATCAGCTGAGTGTCTTCCAGGAAAATGGCTAAAGAATTGCAGGTTGTGACATTGAGTCACTTCCTTCATGCTAGAGTAAATGGGGAATGGAAGACTAGAATAGCAATGAGTATAAAAACAGACACTTTCTAAGCACACGGAGAGCAGAAAGGATATCTACCCACATGCACAGTGATTTTTATTCAGCCCCATTTAACTTAGTCATTTCCAGGGATTGAGAATTAGACTGGAAGTCCAATCATAGAGATACCTGACCATCCATGCTTACTCCAGCATGGTCCACAGTAGCTGAGAAATGAAACAGGATGAGCGATCCATCTACAGAAGAATGGATAAAGAACAGGAGCCTACCACAGAGGGACTCTGAAAGATTCTACCCAGCAGTTTATCAAAGCAGATGCTAAGACTCATAGCCAAACTTTGGGCAGAGTGCAGGGAATCTTATGAAAGAAGGGGGAGATAGAAAAACTTGGAGGGGACAAGAGCTGCTCAAGGAGAAAAAAAGAAAATCTGGGCACATGGGTCTTTTGTGAAACAAGGACCATGCATGGAGATAACCTAGAACCCCTGCACAGATGTAGACTATGGCAGCTCAGTGTCCAAGTGGCTTTCCTAGCAATGGGAACAGGGACTGTCTCTGACATGAACTCAGTGGCTGGTTCTTTGATCACCTCCCTCTGAAGGTGGGGACACCCTCACCAGGCCAGAGAGGAAGACTATGCAGCCAGTCCTGATGAGAACTGATAGACTAAGATCAGATAGAAGGGGAGGAGGACCTCCCCTATCAGTCAACTGGGGAAGGGGCATGGGAGGAAATGAAGGAGGGAAGGTGGGATTGCGAGAGGACAAAGGAGGGTATATAGCTGGAATACAATGTTAATAAACTGTAATTAATAAAACAATAAATAATTTTTAAAAAGAAAAGAAAAAGGAAATGTTCATGGACACATGGGACTTTATTTAGCTGTAAAGAAAAAAAAAAAGAAATCATGACATTTGCTACAAAATATAAGTCATAAAGGGACCATGAGCAGGGAAAAAGATGTCAAGAGTATGGGGGATAGAGGGGAAAATGCTAATGAATGTATGTAATATGAAAACAATTATGGAAGAAGGGGAACTAGAAGAAACCAAGTAGGAGAGATGATGAGGGCAATAAGGAAGAGATTACATGAAAAAAGTATGTATGAAATGCCAAAATGAAAACACTACTTTGTATGTTCCTTCAAGGGCTATAATATATTATAGTCTCAAAAACATAAACTCAATTAATAAAAAGATAAAAGACAAAAAATATGCAAAATAAAACCTAATTAAAAATCATATCATAGAAATGATTTTGTCTTTGCTTTTATGAAAAGATATCTATTTTACATTTTTCATTATTCAGAATGAAAAATGGGATATTATTTGTACACAGCTGTTTTTTGAAACTCTGTCTCATCTTTAAGTAAGTTCAAATTTTTTTCCATGTGACTATATGGCTAACAATAGTATTAATGAGAATCTATTGAGGGAGATAAAATAAAAATTAAAAAAAAATGAAGTGTTGACATGGAGCTTCAATTTTCTTCCAATGAGGACTCGGGAGCCCTGCCTGTGCTTCAACGTGAGTTACGGTACTGAACTTTACTTGTGCTGAGACAATAGGCCAAACAGAGGACCAGATGTGTTATGCTGGATTGAGTTTCCAGTCCTGGAGTTAGAAGTCATCAGAACAAGACCACAGCCTACAGACCAGGAAAGGATCTTCACCAACCCTATATCTGACAGATGGCTAATTTTCAGACTATATAAAAAATTTAAGTAGGTAAATACCAACAAACCATGTAATCCAATTAAAATATGGGGTAAAGAGCTAAACAGAGAATTCTCTATAGAGGAATGTAGGATGGCAGAGAAACACTTAAAGAAATGCTCAACATCCTTAGTCATCAGGGAAATGCAAATCAAAACGACCCTGAGATTTCACCTTACACCCATCAGAATGGCTAAGATCAAAAACTCAAGTGACAATATGTGCTGGAGAGGATGTGGAGAAAGGGGAATCCTCCTCCATTGCTGGTGGGAATGCAAACTGGTACAACCACTTTGGAAATCAATCTGGTGCTTTCTCAGAACATTAGAAATAGTGCTTTCTCGCCTCTGCAGTATAGACTGTCAAAGCAGATGCTGAACCTGATGGCCAAATGATGGGCAGAATAAATGGAATTTTATGTAAGAAGTGGGAAATAGTAAAAGCTGGAGGGGACGGGAACTCCACAAGCAGAGCAACAGAACAAGATAATTTGAACACAGGGAACTTCCCAGAGACTCATACTCCAACCAAGGACTATTCATGGAGATAACCTAGAACTCCTGCACAGATGTAGCCCATGGCAGTTCAGTGTCCAAGTGGGTTACATAGTAATGGAAAGAGGGACTGCCTCTGACATAATCTGATTGGCCTGCTCTTTGATCACCTCCCCCTGAGGGGGGAGCAGCCTTACCAGGCCACAGTAGAGGACAATGCAGCCAATTTTGATGAGAACTGATAGACTAAGATCAGAAAGGAGAGGAGAACCTCCCCTATCAATGGACTTGGGGAGTGGTATGCATGCAGAAAGGGGAGGGAGGGTGGGATTGGGAGGGGAGGAGGGAGGGGCTTATGGGGGGATACAAAATGAATAAAGTGTAATTAATAAAAAATTAAAAAAAAGAAATAGTGCTTTCTCAAGATCCAGCTATACCACTCTTGGGCATATAACCAAAATATGCTCAAGTACACAACAAGGACATTTGCTCAACCATGATTGCAGCAGCTTTATTCTTAATAGCCAGAAGCCGGAAACAACCCAGATGTCCCTCAACGGAGGAATGCACAGAGAAATTGAGGTACATTTACACAATGCAATACTACTCAGCAATTAAAGAGAAGGAAATCATGAAATTTCAGGCAAATGGTGGGAACTAGGAAAGATCATCCTGAGTGCGATAACCCAAAAGCAGAAAGACACACATGGTATATACTCACTTATAACTGGATATTAGAAATATAAGATAGGATATAACATACTAAAATCTGTACACCTAAAGAAGCCAAACAAGAAGGAGGACCCTAGGTAAGATGATCAATCCTCACTCAAAAAGAGAAATGGGATGGACATCAGAAAAGGAAGAAAATAAGGAACAGGACAGGAGCCTACCACAGATGGACTCTGAAAGACTCTACCCAGCAGGGTATCAAAGCAGATGCTGAGACTCATAGCCAAACTTTGGGCAGTGTGTAGGGAATCTTTTGAAAGAAGGGGGAGATAGAAAGACCTGGAGGGAACAGGAGCTTCACGAGAAGAACAACAGAACCAAAAAAATCTGGGCACAGCAATCTTTTTTTGAGACTGATACTCCAACCAAGGACCATACATAGAGATAACCTAAAACCCCTGCACAGATGTAGCCCATGGCAGCTCAGTCTCCAAGTGGGTACCCTAACGATGGGAACAGGAACTGTCTCTGACATGAACTCAGGAGCTGGCTCTTTGATCACCGTCCCCTGAAGGGGGAGCAGCCTTACCAGGCCACAGAGGAAGACAATGCTGCCAGTCCTGATGAGACCTAACAGGCTAGGGTCAAAGGAAAGGGGAGGAGGACCTCCCCTATCATTGGACTTTAAGTATACGTTACTGTGCCATGTATTTTACATGGGTTCCAAGAATCAAACTCATGTCCTTGCACTTGGAAGTCAAACACTTTACCTACTGTAATGTCTCCTCAACCCTGAACTCATTAATTTTAATGTAGTCTTTGTAGAATACCCCAATAAGAATTCTAGCATTGTTCACTATTGCAGTTCAAATAGCTTAATGGGTGTTTCAGAGCCCTAAAATTTCCTGGGAGTTAATGGCCCCTTGGTAATGTATTGTTTTGATATTTTCAGGTTTAGTCCTCTAAATCACTCTAATGAGTTAATATTTTTCCTTGATGAACTTTTCTTTCTCCTTCCTGTCTGCCTTTTCAGCCAGCTTTTGTGACAGGGCTGGACAGTACAGCTTTGAACACTGGGGTCTCATTGCCATTGAGGCACAGTGACTGATTCTGTCAAATGTGTTTGCTACACTGCCATCATAATTTAGGGACATTTATTCTGTGTTTTTATGATGGGATGATGGTGTTTTGTGAATAATAATGAAAGAAAGAATGAGAGAATACTCTATCATAGTGTACCCTCTTACAAAGTAGTGATGTATAAATGCAAAGATTATTTCCATTCAAATGCTCTTAACTTTTTAAACACACACTTCGTTTGAAGTAGAAATAGAGAAGCATACATTTCACTTTCTGGCATTTAAAAGGGTTGGCCTTCAGGTGGTTAATGTAAATAGTCCTTGACCCATGGATTACTTAAAGAATGCCATTGCTTGCTGTGTAAGGCAAAGTAAAGTAATACAACTTTGATTGAAAACTTGGTAATAGTCCTTGTTCCCTTCACTATGGGAAACCAATTGGTTACTGAGCTACCACAGGCCACATCCGAGCAGAGGTTCTAGGTTATATCCATACATGGTCCTTGGTTGAATGTCAGTCTCAGAAAAGACCCTGTGTCCAGATATATTTGGTCCTTGTGGAGCTCCTATCCTTTCCCAATCATATTAACTCCTCTTCTTTCATATGATTCCCTGTACTCTGCTGAAGGTTTGGTCATGAGTCTTTGTATCTGCTTTGAAAACACTGCTAGTTAGAGTCTTTCAGATGTGACCTCCCCACCCCCCCAAGTGAGGAGCAGTCCTGTTAGGCCACAGAAAAGGGCTTTGCAGCCAGTCCTGAAGATACCTGATAAAACAGGATCAGATGAATGGGGAGGAGGTCCCCCCTATCAGTGGACATGGAAAGGGGCACAGTGGAGATGAGGGAGAGAGGGTGGGACTGGGAGGGAATGAGGGAGCAGGATACAGCGGGATACAGAGTTAATAAAATGTAACTGATAAGAAAAAATAAAATTCAAAATATAATTAAAAAAAAAGAAAAATTGGTAATATATGCTAGATTCAAGAAGATGCCTAATAAAAGATCAGTGCATATAAATTTAGAGACTTGAGGATCAATTGCACTTTTAATCACTCAGCACATCAGGGGCCTATCCAAACCACATAGGCAAGTCTTGAGTCTATGGCAAAAACGATCTAGATAGTAGGAATAATTAAAAACTACAGATAATCCCAAACTCTTATGGCAGCAATTTATTAAACTCTTCTCCCCTGGAGAAACGGTTTTATAAGAGCTACAGATCATTACAAAACTGTCTGGCTTGTACTGCTCTCTTTTGCTTGCCCTCCTGCAAGTCTCTGGGGCAGGCCATGCAAAGCAATGAAACAGCTAAGTAGGGAAGGAAAAGGAACAGAGCCTCAACAAGGAGGTTTGACATTCCCAACAGACCCCAGGACAATGCATGACACTTTTGGCGGTGAGTATAGGCTGGAAAAGAGCTGTGGCTTTGGATGCCAGACATCAGTGAACTGGTGAGAAAAGAGATATGCTGACCCTGTTCTAGCCCCAAACAAGTTAAAAATTATTCCCAGTGTAGTTAGTAGGCTTTATTTTGTTTTGTTCAATCCAATAATATATAGTTCATTCTACTTTTATTAGCATTATTAATTCCAGCATGCAGTGGCTGACTCTTGAGGCTGAGCCTATACATCATGACAGAATGCTTGCCTTGTATGCACAAGGCCCTGGATTTGATCATTAGGATATAATAGTAAAGAGTGAAATAAATATATATCATTTTGCCTTATTGGAGTTTGAGAATATTGCTGTACTCTAGTCTTTGGTATTTTTCACTGGTTTAATTTTGTCAGTCATAACTTGGTGTATTAGTCAGTGTTCTAGAGGAACAGAGTTGATAGAATGAATGTAAGCATATATAGAAAGGAGATTTATTATAACAATTTACAGGTCTGGCTAGTCTAACAATGACTGTCTATCAATGGAAGATCTAAGATGCAGTGGATATTTAAATAGCTCATAATTACACCTAGCATGATTGAACTATCACTTGTACAACTACAAACATATCATAAATTCAGAATGGGTAGCAATGTCCCTTGAGGGAAATATTTTTACCATCTCAGACAAATATGATGACCATTGATTATCTAAATTGATGTTATATTACATTATAAAGAAATAGAAGAAACAAAACACAAATATCTGTTCAAAGTGTATTCTTAGCAAAATATGACAGGAATGCTCATGTTGATTATAATCCTTGTTTCTGCAATTGCTCATGTGGCATTAGCTGGTGTCTATAACTACCTTCCTCTACCACCCACTCTGTATTTCCCTCATCCTCAGCAAGCACTTCAGCATGTCTTGTACTTTTCCTGGAAGAGTGAACCATATCTTCATTCAGGAAGAGTCTGTGCATTTTCATTCTGCCTGGATTAGGCTGTTTTAGTTTCCCATTGACTTTAATCACAGGACATAGTACACTAAGAGAATCTCTAAGGTATCTCATACACTCCAGACATAATCATTCTTAGCTCCATTGTGGAGAAGCAATCCAATTTCTCCAATGTAATCTGGATCAACAACCCTTCATAACATTACTATTTTTTGCTTACCCTGTTGGCTTAAAGGCATCAGAAGCCCAATGTTTCCGGAGGACAGGAGCTTCTAGTTCAATGGAATGTTTGTTGTATCTCTGGGATGTCTCACTCTTCACTCTGAACCCAAAAAGTCTAAGGGCAGCAGAACTTAAGGTCACAGGAAAAGGAAGGACAAATTTTTCTAGTGGGCCACTAGGGGTTGTAGTAAGAATGTTTCTCTTCCCACTCCTTGATTCCTAGACCTTTGGATCCTGGCTATGGTGAAATAAACACCTTCCGGACAACCTTTCTCCACCTTTCTAGGCTGTTGACACTTAATTGATGCTGTAACTGTGCCTTCCAAAGGCCATTCCATCTTTCTGTCAGTGCAGCAGCTTCAGGGTGGTGCAGAACATGGTAAAACTAGTGGATTCCATGATTGTGGGCCAACTGTCATACTTCTCTGAATGTGAAGTGAGTTCCTTGGTCAGAAGCAATACTGTGTGAAATACCATGATGGTGGATAAGGCATTCTGTGATTCCACAGATCATGACTTTGGCAGTAGCATTATGTGCAGGAAAGGCAAATCCATAACAAGTAAAGACAAAACATTATTCTTTGCATGGATGAAGTGGTTCAATATAGTCAGCCTGCCACCATGTCACGGGCTGGTCACACCAGGCAATGGTGCCATATGTAGGGATCAGTGTTGGTCTCTGCTGTTGGCAGATGTGACCCTCAGCAGGCGCTGTAGCCAGTCCCTCTCAGCCTTGGTGAATGGCATTCCAAGTTGTCAAGCCCATACATTACCCCCATCTCAGCTATGATGGCCAGGTTTTATGAGCCCATTGTGCAATGACAAGGATGACTGGGGAATGAGGTTGAGTGTCCACAGAAATGGTCATCTTATCTACTTGATTTTTAATTCCTTCTTTACTAAAGTCACCTTTTGGTGAGCATTTACGTGGGACACAAGTGTCATCACATTCTTAGCCCATTGGGAAATACCTATTCACACCTGCCATATAGTCAATCCATTGGCTACAGCCCATTTATCAGCAAAATGATAATAATAATAAATAAAAAATGCACATCTGACCATTTCTCCTTCCAAAAAAAAAATGTATGGCCATGTGTACTGCCAGAGGTTTTGCCCACTATCAAGGTTTCCCTTCACAGGTGTCTTTCAGGGTTGTACAGAAATGGATTGTAATTCTGCAATTGTTTGCTTATGGGTGGTACATTCAGAACAGGAAGAACCATCATTAAACCAGCCCCGAGTTTTCCCTTCCTCAGTCAACTGGTCATGAGACACCCTCATAAGATTACAAATGTGTGCTTGGCATCAGGCAATATTATAATAGGAGTAGAAATCAGAGACTTTAGGGCATCTTCTTCATGTAACTTTCTTGTGTCTTCAGGCCCTACTCAGACCAGA
Source organism: Psammomys obesus (assembly GCF_907164565.1). Lineage (NCBI taxonomy): Eukaryota > Metazoa > Chordata > Mammalia > Rodentia > Muridae > Psammomys > Psammomys obesus. Next base: position 20,842,827 of record NW_026596134.1, on the reverse strand, counting down.
TCACATAAACACCACTTCTATTTGATAATAGATTGCTGCTGTGTATGTCCAACTTTATGACTCGGTGGGTCAGACAACATCCAGCTCATGATGAGCAGCTCAGGTTACATGGTAACCTCACAGCCCATTGTCAAATGTTCAATTTCCACTAAGGCCAAAAAGCAGGACAAGAGTTGTCTCTCAAAGCGAAAATAGTTGTCTTTAGATGATAGTAGGGCCTTGCTCCAAAATCCCAGTATCCCTTTTATGATTCACCTAAAAGGACCCGCCAAAGGCTCCAAACAGCATCCCCATCTGCCACTGACATCTAAAGTACCATTGGGTCTGCTAGATCATATGGTACAAGTGCTAGAGAAGCATTCCTAGCAGCCTGGACCTGTTGAAGAACCTTTTCCTCTTCCAGGCCCCACTCAAAGGTAACAGCTTTCCAAGTCCCTTGGTATATGGGCTGGAGTAACACCCAAGGGAGGTAGTGCTTCCTCCAAAATCCAAATAGGCCCACTAAATATAGTGCTTCTTTCTTGGTGTTGGGAGGGTCCAGGTATACTAACTTATCCTTTGCCTTAGAAAAAATCTCTTCATACCCCACACCAGTGTTTTCCTGATGTACACTGAGGTACATGGTCCTTGAATTTTGGTTGGATTTATTTCCCATCCTCTGATGCCCAGATGGATTACCAAAAAGTCTAAGGTACATGCTACCTTCTACTCACTTGGTCCAATCAGCATAATGCCATCAATAAAGTAAACCAATGTGATATGTTGTAGAAGAGACAGATGACCAAGATGCCTGCTAGTTAATTTATGACACAGAGCAGAAGATCCTGAGTTAAAATTGTAATGGTACCCTGATGGCCTTAACAACTGAAAGCAAATTGCTTCTCGTGGTCTTGATGGACAGGTATCCAAAATAAAAACAAAAACAGAGGCATTTTCTAAATCAATATCTTCAATGTACCAAGATAGGACAGTACATCTGTTACAACAGTTGCGACTGAGGTCACTACTTGATTGCGTTTTTGACAGTCAACTGTCATTCCCTATGATCCATCTCTCTTCTGCTCCAACCAGATAAGAAAATTAAAGGGAGATGTGGTGGCACCTGCCTACCACTACCACATCTTTCAAGTCCGTGATAGTGGCACTATAATTCTGCAATTCCTCCAGGGATAGGAAATTAATTTTGAGTTACTATTTCTCTGGCAGAGGGCTTCCATTTGGCCTTTCCAATCATAAGAGTCCTCAAGCCACAGTTCAGGAATCAATGTGAGAATTCTGCTGAATTCTAAGTATATATATATCCCAATTATATATTCTTGGACTACAGAAATAACGACAGGATGATTTTGGAGACCCACTGGACCTACAGAAAGTTGGACTTAAGCCAAAACTTGGAAAACAAAAACAATTGACTTCCATTTGCTCCTATTTTTAACTGGAATACCACAGTGGTTCTTAGGGTCTCCTAGAATCAGAACCAGTATCCAATAGACTCCCAGAAGTTTTCCTTCCCTAATATACTGTTAACTTTGTAAAAGGCTGCAGGTCCTTTTGGGGAAGGACTAGTGAAATGCTAATAGTAAAACTTTTAGGTATTGTATCAAGGTCCCTCCTCAGGAGAACTTGGCTTTCCCTTCATTCTGGGAATCAGGGTCTGCAAACTGGATCAAGTACAGAAATTGTTTCATGAGCCAGGAGTCCCTTTTACCATTACCCAATGGAACCTTTCTTCCATTTGTTTGAGAATTTTCATCTTATACAAATCAAACAAAAAATGCAAGAGGCTTCTTTTCTATTTCATGCCTGGAAACACCATGATTGATTACCCAGTACCAAAGGTTTATATGAGTCATACCACCATAAAATTCATCTTTCCTGTACTGACCTTTATGGGTCAGGCCATTATGGACATTGATTTGTCTGAGCTGCCTATCATGATAACCAAGTTCACCTTGCCTTTGGCGATTCAGTGCTGCCACCTGGCCCTTGCTACATAGGGTCCAATTAAACACATTACATTTAATTCACTCAAATAAGAAGCAGTGTCTCCAACCCTGAAGTCTCGCTGGCAAAAAAAAAAAAAAAAAAAAGAAAGAAAAAAGAAAAAAGAAAAGAAAAGATGAGAACAAAGCTCTTCAAATGTGTTTGTGGCCTTCTCACCACTTTTTGTATTATGGAACTAATGAAGGGCATGTCTTCTGGAATTTCCATTTGTGCAGGATTGGGTTTCACACAGTGTACTCACTCTAGCATTGCTATTTAACTGAACCTTAAAATCTGTTCATCAACACCATACCAAGGGATCTCAGTCATCTCCAACTCTTTTTCAGGAGGCCATCTTTTGGCAAGTACCTCCGCCAACCATTCACACTTTTGACACCTTTTAAACTGTGTGGACTTCCTTATTAGACCTAGGATCTCCATTTAATAAGCTCCCATCAATACACTCAGCCTGACCCAGTGTCATGTTTCTTCCGTCATTATCCCACACTCCTAAAACCCATTCCTTCAACATTCTTCAGACTTTGGCTTGAATGAATTAGCATTCTCACTAAGTCTTTGGGGGTATAGTACACCTCCATATGGATCATCCATTCTATCTTCCCTATAGGAGCCTGCTTAGCCTTGAGTCTGCTCTAAAGGCTATTGGTGGGCCCTGAGGGACGTCAGTATTGTCATTCCTGGCATCTGCTCAGACAAAGTCGCTGCTGATTTAGCAAACAATGAAGACTTTATTTCTTCAGGCAAAGGTAGAAAAGGCAATATTTCAAAGGGTGAGGTGGGAGTGTATTTTCTACACTGAGGGGGAGAGACTACTTCCACAGATGAGATAAACCTACGGGAGAGAATCTGAGGGTTCAGAGTTCTTGGCCTCAACATGGTGCTGCCAGGTATCTCTATGCTGAGTTACAGGATCCCATTCTTGACTAATTAATACCTTTATTTTAACTGCTGGCACCCTCTGAAGCTAGAACTTGAGTTTTTGCTATAATTCAGCCAAATGTGTACAGTGGCAGCTTCAGTTTGGTTTCCTACAACATGAGCTCCGTGGCTGATGAAGAGCAGACTCTTCTGGGGAGCATCTAGAAACTTTTAGACAGTTTATGCACATCTGGAACCTGTCAGGCTTATCACTGACTTCATTGTCCTTCACCATATTTGGAGAGTCTAGACATTGGTTCATTTTTATCATTCTTTTCCTCTGTCAATTTATCCAAAAGTGCTAGGAGCAGCAGACATTCTCCTTATTTTCCCACAAATTCCTCAAATTCAAAAGTTTTATATACAACTTCACCAAATCCACTTCCTCTAATAATTGGTAATGGTTCAGGGCAGGAAACTAGAGGCAGGAGCTCCTGCAGAGGCCATGGTGGGTGTTGCTCACTGATTTCCTTTTCTTGACTTGTTCAACCTGATTTATTAAAAAACCCAAGATCACCAGCCCAGGAATGGCATCAACCACAACGGTTTAGGCTCTCCCCTATTAATCACTAATTAGGTGAATGCCCTACAGATTTGCCTGTAACTTGATCTTATGGAAGCATTTTCCTAATTGAGGCTCCTTCCCTCCTGACTTCATCTTGTTTCAAGTTGACATAAAACTATCCAACATACCTGTCTATCCAGTCAGATCGGCCAAATCAACTCCGGCAATCAGTAGCTTGATAGATGGTACAGTCAGATCACCAGATATAACAAAAATCTCTGTCTTGGCTTTAGTGAAGTCAAATGATTGCCTATTAAAACTAATGAGGACACAAAGTTGGGTAGATATGAAACTGGGAAGACATGGGGATAAATATGATCAAAATACAATGTATGAAATTCTCAAAGAATTAATAACAATAAATAAAAAGTACAAGGAATTTATAGCAAGCAACAGACTAAAAAATACATTTGTTACACATATAACTACATTATGGATTATAGGTTATACATATAACTACATTGGGATTATGATAATATATAGGTAAATATGCATGCATAAGTATATGCATATATATCTAATTATATGAGACTATACTAATCCACAGAAAAGATAAACATGCCAATGCAGAACTGAGAGAAAACATATGGAGGTCAAAATATTTATCTAATAAATCTGTTTAACCACATTAGGTGTTTTGAAAAAGCAAATCAAGACCAAATGGGAACAGAAATAATTCCAGTTAATTAATATAAAGAAAAAAGAAAAAGAAAGAAAACATGTTCAGCAATACCAGAGAAGAATTCAGGATCTCTCACACAGTGCTTACTCATGCAATGGCTTAGACAATGACGTGGCACTATCTGATGTGGTTGAATACTTAATATTATTGCTACGTCTCAGAGATTTTTATCCTACACATAAGCAAGTTTTGCTTTATGTATTCAAGTGCCAAAGTGAACAGAAATAATAAACTAAAATTGGGAGCAATATAGTTACCTCTTGAAAACAGGTAGGAAGACTAAATACAGAATAATATAAATAGATATAAGTCATACATAATCTTCTTGAATTGAAACTAAGTCTTAAGTGAAAAAGAAATAAAAGATGGTATTGCATGAAGCAATGCCTGTATCTTATGAACAGAGTTTATGACTAATTCAATTCTTAATATATAAAGTTCATAAGAAGGAATGAAAATAATTATTTAAAGTTGGTAAATAAAAACCTATGTTTTTTAAATGCAACATTTATCCTAAAATTATATTTACTATCATTAGTTAGAACACTTTTATTGGTTCTCTTTGACAGCTGTACTCTCCCGAGGCATTGGATGGATTCCATGCAATGAATAAAAAAATCATTAGTGAGAGCAAACCACGCATTTGGCTGGCACATGAAAATATTATCTCATGATTAACAGTAAAATATTTAGATTTACACTCTCAAGGGCCTTACATTTAAGGAGAACTACAGGATTTTCAGGAGTTATCTTGACAATTAATAAATTAAAACAGCTCATTTTTTTAAGCTAGTTCAACTCACATGGTTAGCTACTTTACTCTTGAGTTGAAACAATTGTTCCCATATATTATTGAGAAGCCATGCATTAAGTACAATCTGGCTAACTTTTTCATGAACATACAAGAGGAAGGGAGTTTCTATTTCTTCAAAGAAACCCAATGCATGGTGAAAAATGTCACGGTAAGATAAAGTTGCTATATCAGCAATTCATCCAAGAATGGTATTTTTAATGTTGTGGGTTGATTTTACACCTGTGAGATTCTTCATTGGTTTTCGCCAAAAGATGACAACACATTCTTATACCATAAATTAATGCCACTAATAAGGACATTTTAGTGGTTTGGAAGAATGGAAATAACTTAATAGTTTTTAATTTATGAAACAAAAAGTAATATACTGACAAATATAAGGATAAAATTAACATTTCATAACCCTGGACTGTCCATTATATGATGAGCATAGTTTTGAAGTTATAAAATTAAAAGATCACCCTTATGATACAGGCCTGTCTTATTAATCCAAATAATTCAATATGTGTTCAGGCAAGCTACCTTAAAGTAAATTTGCAGAAAAAAAAAAGAGGTCCATAAATAGATTTTGTCTGAGAGTGTTTATTTACATAAATAGATTTAAGTTACTGTGCTTTATAGGAAGTCTTTGCTTTGTGCTTTGTAAGATGTTATTTTAAAATATGTATATTTACTGTGTTAGAAATCAGTTCTTTATGTGAATATTAACTATTTATAGCTATGAATAGAAATAAAATGTATGTTTAAATGAATGATCCAATTGCTTGTATCATTCTTTATATCAACCAAAATAAAGTATATATTGACATATATTTTATACAATTATTTAACTTATGCTGAACACTTCATTTAAAATGCAACTAAAATAACTATTAATCTTTGCTATACTTACTTAAATCACTCTACAGCCATTACCATTCGTGTTCAAAACAGTTTTAATTATATGAGATTCAGTTTATGACATGATATTAAGCAACTGATAAATATTTGGTATAGAAAAAAATAATTTTAAAAATAAAATACATGCATGGGGGGAAAAGGGAGAGGGAGAGTGTGATTGGGAGGGGAGAGGGAAGGAGCTACAGGGGGACAAAAAGTGAATAAACTGTAATTAGTAAAAATTTTAAAAGTTTCTTAAAAAAATAAAACACCAAAAAAAATAAAAATAAAATACTAAAGCATAGATTTGCCATGTTTCATTGTTGCCATTTATCCATTAAGGTCACTAAGAAACATATTTAGATTCTAGAAAAGTTTTACTTTATAATAACTAGATCTGCCACTACCCTGTGGTTTGAGTAGGTAAAGTCTTTCTAGAGGAATTCCATCCTTAGAGGTGGGCCTGTAAGATCTGACAGCAGGGCACCACCTTTTATTAATTCTATACTTCCTGAATATATATGTAATGCAATGTTCCTACTGCCTGCGATGTTACCATGCCAGACTATACCCTCTGAAACTGTGGTCTCCAAATCCCAAGATCCCAAATAACACTCCTCAACACACACACACAAACACACACACCTTAAATTGCTTCTTGACAAGCATTTAAGCACATAAATGCAAAGGAAACTGATATATACATCATAAGAATCTTTGGAGAGCAAAAAAAAACTTTCAAAAAGTTATACATTGTTGCCTTACAACTAATTCTATAAGCAAATTTGTTAACTTAAAGAACATCTTTTCTTAATTAAATTTTATTTTTTATATTAATTAGTTTATTTACATTGTATCCCAGCTGTACCCCCTCCTTCATTCCCTCCCAATCCCACCCTCCCTCCCTCATCTCCTCCCTGCCTCTTTCTAAGTCCACTGATAGGGGAGGACCTCCTCCCCTTCTATCTGATCCTGGTTTATTAGGTCTCTTCAGGACTGGCTACAATGTACTCCTCTGTGGCCTAGCAAGGCTGCTCCTATCTGGGGGGAGGGAGGAGGTCAAAGAGCCAGCCATTGAGTTCATGTCTGAGACAGCCCCTTTTTCACTAACTAGGGAACCCATTTGGATCTAGAGCTGTGATGGGCTACATCTGGGCAGGGGTTCTAGGTTATATCCATTCATGGTCTTTCGTAGGAGAAACAGTCTCAGAAAAGACCCCTGGGCCCAGATATATTTGGTCCTTGTGGAGCTCCTGTCCTCTCCAGGTCATACTAACTCCTGCTTCTTTCATATGATTCCCTGCACTTTGCCCAAGGTTTGGCTATAAGTCTCAGCATCTGTTTTGATGCACTGCTAGGTAGAGTCTTTCAGGGGCCCTCTGTGGTAGGCTCCTGTCCTGTTACTTGCTTTCACCTATTTCCAATGTCCATCCCATTTGTCTTTCTAAGTGGATATTGACCTTCTTACCCCTGATCATCTTTCTTGTTTATCTTCTTTAGGTGTACAGATTTTAGTATGTTTATCTAGTATCCACTTATAAGGGAGTACATACCATGTGTGTCTTTCTGCTTCTGAGATACCTCACTCAGGATGATCATTTCTAGATCCCACCATTTGCTTGCAAAGTTCATGATTTTCTTGTTTTTAATTGATGAGTAGTATTCCATTGTGTAAAAGTACCACATTTTGTGTCCATTCCTCCGTTGATGGACATCTGGGTTGGTTCCAGGTTCTGGCTGTTATGAATAAAGCTGCTACAAACATGGTTGAGCAAATGTCCTTGTTGTGTACTTGAACATCTTTTGGATATATGCCTAGGAATGGTATAGCTGGGTCTTGGGGAAACACTGTTCCTAATTGTCTGAGAAAGTGCCAGATAAACTTCATGGTATTGGCATAGAAACAGAATGGTGGATCAATGGAACTGAATAGAAGACCCAGAAATAAACCCACACACCTGTGAACACTTGATTTTTGACAAAGAAGCCAAAACCATTCAATGGAAAAAAAGACAGCATCTTCAACAAATGGTGCTGGTCTAACTGGATGTCAACATGCAGAAAAACAAAAATAGATCCATATTTTCACCCTGCACAAAACTAAAGTCCAAGCGGATCAAAGACCTCAACATGAAACCAGACACACTAAATCAGTTAGAAGAAAAAGTGGGGAAGAACATAGAACTCATTGGCACAGGAGACAACTTCCTGAACATAACACCAACAGCACAGGTTCTGGCAGCAGCAATCAATAAATGGGACCTCATGAAACTGAAAAGCTTCTGTAAAGCAAAAGACACTGTCCTCAGAACAAAATGATAGCCTACAGACTGGGAAAAAATCTTCAAAGAACATCTTTAAAATGTTTTGTTTATGCCAATTGTCATCCAGAAGGGCTTGTTTAAAGAAACCACTCAGCTGATAAGGGTGAAAGAGAAGATGAGGAAATAGGCCATCCGTGTTGGAGTTTGTTGTAGTGAGAATTCTGGTTACTTTAAAAACTTAGAAATGTTACGGGAAGGTGCTTTTGTTTTAATCCCAGGTGTGGGATACCAAGCTCCTTCATATTGTCCACAACAGCTGATTCTGATTTGCCTTGTGCTCTAGAGGGGGGGTGTGATTTTTCCAGCTGCAGATAATTTCTGTAAGTGTATATAATGCTAAAGCCCTAGGAGGAACTCCGGCGGCTGCTGTTGCTGGTCCTGCTGCTGCTGGTAGTGGTGGTGGTACATGTCTGTTGCTGGTTGGAAATATCCTGACTATGAAGATCAAATTTGCCCCAAGGAACTCGATGCCCCTAATCAGCAGAAGTAGTCTAACAATATTGGTGCCCTCTTTCTCGTCTGACCTTCTTTCTCTCTTACCTTAGTGTATGGGGCATTGGAAGGGATAGGGGTGGCGTAGGGAGGTAGAAAACAGAACCCAATAAAACAGCCAAAAGTCCAGTTTCAGTTTCATTTTATCTAATGTGATTCTGAGGAGCCGCTGTGTTGTATGATCACTGTAGAAAATATACGAAAGAGTTGAGAGGAGAACATGAGGCACTGCTGTTTCTCAGCACAGCAATAGGTGCATGTGGAACTTTCCAGATACTTTCTCTGATTAGGAAGCTTTGTAGAGGTCCTCAGGAAATACAGGTCCCACCAGTTTAAGTAGATAAGACGTCCTAGCTGCCCCAACTGAGGTGGCTCTACAATCACTCCCTCTTCTAAACTCTGTACGTTAGGGAAAGTGATTCATATGTAGATTTTTCTCTTTCAAAAAGTAGTTTTTATTTTTACCCATTTTTATTCATCTTGTATTTTATCGCAAGTCTCCCACTACTCTCTGTCTGTGTAGGTGCCGCAGTCACAAGACAACTTGTGGGAGTCAGCTTTTTCTTTCCACTATGGAGTTCCCAGACACTGAACTCAGGTCGTCACGCTTGGTAACAAGTGCATTAACTGCTGAGCCGCCTCACAGGACCACGCAAATGTTTAGGTACAATAAAATGTTAATCAGGTTCTTATTTAAATGTTTTAATAAACTTTGGAAATTTAAATTTTAACAACAGTAAAATCACTTTTAATCTAGTCATTTCGTAAATCCTAGGAGGAGAACATGTTCTTATTCAAATATGTTTCATTTTGTCTCCTGTTGGATTATAATTGCAACACTGACCTTTGCCTTGGATATACCTGGCTGAAATTTTCTGTTTAAAACAGTCATATAGTCATATAACGTGAGGTTAATAGGCATTATAAGCTCTGCAGCCAGCATAACTGTTTGTGACTCTCTTTCTTTATGAAACTATGTTTTCTTTTTTAATGTGACAGAAACAACTTCATGCAGTATTTATGAGTTTAATCAAGATAGTCCTGTCAGACACTTAACAATGGTATATCCTTCACTGTGAGACAGACCCTACTCTACTTGTCATCATCATCATGTCATCATCGTCACCATCACCCTAGAGTGAGTCACTGTGTTTCTAAGCATGGCAATAAGTGTATGTGAAAATTTTCAGACACTTTCCGTGATTAGCAAGCTTTGTAGAGGGCCCTAGGAATTAAAATTGTTCTAGTTTAGGTAGCTAGAAGTCATCGCTACCTTCTCGGTGGGTGGCGTTTAAACACAGGAGAGTGCCTGGGCATGGAAAATATTGAAACTCACCCTCCAGACTCTGTGCTGATGCTGTACAGACATGCCGTCTGTTCTGGACTGGTCACATAACTCCTCCATGTTTACTGTCTCATCTGTAAGATAAGGAGTTAACAATATCTATCATGTCATATCCTATCACTGTGAAAATTAAAAGGTAAGAACTTGGAATCATATGACAATAAGAAAACTGTATCTTAATTAGTCATGTTTGTCCAATTTTCTTTTTCCCAGAGAGTTGCTAGTCATTGATCAGATATCTCCCGTATTTCCTTCTCCGCAGCCAAAGATGAGAATGATAGAGAATACAAATATAAAAGGGAATATGAGTTACTGGTCCAGCAAAATGTATTAAGTTGAATGCAATTTCCCCTTCTCTGCCTCAGTTATTAAAAACTAATTCTTTCAGTTATTCATGGCTGGCGGAGGTGATTAATTTAATCTTTATAGATAAAGTAAAATGTTTGGACAAAAGCAGCAACTACTCTGCTGAAGATAATTGTAAGATACATCTGGGTGAATAATTCATTGTATGCAGTATAATGATATCATAGATGGTTAACCTAGAACAAACATCAATTTCAGAAAGAGAATTAAAATTACAATTAACTCAACCCTGCTGTGGAAAATGGTTGGAGCTCTTTTTGTTAAAGTGGGTCTCACTTTGTTGAAACCTGCCTTGGCCAAGAGTCCATTTTGACCAATCTGTGAGAGCCTATCATTTTATCTGGCACAGATTCTGCAAAGTAAGAAAAACATCACTTAGAGTTTCTGTGACATTTAAGCTCAGTTGTTTCTTGAACTACCTGGGATAAAGGCCTCTGGCCATGCCTTGATAAGGGTTACTGGGCTGGAAAAACATGGTCGGGTCTCACTCTGGATGGCACCATTCCCTGGACTAGAATCCTGGACTACATAAAACAGGAAATTGTGGGCTGAGCATCAGCATTCCTCTCTTTGTTAGCATCAGACGCAATATGACCAGCTGCCTCAAGCTCTTGTTGCTCTGACTTCCTCACCCTGGTGGACTGTAGCTCAAACTATGAACCAAAATAAACCTTCTTAAATTGCTTTTGTCAGCTTTACCACAGCTATGAGCTGGTAACTAGGGCAGAAACCTGGAGTGGTGTTAGGATAATAGAGATACATTGTAAAACACCTACCACAGCCCACCACAGCTTCTGTACTACTATGGGTGGTGGTATTGGGTTACTTAACCTCTTAACCAATGTGTGTGTCTGTGTGGCTCTGTGTGTGTGTGTGTCTGTTTGGGTGTGTGTTTGTGTATGAAGGTTAGCGATTAACATCTTAACCTCTTCAATCAATCTCTCCCCTAATTTTTGAGACAGACTCACTCACTGAATCTGGAGCTCACTGATACAGCTACACTAGCTAGTCTGCAAACCCAGAGATCCTCCTGTCTTTGCTTCCCAGCTATGGGATTACAGGAGTGTGTCACAAATGCCCTGCTTTGTTTGTTTGTTTCTTGTTTGTTTGTTTGTTTTGAGACAGGAGGGTTTTTCTGTTGTGTCCTTGGGTGCCCTGGACTTGCTTTGTAGACCAGGCTGGCCTCAAACTCACAGAGATCCGCCTGCCTCTGCCGCCTGAGTGCTGGGAGCCACTGCATCACTCCTCAGCTTTTATAGTATGGATCCTGGGACTCAAATTCAGGGCTTCCAATTTGCACACTGTTGTCTACCCTGAAGTCCCTCCTTCACCCTCTTGAACATTCTACTTATCACTAGGAAAAAAAAATGAGAAAAACAAATCATCGAGCTGTTGTCAAGGTTACATAGATTTATTTACACATTTAATATTCTGATAAGTGTAAAGTAAATAATGAGAAAGAGATGTACCTACATACATCACATCTCTAGAAACATGCATAAATACATGTTATAAAGAACATTTCTATTCATTCTGTTCATTTCCTTCCATCATCTACTTAGCCTCACTTCTCCCATTCAACTTGGTTTCTTACTTTTTTAATGAGGAATTTTCTTTCCTCTGCTAGCTTTATAATCTTCTGCAAGGAAAAACAGATGGGAAGTTTCTGTTTCTTATTTGTAGCTAAAAGTGTAGATCATAGCACACTAATAATTTTTCTTTAAAAGGTAACAAAAGGAGAGATGACATGGTTCGGATAAACTAATTTCTCCCTAGCTAGCAATGATGGCATGTGTGTGCAAACTCTCTGTTAAATAATCACTTATTCTCTCTACCTTTGGTGGGTTCCAGGGAGTGAATTCAGGCTATAGGGCTTGTGCAAGTACCTTTACCTGCTGTGCCATTTTTTTGTCCCCTAAAATATTTACAAAATCGAAGAACCATGAACTTCTCTACAAGCATTTGTCTTCTAAATGGATGCTCCAAAGAAATGTTCTGCTGAAACCAAAAGTAGGGACACATGATGAACATGATATGCTCATTAATAAATCTAAAACAGCATAAGTATAATTATTTTTCTAGTGCAAAACTGGGCCATTTTAGTGCTTTTTACAACACAATAAATAGGTTTTTAGATGATTATTAATGTATAAGATTGTTGGCTCCTGTTCAGACACATCATAGAAATGAGGCTTTTTCTCATTGGATAATAGATTTCAGCTATCATAAGGAATGTAAGATTGTGTTAGGCCAGTAACATTGAACTTATACACCTACCATTTAGGGGATTGTTAGTAGGATGTATGTTTTCCCCACAGGAAGAGGTGGCTTTCCATCTGGATGTGTAACACAGGTCTTCTGTAGGAGGCTTTCATATATAGGTGGTTTTCTCCAAGTCCATTTCAGCACAGGCAGGACTTCTGCATTTTCTCGTTCTCTATTCTTCCCTTTGTTCATTTGTGCTGGAAAGCATTTCTGCTGAAAGCAGTCTCCAGTGTCATCAGACAGGCAGATACTGCCTGTATCTTTTCACTTTTTATATTAATTATTTTATTTTAATTGAATATAATTTTATCACTTCCTCACTTCCCATTTCTCCCTCCAACCTCTCCCATGTCTCCTTCCTTCAACTCCTCCCATGTCTTCCCTGTCAAAATGATAGCTTCTTTTTCTTTGATTATTACTTACGTATATATGTTACATATCTACATGTTTACATATATGTTTGTGTATGTATGTTAATGTGGGCTTCCCACAGTCCATTAAACATTGCATCTGTTCAGTCACTCGGTAATGTTCTCCTTTTGCTCCAGACAGAAACTCTTTTTGATGAGGCATGATAGTTACTTGGATAAGTAATCTAATGGTACAAGGATAAAATTTAGAATGTAGCATAAGAAAATACGTGCTGTGCTAACAAAGTGGTAGCGGTAGATTCTCTTCTAAGATCCATAACCTCCCTAGCCATTGGTAGTTTTCTGTTTCTAGAACCAGGCATGATTTTCTCCTGTTGAGTGGGTCTTAAGTTTATTTAGACATCTGTTGGTTAATACCAATGGTGAGTGCCACTACCATACCTTTACAAATATCATAGGTATCGCTACTAAAAAAAAAAAAAAAAAGGAATATTAACTGCTTCCATCACTTGGCAGCTTGCATAGAACTTTCTGGATGAAGCTAACTCTTAATTGCTGAAGACACAACACACTTAGGACTCAGGACTCAGATTATTTGAGCTGGCTCTTACCTGAAAGCCTCCTCTAACTTCAATAGCATCTTCTCATTTTCACTAATATTTCTTCAGTATGGTGGTGTTTATGGTAAAGCTTAGCCTTCATATGGATCTTTTCTTGAGATCTTTGAAATTATCCTTTTAATTCTACTTCTCTATTGTGTTCTTGGCATGGACCAGGAGTTTTTTTTTTATACCAGATATAATTTGATTAATGTATTTATTTTCTGTTATAGTGATGGCCACAGAGTTATCAGGTACAGTCTTTGAGGTTTAAAGAAGCTCTGAATTTTTAAGTCTTTGAGACTTAAGAGCTGACTCTGTAGCACAGTCAAAATCAAAAAAGAGAAAGAATGTTATGAATCTCAAATCAAAACTTATGTGGTATACAGTACAACCAATCAATGAAATGTGACACAATCATTTTAAATATTAATGTTATTTATTAAATATTTAAAATTATTAATATTAAAATATTTTTCAAATTATAAAATCATAGAAGTATTTGTGACAACATAAGCCAAGTAGATATGCTGTGGCTGTGACTATTTAAGTTATGTATATATAAAAAGTGAGAAGAAATGGTACTTTTAGCCAGAGAATAACTAGCAATTTTTTGTAATCACAATTTTGGGCAACATTTTTATGTTGGCTTTTTCATTACTGGAAAGTGAACATTAAAGTCTAATCCATTCTGCAAAGGCATCCACTATATCCAAATTGTAGACATTTTCTTGCCTTTGTAAAAAAAAGACTACAATGCCCTTAAGTTTTAGCACTCATTCTGAACTTTGCCTTGCCTTGCTGTTATCGCCTCTACTTGCTTCACCCATCTTATTTTTTCTTCCCAGAAAGACTCTGAGATCTTTGAGGACAAAATGTTTAAAATACAGAACATTACTTAGCCTAGAAACAGAAACTTTATCATCTTATGCCTCATGTCAGAATGCATAAAGCCTGATCGGGCTGCCTGGGCCTTTCATTCCCATCTGATAAAATTAGGGTTAGCAGTGAATGCAGCTACCCTGCCTGGTGGTAAAAATAGCCCACTGATTCTGCACCCATGACACTATCTGAAAAGGAATGGAAAGGGGCTGAAGTATTTATTATTCAACTAGTGCTGCTGAGCATAAAGAAATAAATGAGTTGGCTGTGCAGTGAGGAAGACACAATAATTTCTTCAACAGTGCCTAAAAGGAAGATCAGAGCTAGGTATGGCAAAGTCTTGCAGTTCATCTGCCTTCAGTGTCTGAAGCAGTAAAGCAACATGTTTACTGAGATTACTCTTATTTTTTTAACCTAACAAGATGGATAAAAAGTCTTCAAAAGCAAATAGGCTTCTCTTTGGGAGTCACCTCCATACAAGAGGATGGTAGATGGTCCACTAAGCTAAATAATATTCAAATAACTTTCTGTGTTTTATTTTAAAGCTGAATAACTCTTTAATTCAAAGAATCTGTGTTTTAAGACCAAAGATAATCTTCAAAATACTGTGATTTATAATAAAATAAAGATATTTGCTTGTTCATCCCATTCCCAGTAAACTGGCTCCTTTTTTCCTTGGAACTGAAGAAAATGGTTACCAAATTCAAAGTGAGGACAAAGGTAATGCCAAGGCCTTTAATAGTAACTGTTTTGTTTGTTTGTTTGTTTTTAATCAGTTTGGGATCTGATTAACCAGGTCAAAGTGTTTATAAGTCACCTTCTTAGACTTATACTCTGGACTCTAGAACTTGGTTTTAATGATCATTTTAAAGTTCTCCTTCCTGCTTCCTTTGGCATCTGACATCACCAGTTCTCTACCCTTTGCAGCTGTTCCAACCTCCTACTCTTCCAGATGTATTCATCTCCTTGATCTTCCTCAAACACCATTCTATTCATTTCTGTATACAACTTATTAGAGGCCTGGTAAATAAACTCACGTATACATATACAAACTGAATATTAGACTCTGTTCAGAAAAACCATGAGGCACTTCAGCAAAAGAAAGTAGTGTAAAGGATTAAGTAACTAAGCATGAGGTGATCAATTGAATATACAAATGAACAGTTTTTGGATTCTACAGCAATAGAACAATGATAAGCAACCACCAAAGGAAGCCAAACTCAACCTCTGTAGCGATCAGGCCTGGGTAGTCAGAAGTTGGTCAACACTAGCCAACAATCTTATGCTTTGTTTGTTCTACACTCTTAAGCTGGGGAAAATATCCCATACCAATAATACTTCTCAAACCAATGCCATCCAGTACCCTGCTTCTTACTAGCCTGCTTCAAGCTTCCTTAAACCAGTATTCTCCAATTAGGGTCTACATAATCTGTCCCTTTCTCTCATGTGAAGGCATACATTATCCTTCTGTTTCATTCACTCTACATAGTTCCCATTCTTTCTCCTGTCTACCCTTGAGTCTTTGCCAAATGCAAATTATACTGGCTGAGTCCTCTGCTACAGTAAGCTCTGAGTCAATGTTATCAGTTTATTCCCATTTGGGTGGTGTCTAGATTACTACAATGGAATAATGATAACAAATTAGACACAGTGATATAATGCATAGTTAAATGCTAGAAGCAGGCACAAGATTTGGGATTAAAAGAGACAGTATGAGTGATAACAGCAATTAAAAGTTGAGATCATGTTGAGTAGGGAGATACCTGGAGCAAAGTTTGAAACATCTAGCTGATGCTAGCAAATAGGCAGGATGCAGATAGCAGAGCTCCTGCCTGTGTGTGGATGTTGTCCCTTGGATGCTGACAGATCTAAGCAGATACAAGAAGACCAGTTCTAGATGTGGAAACAGATCGAAACTGAAGGCACTAATAGGCTCCACTGAGAACAAGGACAGCAGAAAGAAAAAAGCACATTGTAGACTCATTCTGCTAAAACTTACCAAAGCCTGATGACAAAAGGAAATGCATTTTGCAGCCTTCTAGGGTCACCACAGGAAAGCAGTGTACTGTAAGACAACAAAGCAGAGACAATAGCTTGATAAGTAGCACTCTTCCAACCGCAAAAGAATTTTGGCCACTCATAGTCATTACTTTCCACTTTACTCCTTTCCTTTCATATCCCTTTTTGATACCTTTTTTTATCAAATCTCATTGAAGACTCTTGACTACCTCTTTATTATAGTGTCCCCACCTAAACTAGGGCCAGTGAAGCCAGATGTTTATACCTTACATCAGCCAAACAAGCCCCTATAGTGAAATAATGCCCCTTCCTTTATGAGACAAAAGCAGGTGCATCCAACTGGGATTTCTAAATGCCTCACTGTCCTTGTTTTTCTAAGTGCCTCACTGTCCTTGTTTTTTTTTTTTTTGCTATGCATACCTCCATGATATCTGTGCATATGCCCTGGCAAATGCCAGGGTGACTACAAAGGTGAGGATTCTGGGAGGAGGTGGGCATTTTATAGTCTCACTGTGGGAAAGTGTGTGTTTAACAAGGGCAAGGCAATGACTACTCAGTGGCTGGGAAATATGCAAATGTAGGAAATGAAGCCAAGGTTCATAACTGAAAAAGTGTGTTTTCTTCCTACTTTTAAGAGCAATATAATTTGCAAGAGTAATGCATATTCATTGTTTTTGTTTTGTTTTGTTTTTTTAAGAAATCACCTCATATATTACTATGTCAACATGAAAACCCTGCCTGGTTCCAATTATTTTCATTGTTCAGATTCAGCTACTCTTCACTGTGAGGTATCTGTTATTTTAGGGTTTTTTCCTTCTTCTTCTTTGGATTGGCCCCATCCAAACATAGATTTTAAGACTGGCTATATGACTTGTTTAATGAATGGATCATAGAAAATCTGATATAGGTGGGAGCTTAGAGCAACTGTGTTTTGCTATTTCTGGCAGCAGAGAGCTTTCTGTCACCACGTGAACACTCCTTAGCTGGTCTCCTGGAGAAAAAACCAACCCTATATAGAGAAGGCTCCTGTTTTCATCCAGTTATTCCATCTGCATCTCAGACATGTGACTGGATGTGAGTGACATCATTCAAGAACATCACTCTGCAGCTGAATCAGAACAACTTCCTTATGAAGGCAGGAAATCGTTGAGACTTAGTCAAAGTTTTTCTAAGCAACTGAGTTTTACAGTGTTCTGTTGCATGATATCAGTCAATGAAGAGACAGTTAAATGGAGATGAAAAGAAATAAACATATTAAGATAAATGGAGCTGTACAAATATTTGGATATGCCTTTAGAAAATAATCACTAAACACATATTGTTATAGTCCTCAAAATTTCTGAGTGCACGTAAGGAGAGAGCCCTTGATTAAGGGCTCATAAGCCCACATTAAAAGCAAAAATCACTTTCTTTTTTTTATTCTGGAGACAAATAACCAATGGCCATGGATAAGAAACACAGATTTATATTACTCTAAATTGCCTGTGCCAATGAGATGATAGTTTGATGAAGTTTTTATAATATCAAGAGAAGCTCACAAATCAAACCATTTCTCAAACACATTGGTAGAAAAATTGGAGGACACTGGTTTAAGGAAGCTCGAAGCAGGCTAGTAAGAAGTTGGCTACTGGATGGCATTGGTCTGAGAAATATAATTGGTATGGCATATTTCCCCCAGCATTGGAGTATAGAACAAACAAAGCATAAGATTGTTGGCTCTCATTGACCAACTTCTGACTGCAAATTTCAAGATTTCCTTGTTTTTAGTTGCTGAATAGTATTCCATTGTGTAATGTGTAATGTACCACAATTTCTGTATCCACTCCTCAGTTGAAGGACATTCCAGGTTCTGGCTATGACAAACAGAGCCGCTATGAACATGGTTGAGAAAATGTCCTTGTTGTATAGCTGCGCATATTTCAAATATATGCGCAGGAGTGGTATAGCTGGATCTCGAGGTAGAACTATTCCCAATTTTCTGAGAAAGCTCCCAGAAGATGTGGCACAGATTTAGGGTGGGTCTTCTACCCTAAAATGGCCAATCAAAAGGACTCCCTCACAAGACAATGTAGCCAGTCCTGATGAGCCCTGATAGGCTAGGGAAGGAGGGAAGGGGAGGAGGACCTCCCCTATCAGTGTACTTGAGGAGGAGCATGGGAGGAGATGAGGGAGGGCTGGTGGGATTGGGAGAGGATGAGGGAAGGGGCTACAACTGGTATACGAAGTGAATAAACTGTAATTAAGAAAAAAATAAATAAATTTTTCAAAAACCTTAGACACACTCAAATGTAAATGGGTGGACAGACGGATGGATGGATGGATAGATAGATAGATAGATAGATAGATAGATAGATAGATAGATAGAT